>NW_010972577.1:2409424-2620591 GCF_000737465.1 Haliaeetus leucocephalus
ACTGCCCCCCCCCCCCCCCCCCCCCCCCCCAAAAAAAATAAAGGTGTAGGGGAGGTAGGACTTGTGAATGTGGTTTAACCGGTAATGTGGAAAAGAATGGACAGACCTTCCCCCTCCCTCCATATGCTATATGAGCCTAAGAAAGGATTAATGTTTCTCTAGAAGTTAAACTTGGGGGAGTGGGGTGAGTAGTGTGAGTCCTAGAGTTGGCTAGCATGTGTTTGGTACAGAGTTGTAGCAGCCCTCTCTGGTGATCTGAGCTGGCCAGTACGGTTGTTGTACATCAGAAATGGAGCTGTATCTTCCGAAAGGCTACAGCCCACGCAGCGTGCAAGAGGGGACCTTGTCTGTAACACCAGCTGGTGAACAAGAGGAGCTGCTGCTTCTTGAGAATCTTGTTAAATGGAGATCCTTTGCTGGGGAAGGGGATTAAGAACAGCCAGGCCATTTCAGGCTAGGCCTAGTTTGCATGTGCATTTTTTGGATGTATTTTTGTTATAAAGGCCAAAAAAATTGCTACTTATGTGACTATAATAGCTTACTTGTGTTTGGAAAACTGGGTAGGGCTACAGTACTTTATTCTTTTTGTGCAATGCTGGAACTTATTATGTGAAATTGAGAAAATCTGGTATTGTGGTTGACGTGAACCTTGCTGGTCTCTGTGAAAGCTACTGCGAGGAGCTCAGCTGATCACTGAATCCTTGGTTGGATTGGTGGATCTATAGAGCCCTCAAAGCAGGGCTCTCACCACCACCAGTGGGTCAGGTCAGCTGTGGCTGTGTCTCGCCAAGTCTCAAGCCCCTAACGGAGGTGGCTCCAGCACCCTCTGGGCAGCCTGTGTCAGTGTTCCACCACCTCCCAGTGAGGAAGCTTCTGTTGTCCAGCTGGGACCTCCCACACTTTGGTTTGTGGCCATTGCTGTCTCGCCTGCCACTGCTGAGAAGGGTTTGGCTCCGTCATCTCTGTAACTGCCCTTCAAGTAGTGGTGGACTGTTCCTAGACACCTCCTTGGCTGCTTCTTTGCTGGAGTAAACAAAGCCAGCTCTCTCGGCCTTAGCTCATATGTGCCCTGGTCATCTTCGTAGCTTTGTACTGGATCCCCATCAGCATCTCTCTTGAATTAGGGAGTCAGGGGGCGAAGACAGGACAGGACATGAAACTGAGCATGATTTTACAGCATGATTTCACTGGTGCCAAGTAGATGGGATATAGTAACTTCCATTGATCTGCTGGCCGTAATTCTCCTAACGTAGTCCAGCTAGTGTTTATTTTATTTCTGGTGAGAGTGCGCTGCTCTTTCATATTCAGCCTGGTCCTCACCATTAAGCCCCAGGTCCTTTCCAGCAGGGCTCTTGTAGAGCCTTGTCACTTGCCAGCCTGTACTGGTGCACAGGGTTATTCTGCCCAGGTGTGGAGCTCTGCACTTCTCCTTGCTGAACCTCGGGTTTCTGTTTAGGTTACTATCTTACTGTGTATCAGCTGTCTCTTCATGATTTAGCATCATCAGTGAATTTGATGTGCCAGCCTATTACAGCTACTTTGGACAGTGTGGGGATGGGCAGGGAGGTGTCAGCAGCTAGTGATGTCTCCTGAATTCTGTCTTGAGCTCTGCCTGAGTCACCTCTGCTTTTCACCAAAGATCATTCTGATACAAAGGAGCAGAATCATAGAATAGTTTGGGTTGGAAGGGACCTTTCAAGGTCATCTAGTCCAACCCCCCTGCAATAAGCAGGGACATCTTCAACTAGATCAGTTTGCTCAGAGCCCTGTCCAGCCTGAGCCTGAATGTTTACAGAGATGGGGCATCTACCAGCTCTCTGGGCAACCTGTTCCAGGGTTTCACCACCCTCATTGTACAAATGTCTTCCTTATACAAGGAAGAACAAAGTGAGCTTTCTGCTCTGAAATAGTATTTTGTCCTTCTTGGGGAGAAAACCTTCAAAGAAGTTTGATTTCTATTCTGAAAAATGAACTTGGGTTTCATGTCTGACTAACTGGGTTTTATATTAGGACAAAGAGACCTTGATCCTGTTTGAGTTTGGGCTGTCACTTCAGTGCAAGCCTTTCTTACTATGGCTGAATAGGCATAGGTGATCTTTTGAACACTCTTTTATGAATAAACATTGTATAATTGAGGAAAAAATAGATAATTTTCTTCTTTTTGTAGGCCTTTGGGTAGACATGTCCTTGACATTTACATGAGGTACCATTCAGATTGCAACTTCAATACAATTTAATATGCTTAAATATTGAATATGAATATTTATATTGAATATGAATTCAGTGATGTTATAAACTTGCAGAAGTAGTGCAAGTGCCGAGAGAAGCAATGCTTGAATTCTTTTTTTTACCTGAAAAAAATTTTATTGTGTTAGAGGATTTCTAAGTTTTGCAGCAGAATGATTTTCTGTAATTAAAGCAGGTATCAGACGATACTAAACTAATGTGTTGTTCTTTCTCTCCAGGAAAATTGAGGAGGCTTTCCATTTTGAAGGTTGATCAGAACAAACTTATTCAACTAACAGATTCAATTGGAGACTGCGAAAGCCTTACTGAACTAGTTCTAACAGAAAATCAACTGCAGGTAAGCATGGTCCTGACTTCTCAAATGTCTGGTGGTAATAAGACCTGCTGTTAAGTGCTGAATCACTTAGCTTGTAAGGTTAGTCAATGTTACCATTGTTAAGTAGCAAGTTTCCTTTAAATGCATCTTATTTCTAACCTTAAATGAATGCTGAAGATCAAGTTGTATGTACTAACAATCCTCCCTTCCAAGGGCTTAAGCAGTTACATATTCACTCTTGAATCTTTCATGATCAGTAAGGGAATCGGAGCACCTGGAGCACAGGCATCATTTACTTTGTTGTGTTTTTAATGCGGAGTTTGTGCTGTTGCGTTGTTGCCAACTTTTGCTGTGCATTATCTGGATCAGACTTGCTGGAATTGACCAGAAGCCCTGAGCGCTGTAGAGCTGCTGTTGTACTGTTCCTTGCTCTGCTGATATACTCTGGCCAGATATTAAATATGATATGTGGTCAATTAAAATAAAATCTCAGACTTCCTTTCATTAGATATTTCCTTCCGTTATTTTGAAAGTGCCTTCACAGGACACTGACATTTGAAGAGTAGAAGTATTTATAAAAATCTAGGTTTGAGCATTTCTTAAGTTAGGTTGGTGCTTGGTTGAGTTAGGAGCTTAACCCTTTTGGAAAGATGCCTCTCCAGAAGTCAGTTCATAGCACCTAAGTTAGAAGCTTGTCTCTCAATTAGCTATTTAGGGAGCCTAAAGTCAGATAATATGGACATTCTGCGTACATGCTTCTGTACTCAGCTGTTGTGCATCTGTCATCTTAGTGCAGAGATAACTCATGAATGACTTTGTATTGGAAACTGACGTTCTTGGACATTTCTTCTGCAAGATAAAACCTTGGATCTGCTTTGGAAGGCCTGGTAGTAACGAGGGTTAGCTACACTCCAGTTTTGAAAATAGATCAGTCTATTAATTCATTTTTAAAGTGAGATAAGTTTTGTTCTGACTCTGTGAATTTACAAATTCTGTTTGCATATTTTGTTTTTGTTGGCACAGTCATTGCCGAAGAGCATCGGAAAACTAAAGAAGCTGAACAATTTGAATGCCGATAGAAACAAATTAACATCTTTGCCCAAAGAGGTAAGTTTTGTGCAATTAACTCTCACAGATGCGATTATACAAACAGAAAACTCTTGATTTCAAATGTCTGCAAGAAGTAGCAGGCAGCTTTCATCCACTGGGTATTCTTCCCAAACCAATCACAATCAGAAACTTGTGCATTAAATCTGAACAGCATAAATCTGAACAGCAGCTGTGGTGATTTGATGGCTTGGAAGTGCAGAATGTCTTTGCAGTTGAACAAGAAGGCTTGGATCTAATTAGCTTGTAACAAGTAATGCCCCATGTGGGTGTCAGGTCCACCACTGTTTGAAGTCTGGGAGCTCTAGTAGAGTGAATGCATTTAAACATCAATATGCGTCTTCTGGATGTAGTATAAAAATACTGCTGAAGTCTTCCTTGTCTCTTGTGAGCAATAGCAAAAGAAAGGTTTCATGTTCTGAAAAATGATTTGGAGTGTTTTTGGTTTTGGAGATCTTGGCACTACTTTAGCCTTTAAATGTGATAACCTGACGTGATCAAGATCACTGATACCTGAAATCTTAAAGCTGTGATCACTAGGACTTCTTGTCTATTGTAACAGTGTATGGAATGAAAGGAGGCTAGAATTTCTGTTGTGAAACTAGGAAGACCCTACAAGTTTAGGTCCGTGGTAAATTCTGGAAGGAGGTTGGTGGAAGCAGCATCCTGTGACTGGAGCACGGGACTGCAAGTTAGTTTTGTTTGCACTACTGTTTCTCTGTAATTTTTGTCTTAAGTGATTCTCCCCCTTAATTTTTCTATCTGTTTCTAACGTGTGGCACTGAGGTCGTAGCTTTTGTTCACCACTTTCAGTCACTTCAGGAGCAGGAGGGTTACATACTCAGGTGGCAGCTGGTGGATGGGAATTGAGAGGAGTATCAGGTCTGGCTAGTGAGCACATACTTCTGTTCAGGCCCGCTTACTTATGGAGCTTGGACAGCTTGAGGAGGTGGTGTGAGGAGGAAGTAAAGTGGCTGGGACCTGGGAGATGGGGGAGAGCCAATGGTCTGAAGAAGACGGATCAAGCAGGGGCAGAGGATACTGCTGTGGCACTGGCAGCTGCAACTCCAGTGGCCCAGGTCTGAGCTGCCACAGGTCAGTCACCTAATCAGGGCTCCACGATAGCCCTTATTCTCTTTTACAGATTGGTTTGTACATGTATGTTTGATGGGGGGGGGGAAAGATGAGGGAGGGAAGAGAAGATGTGAATACTGTAGCTCCTCTAGCAGGACAGTGTCTCCTCAGCAGAGGTGCTGCTGGTTCTGAACAGAAAATGCAGAGGATGTACCCAGATGGGTTGCATGAATGCTAGCAAGAGGCAGGACCTTGAAAAACCATGTTTCCAGGTTGGGATGTGATGGCAATTTTGATCTTGTGCTCATTCAGCAGAAAACTTGCCATGTCTTTACAAAGAACTTAAGTTAATACATTATGCAGGTGTCTTAAACTATCTGTACGTGAGACTTGTACAATTTTGTGTCTAGTCCACCTTTAAGCAGAACTGCTCTGAGTTTGTTATAGCATGTAAGGTTTTACTGATACACTTTATTTCCAGATTGGCCATTAGTAGCTTACATAGTGTATAAGCACTTTTCTTAGTTAATTAATTTCATGGTATTGGAGATGGTGCATGAGGGCAAGCAGTGTGGCTTGGAAGGAGCAGGGACAGGAGCAGTTGAGAGAAGACTCGGCTTCAGAAGCAGGTAAAGCAGGGTGAATATGGAGTGTGTCTGTTTGGGAGTGAAGTGAAGAACAAGAACGTGTGTGGAGAATGTTAGTGCACATGAGGGAGAGGGGAGGGGACACAAGGGGTGGGATAAAGTCAGGGATGACCGTGTTTGGAGAAGGTGGGTGATTAGGAAATCTGGAATGAGGTATCTGGAATGACGTGAGCTGGGGAGTTCTAGAAAGTCCAGGAAATAAAGATGGGAGAGGGTGATTCCCAGGGAGCTTGGCAGAGAAACAGAAGAAACAGAGCCCCTTGGTATCACTCCTTTGAAATAGAATTTTTTTTTTTTCCCCTGTAAAGGTCTCCACAAAGGTCTATCTTTCTCAGTAGAGCAAACACTTCAAAATTATGTTTAATGTAAGATCTCCAGAATGTTTCATTAAAGTATGTTTTGCTCTGTGGATTTTAAAAATTCTTTTATTTTTTATTTTTAAAGGAAGTCAGTCCTTCTCCAGCTGGAGGGTCACATAGACCCTCTAGATTAGTGGGTTTGAATTCCAAGCTGGTAATGGTAACAAATAGAAAGCATAAACAACTGATGCAGTGGTTTGTCTCAAAAATACTGTTAATGTGCATGTATTGCAGAACGTACCGTCTAGCTAACAAGACTTTTCAGTTTCAGTGTTTCAAGTTTCAGTTTCAATTCCTTGTGCTTAGGCTGTGCAATAAAATACTTTTCCCTCGAAGTTTTTAGATTGCCTTCTAACAGCGCTGAAATGCTAGTTTTGAAAACAGAAAGAAATCTACTGCTCTCTGCTCATGTATTGTTTGTTCCTGGAGCTGCATTTTCTTTGTGTAGTATTTTTCTTAACCAGTAGCTTTTTGCTTTAAACCAAACATGAATATTTCTGAAGTATAAGTTTTCTGGCTAAAATTCAGAGGAATTCAATGAAGAGTCACATTTCATAGCTCTAAAAGAAAAATGTTCTGTGTAAACAGAGTGCACAGGTATAATGAGTGCTGTTTGCTGTTGCACAAAGCATCCACTTGAGCAGCTTCAGGGGTGCTGATAATGGCAAAAATTTGGTGTCTTGGTGAAATGTTCAACTTCCATTTTCCTTCTTATCTTTACTGACTTGGAAAAAAAAAACCCCAAAATGCATTGGTAGAGCACCTAAGGAAAACTGAAAAATGTGTCACCCTTTTTCTGTCTGTTAGAAGGTTCTGCTTGACAGTGAGAAAGCATACCATCTTTTTAATTTATTTTCGTCTCAAACTGACTAATTAATATTTAAAGCTGGGCACAAGCTTCTGACAGCAGTCATTTTCAGCACTCCTGCCTGCTGTGAGTTGCTTAAGATGTCTCCTGAGATAGTATGGCGAAGATTGGGGTCTCAGACCTTTGCACATCAATCAGTATTAGTACTTGTACATTGATTCCCCCTTCACAGAAGCAGAGGCAGAAGTAGGGTATGCACTGCAGATATTCTTGCTCAGTATCTTCCCCTCTTTTCCTTTCCTTCTTTTCCTTCCCGCCTTCTCTCATTCTTTCTCTGCCTTACAGAGTGCTAGAACAACTGTGCATTGTGTTCTTCATCCTTATAAGAAATGGGTGTGGGACAGGCCTTTACTGGTGTCTGTTGGAGAGGCACAAAGACATAGTTTGGTAATGTGTACAGAAAAAAATGGGACTCTACTAGGGAGGAGAGTACATGTAACAAATATTGTATCTACTTGCTGATGTCTCTGTCCTTCCCTCCAAAATTAGTTCTGTAGCAGAGAGCTTTTATAGATACGATGGCAGAAATTATGTGCCTGCTCTAATATAACCTGGCGAAATAATCTGAGTTCTAGCCTTTTTGTGGTGGGGGGGGGAGGGGTTGGTGGTTGTTGGATTTTTGAGGCTTTTTTGTTAGCAGTTCAGTAGCACTGGATTTTGGGTCAGCCTGTCAAACCATTACATTGCCAGATTGTTGCAATGCACGCTTGTAAAACCAGTCTCTACCTTTTGGTCTAAGAATTCTTGACTTGAGATTATTGAGAAGCTTGTATGCAAATACTGCTTCAGAGTTTCCTGGTTCAAAGGTTCTTCTGTATCTGGTGCCAATATATTATAAGGTAAAACGTCAAACAGCTGAATGTCTGACCAAGACTTGAGTCACTGACAGATTTCATCTTCAGTATCTCGCAGCTTGATCCCTCTCTCACTGAACTGAGTGGCGAAACAAACTTCGGCAAGAACTGAGAATGTCTAAACCTGTTCATAGTTACAAATGTTTTTCCCCTTCGACTTGAAAGACCTGCCTGGTGACTCTTGGGTATTGAAATCCCACCCTGGCACTGGAACGATGGTGAAACTGGTGTGTTGATTTTGGCACTTGCATAAATAACCTCCTTGGAATGTTTTCCAGTTCATGTGCTTTTGTTAATGAGTCTCTACAACCTGCAGAGATCTGGTAATGTGTCCTTCCTGGCTCTGAGGTATATCATGGCTGAGAATTATTACTACAGTAGGTAAAACTGCAGGGTTTTTGTTTGGTTTGTTTTTGGTTTTGTTTTTTTTTCTTCAGTAACTGTGCTTTTTACATTTTTCTTATCTTTTTTTTTAAGCAAGTTGGGGCCACTTTGTTGTTTCTGGTTTTAACTTCCAGTGCCCTGTCCCTTCCCTCATTTGTGTAAAAGTATGTGTTTGTGTGTCTCAGAGGGACAAAAGGCACTAAGGAAAAATGCAGGAAAACTTGTCTTGAGTTAAGCAATATTGCTGTGCTCCTCCCATACTATTCACAAGTGGTGCAGGGGGTGTTGAAGTGAGTTTGCAGAAGATTTTCCTAGCCAATTTAAAGTTAATAATAATAGCTAATAATAGTGAACTGGGCAGTTTCTTCCACCTCTAAATGTATTCTGTGCTTGCAATTAAAGAATTAATCTATTGTATCCGGGCCCAAGGAAAATTCTGACTTTATTTACTTTGAATCCAAACAAAATTTTGGTTACGACACCCTGGAAAAGATTTTACAACAAGATAGGAACTCTGTTTAAATTCCCAATGTATTTATCCAAGTTTTATCAGCCTAGTGAGAGTTCTTGATGCTGACAGCTGTATTGAGAGTTGAGTAAAAGAGATGTGTCACTGGACTTTAAATAGTCACATGCTAAAGAATAATCATTGTAGTAGTTGTCATAATGTTGTGTTTTTTTGCATTGCTGTGGTGGGTTGACCCTGGCTGAACACCAGGTGCCCACCAAAGCCACTCTGTCACTTCCCTCCTCAGCTGGACAGGGGAGAGAAAATATAACAAAAGGCTCATGGGTCAAGATGAGGACAGGGAGGCATCACTCACCAATTACCGTCATGGCAAAACAGACTCAGCTTGGGGAAAATTAACTCAATTTATTACCAATCAACCAGAGTAGGGTAATGAGAAATAACACCAAATCTCAGAACACCTTCCCTCCACCCCTCCCTTCTTCCCGGGCAGAACTTCCCTCCTGGATTCTCTACCCCTACCCCCCAGCGGTGCAGGGGGACATCACACTCGTCCCCTGCTCCAGCGTGGGGTCCCTCCCACGGGTGACAGTCCTCCACGAACTTCTCCAGTGTGTGTCCTTCCCACGGGCTGCAGTTCTTCATGAACTGTTCCAGCATCGGTCCTTTCCCCGGGCTGCAGTCCTTCAGGCACAGGCTGCTCCAGTGTGGGTCCTGCATGGGGTCACCAGTCCTGCCAGAAAACCTGCTCCAGCGTGGGCTCCTCTTTCCACAGGGCCACAGGTCCTACAGGAGCCTGCTCCAGCGTGGGCTTCCCACGGGGTCACAGCCTCCTTCGGGCACCCACCTGCTCTGGTGTGGGGTCCTCCCCGGGCTGCAGGTGGAGATCTGCTCCACCGTGGACCTCCCTGGACTGCAGAGGGACAGCCTGCCTCACCATGGTCTTCCCCACGGGCTGCAGGGGAATCTCTGCTCCGGTGCCTGGAGCATCTCCTCCCCTCCTTATCCACTGACCTGGTGGTCTGCAGGGCTGTTCCTCTCACATATTCTCACTCCTCTCTCTGGCTGCCTTTGAGCAGGTTTTTCCCCCTTCTTCAGTCTGTTCTCCCAGCGGTGTTACCACCGTCGCTGATGGGCTCGGCCTCGGCCAGCGGCAGGTCCGTCTTGGAGCTGGCTGGTATTGGCTCTGTTGGACATGGGGGAAGCTTCCAGCAGCTTCTCACAGAAGCCAGCCCTGCAGCCCCCCACGACCAAAACCTTGCCACACAAACCCAATACAATTGCTTATACCTGTGTGAAAGATGCTAACTGGTAAGGACAGCAGAATTGATTCATAGCTTTTAAGAAGTTAACAGACGCTGACATCAAAAGGTGTTATTCAACTAACATAACTTGAAGGTCTTCTAAGCTTCCCACCTTTAATTTGTGTTTTGGCTTTAGAGAACCAACAGCGTGAGGATGCGCCATTGTAATCAGTGGAATTTGGTCTGTGGTGATGAATGACTGTAAATGATGGCTGGGCTCAAGAGAGAAAGTGAATGGGAGTTTTGGGCAGGGATCTAAATGGGAAGAGAGGGATGAATATGTACAGTCGTCTTGGGTTTACCTCCAGAAAGCTGCAAAGGCGTCAACAGCAAGAAAAATCAAATAGCAGCCACCAGGGTATTGTAACAGAGAAGCGCAGTAAAAGTCGGGTGATCAAAAATACGCAACTGATGCAGGTGTCAAGACAACAGTCTCAGCAGTAGAGAAGAGGAGTCATCAGAAACATCAGCAGAGAAGTGATGTGATAAGACTTACAGTTCTGGAGGACTGTTTAAGATGGACTGGCAGTGGGTATGTGGATGCCAAAAAAGCAGGAGGCTGAAGTGGTGAATGCTGGTCATGATCAGAATGTAGAGGGGAGTTTTAGCAGCCAAACTGACATCCTCTCTATGTATGCCCAAGCCTTACTGCTTTTCCAGAACAAGGAAGCTGTTAGAAAGATGAGCCTCAGACTGAGATAGAAGAAAAGATAAAAAAAATCCTCCATAGGGGTAGAGTTTTGTGTGGAACCCAAAGGGGTCCTAGTGACGCTCATCCTCTGAAGCAAGTCCACCTGAATGCAAATGAGCAGTTTTGTTCAAACTTTACAGTACTGTAAAGTCAGTGATCTCAAAATTAGCACTTCGTAGTAATGATCATTTTCTGCCTGATGTGTGGGTTTTGTTTCTGTGGCTTTGTTTTTGTTTTTTATCTGGGCCGACTGTTCTTTGGAGGTGGTGGGATGAGACAAGTGAATAACTCTAAAAGTTGCTAGAATGAAATAATTCCCAAGAATATGACTTAGACATGCACAACTCCTTTGAGGCCTTTTCCTGATGTCTAACTCACTGCAGAAGAACGTGAGGACTTCTTTAAGGCTCCAGTCTTTGGAACAGTTACTCATGTGCCTAGAACTAAGCACATGCTTGTCCCCATTAATTGAAGTCTGTGCTCAAAATGAACTATGTGCTTAACTGTTAAATGGGCTTGTGGTCTCAACTGTGTACTTGGTGCCTATGTGGTGGTTTGGCAAAGTCTGTTTTAAGCATGTGATCAAACCCTTGGAAAGCATGGCTCTTTGTCAGTTAATGACTCTCAGCCAAACCAGCAACGTTCTGATACCGTATTACTTCATGGTGGTCACAATGATGTTTTCCTTTCAGCATGCCATTTAGTGTGTGCACTTTGCCTCAGTGGTACCACTTCGTGTTCAGGTTTTCAAACGTTAGACCTGATGTCTTTCTGTACTGCTGGATGGGTGTGATCTTTTTTCGAAATGACAAAGATTTTAGTTTTTTTTAAACTGTCAGCTTGTCTTTTTTCTCTGTGAAATCTCACCTGATGCTGCTTGTAAGATGCTGCCTTCATTTTCTAAAAACAGTTTCATAAAAAAATTCAGTGTCTGTTATCTCCCCCCACTACCCTATTAAAAAAAAAAAAAAGAAAAAGGGTCTTCGCTACCTCTGTATGAAACAAAACCTTCGAACAATTGCCTATTGACTGATAGAGCAAAGTTAAAATAACTGAAGTTAAAATAACCTAGGAGTTCTAACCCTCTTTGGCAGTAGAAGAATGTATGTTCTGTCTCCATTTGTTGGCATGCAATTCTCCAGTATGGATAAAAAAAAATAAATTGAACATCTCTTGTATTTTCTTAATTGTTAGCCGCTTGGAAAATTATGGGTCAGGTAAATTGATAACCCTGTAAGTATTATTCAGTCCACGGTTCTACTGTTACCTTTCATTAAACTGCTTTAAATGCATGATGACTCAGGCTGGCTGGTTCCACTGCTGCATTTTTCCATTGTCAAAAGTATAGAAGTTTTGGTCTCATCAGGGCTGCATGGCTTTACATTGTTTGTTTGGCTAAACTGTTTGGATCTCCATGCTCCAAGACTGAATAACGCAAGTTCATTCATGGAAAAGTGAACACTTTGTGTACAGTTAGGGCATCAGTTGCCAGCTCATCAACATTCACTAATTGTATCTCTTGCTTTTCACAGCTCTTCGTGTTAGATACACCAATTAGACACTTAGTGTTTGTGTATATATATACATTTTATTTTTTTCTATATGGCACTGTATTCTGTGAATGCGTCAAGGCACATTATTTAAGAATCCATACACAGTGTAAAGTGAATAGCAGAATTGTTGCACTAAGAAACGTTTGCTTGCGATTTGAGTGCTGGTTTCTAAGGGCTTTGATTCACGAGCAGAAATGGCTAACAAGGTTGCCACTCCTAGTGTGCATGCAGGGCTGGGAAAGCTGATACTCTTGTGAAATAGCTGCATCTTAGAGTGCAGTGATTTGAGGGAAACCATCCCAGATTTTGTTTTGTCAGAACGTTATGCTGTAACTTTGCACTGTAAATAGCTTGTGAATCAGAAGCCCCGAGCAGCTGATTGCTGCTTTCTTCCATTAAAACATATTTATGGTACAAAGGAAGATGAGTGGAGTATAAATACTCCATTTGTTTGTTTTATTTTTGAAGTCAGAGATGCATCCTTTAAAAAATGGCTTTTTCCTTGGTGAATACTATAGGTTAAATCAACATGATTTTTACTTTGACTAGTGGAAAAGCTTTTGTGGTCTTTGTCTGTAATCTCAAACTTGCGTTTGGACTGAATTGTGGATTTTGCAAAAACAGAACTGACAGTTAGCTAGAACACATAATTTCAGCTCAGATTTGGGGACTCCTGACCAAGGTGTAGTGACATGTTGGCTATATTGTGACAGAAGAACCTTCTTGCATGTGTGTGACTATAGAAGTCCTCTAATTTTTGAACTAAGACCTTTCAGTAGGTTTGCTGTCTATAGTTAGGTTCTAAGTCCGCTTAACTTGAAAGCTTCAAAAGGCATTGGGATATTTTGCCTCTAATACCTGGAGTAAGAGAAGAAACTTTTTTTTTTTCCCTTCTCATGGTGAGTTTTGGAACTGGCAAACAAACAGCAGTGCTTTTTGAAGCTCCATATGATAAGCAAACAAAGGTAAGTTTCCTTTGTGAATAGGAACAAAGAGTTACTTGAACCAGCTTTCAGGTTGCTAAAACTAATAATCTTCGTGTTTATAGGAGTAGTAATTGCCATCTGGAACAAAAAGGTGGAGTGTGGTTTTTTTAAAATCAAATGTGGAGGGTTTATTTTTCTGAAAACATGTACCTTTGATGCACAATACAGATATTTTAAGGGTAAAACTGAAAAATCCCATCTTTTGTACCCCAAAATTAGCTTGGGAATGCAGATACTTACATTTGATTAAATTGGTAGAGACAGAGGATATTAGACTAAATTGGCCAGTTCATATGGGAATCATCTTGAAATTAGATGCTTCTATTAAAACAGGGCATCAAAGATGTTACTCATAAAGTCGTCTGCTTTTTGTGAACTCTTCATTACTCTTTGTGGACTCAATAAATGTTGGGAGTTGATTGGTATATTTAGCATTTTGCCTTGCCTAAAGCCTAGTTGCACTTGCTTGTATCTGAAGTTACCATGGGGAAAGAAAGAATTAACATGTAAAACATAGAGCTAGAAAAAGTTGAAAGATAAAGCTAGTATTTTTTGTGAGGGCTGTCTACAAAGTGGCATCTGTGTGGTTACTGGTCTCTTCCTGGCATGAAAGGCTCTAAAAGGTACCTATTTGTAGAGATACACGTTATTCGCAGATACAAATGTTCAAGAAACTGCTCCAACAGGCTTGCTTCAGGTCAGACTTCTTTTAAGCTAACACTTGTTTGCAGTCTGTACCTCCGGGTGATGTGTCTGGCAGGCACCGTAACTTGAATGCGCTGTGACATATTACGTGACCCATACTGCATGCCTTTGTTTATACTATCATACTGCAACAAAACCAGACTTTTTTTTTTTTTTTTTTTTTCCCCCTCTAATATAGATTGGGGGGTGCTGCAGTCTTAACGTCTTTTCTGTACGTGACAATAGATTATCTCGAATTCCCTCTGAAATTTCACAAGCCACTGAACTTCATGTCCTGGATGTTGCTGGAAACAGGTAAGAGATTTTTGTATTGTCACATTCTTTTGCTGGATTTATTTAATTCTTTCTAACATCAAAAGATTATATGTCTAAGAATGCAATAACAAAAAACCAATTATGACTTCTGTGTTAGCATTACTGATAAAATTGTCAAAGTAGTCTTCCCCTTTGGCCCAAAGTAGCATAAATTGTGTATTGTCATGAGTACATTTTCTCGATTGCTTTGACCCTGAGGAAAAGACAGGATTTAAAAAAAAAAAAGAAAAACCTCTGGATTTTTATATTTCTGAATTAAAACTGAGAATCTAGGCAATTTGTTAGTGCTTCAGCTGAAACTACCAGCATTAATGTCAAGTAATGCTAATATTGAGTGTCTTATCTTAGAGATACAGTACAAGTAACAAATAATGCCACTTGATCTTGCAGCTTCTCATGAATCTTAGCTGATATGCTTCAGACATCAAAATGCAAAAAGGAGTGGATTGAAGCATAAACCAGCAAATTAGTTCCATTGCTTAGTAGGAAGTGAAATGGGGACGGGGAGAGAAAAAGCAAATGGCATCCCATCTATGCAATATAATTGCTCATAGGCACTTACATATTTCTGTTCTGGCAATTGTGTATATATAAGGCTCCAAAGCAGAAGCAGCTGACTGCCTTCCAGGGCATTTTACTGCAGTAGAAAAAGCTCAGCATTGTTTTATATGTTATTCACCGCTACAGAGAATTATGGTATAAAGTTGCAGATTCTTTTGTAAAGAATGGAGTAGTTGGAGTTGATGACCGCTGCAATGCCTTCTGTTAGAAGCATTAATCTCAATCCTATTTGTTCCAACCTAGGGATATACACTTAAGAGTTGACTTCATGACCATTTATTAAGTCTCCAAGAGATTGCCCTGACTTTTTTACTTTTCTTTTTTGAACTAGGCTGACGTATCTTCCCCTTTCACTGACTACCTTAAAGCTGAAGGCTTTGTGGTTGTCTGATAACCAGTCCCAACCTTTGCTGACATTTCAGACTGACACAGACCCTGAAACAGGAGAAAAGATTTTAACATGTGTATTACTTCCTCAAATGCCTTCTGAGCCTGGTCACCAAGGTAGGTGCCTAGAGTCAGTTTTTCATTACATATAGAAGTACTACTTCTTTGTTTACTGTGTTGTCTGTTCCATAAGTGTTTGTAAAACATGCATAAGCTCTAACGAGCAAAGTTCTGGTTGAATTTTCACTTTTAAACTTTTTTTTTTTTGTAATCATACTAGTTTTCAGAAGACTTTGAAAAACGTGGCTGTGAGTGTTATTGAAAACACAGTGACACCAGCTACAATAAATAAATTACAGACCTGGAAGAAGAAGACGACTTAATCGTATCATTATTCTGAGGCTTGCCAGTGGGCCAAGTAGTGGTGTCCATATTTGTGTACATTGATTATACATCTTAAATACATACATATGTAGTGAAAATCGGTGGCTTTCCAGCTACGATCTCTTTACCAGAAAAATAATTGCATAGCTAGTAATAAGCGGTAGACATTTTACTTTTTCGCAGGCTAATTTTCTTTCAAGCAAAGATGCTGTACAGTAACTTTATTATATTCTTCAACAAGTGTAGAATTGCAGTATAAGTTGCTATTACCTTTTGTGCTGAAACTTGCCTCTGGGTCAGGTGGAACCATAAACTCTTTTTCACTGTTGGCTGGGTTGCTGCTCCAGTAACTTCTGAATGTTTTTTGTCCTCAAGCTTTTATAGCTATGTGTGAACATTCAAGGGGATTTATCTGAGCTAATATTTAAACCTGTGCTGTAATCACTGGAGAGTAATTTATCCCATCCAAGAACAGACTTTTAGAAGAAATCATGTGGATTCTTCTCCACTAAGTATAAAGGGGGCCTGAAGAGAAAAGCTCAGCTGTAGGTATCTGTATTGTAGGTACCCAAACTTACCTAGATTAATTCCACTCTTTCAATACTATGCAGCTGGAGCAAATAGAAACTGTTAAAGCAGTAGAAATGTAGAAATGGCTCTGTTTTGTGTCAGCTTCTGGATTTTAGGAATACAGATTGCATTAAGAATTAAAATAAGTAAATGAATTAACCCCTTTGGATTTGGAGAAGATTAAGCTAGTTCAAGAAGAGCGACTGAGGTAGACTGACTTTCTCTAAAGCCCTCACTACTAGAAGTTAGATTTCCTCCTCTCCAGATGAATCTCATGGCTTCAAGGGTGGAAGGCTTGGATGTGTATGCCTGACAATACTGAAAGGATGAGGTCAGTAAAAGCAATGGTCCTGTGTTACAGAATGCCATTTAGGGAACTGGCTAATGTCGTATGGCAGCCATGATCCAGAAGAAAAGCATGTATAGTGTCAAGTATACTAAATTATATATTCAGTACTCTAAAACTGCCACAAACTTGAAACAGTCCAACTACAGAAAATTCTCATTTATAGAGAAACTATTTATTGTGTGTACTTGATAACAGAAAATTAATGCAAGTTCTGTTTTCTATCAAAAAAATAGAAATAGCCAATTGTAAATCTTCGGTGAGTGATTGGTTGGATATTGCAGTTATTAACAATATAACATGTTGATGTTTTAGATTTGCTCTGAATCTTTAGTCACATTTTGCTGTTCTAACAGATAACCTACCACGATGTGGTGCACTGGAGAGTTTGGTAAACGAAATGTCAGATGAAACATGGAATGAGCGGGCAGTGAATAGAGTCAGTGCAATTCGCTTCTTAGAAGATGAAAAAGATGAAGAGGATAATGAAATGGTATGTTTTCCAAGCCTTTGGATACCTGCAGATGCTGTGACTTTAATGCAAAAGTGTAAAAAGTATCTGAGCTCTCTTGTGGTAAATATTTCAGCTGTGACTGCATGCTTTTTGTGTACGTCTGTAGCAGAAACTGTTCATGCTGACTGCTGAAACTTTTTTTTTTCCCTGCTTTGAATATAACTTATGTTCTAATGCAGGACAGTCTTTGTTTTGCTTTTTTTTCCTGTGTCTGCTCAGGATGTTTTCTTTCCAGAAACAAGATAGGATCTTTCCCTGCATCTGTGAAGCTTTACTGCCTGAAAGTGTATAGGGTCTAATTTAGGATTCCAGCACTCTTGCATGTGTATCCATTAAGTTTGCCATTGTTTGTCTCTCTAATTTCTATTTCCAGTCTCCTTCTTTCTCTCTTTATTTCTTCCTTTTTTTTTTTTCCCCCTCCACCATTTGCATTGAAACAACCATAGTGTCTATAAACAGCAAGAACGTTGCTCATTAGTTTCCCACTTAAAGGATGTGGGAACATCTGTCACTGTACTTATAAGACCTCTTCATTAAGTTGGGCTCTGCATGTCCTGAAGATCAAAATGCAACATGATCTTTAGCTTTACTAACTTTCATTAGCAATTAAAAGTCTTTGTGAAGATTAAGACTGCTTCAGTCAGATTTTCAGTATGCTTCTCTGATGCTCTAAAAACTTACTGGTGGTCCTTATTAGAGCTCAGCTTGAGATACTTCAGGGCACTGTCGGATTGTAGCGCACTAGAAACGTGGTCTTACTTTAAAAAGTGCCTATAAAAATTCTTAGTTAGTAGGGAAATGAACATGTAAGTTTTCAAGCAAGGTGGTTGCTTAATCTAAAGCAGCAGAAACTAAATGTCTCTGACAAGCGTTGTTTGTAGACTGACTGGTAAGGGAGTTCAGAATGACGCTTCTTAACAATTTTGCCAACCTGAGAATGTCCATACAATAATGAGGGCTCAGGTGTTAATGACAACTGCTTTCAGTCATGGTATTACAGCCTGACTTGAGGCAAGAACCTTTTTAGGGGAAAAAGAAGTTTATGATTCTACTGGGGAGGACGAAGGGTGGATTTCCAAAGCAGTCTTGACCAATGCACCCATTTATGGGTCATCAGTTCCACTGTAATCTGCACAGTGTACGTGTATACCACTGAAAAGTAATTGCATGTATATGTGTATTGTACGGATACATATTTGTGCAATTATTCTTGGTGTTCTGTTGGTCTCTAATCTGGATGCTAACTGGGGTTTTTGTAAATTTTGTTTTCCTTGTAAAGGTTTCAGCACAATGATATTAAATGTTCTTGTGTCTAAGATGGTAGAGAAATGCTCCCTCTTCTTCCTTTCAAGATATTTATTCTCAACTGTCAAGAGAACCAAACTGTGTGGTGGGGCTGGAAGGCATACAGACCTCCACACAAACATGTATTTGACACTGTAAAGAGATCTTGCGGGATTCTTTCAAAACCAGCTGAATGATTTTTGTTTGAAATGTGATCTTAAATCACTTGGATGGGGTTTTTTTTTGGGGGGGGGAAATTCCCAACTATATTTATGAAAGAATCTTCACTTCATGACTTGTAATTGTACTTCACTTGAGTAGCTTTCAGATTAGTAGGTCAAGAGTGGAAAAAATTTGCTCCTAGACCGTTCTTAAAATCTCTTTCACTGTCTTCATAAACAAGCAGCTATGAAAATAACGTTCAACATAGAGCATCATAGTTTGAAAAGGAAAAGGGGGAAAAAATAAAAAAATCGATACCTAATATTTGGTATGTGAATGCTAAAGCCTTGAAGGTGTATGTTGTTTTTCAAAGAGACAAAGGCAAAACCACTTATTGCGCTGTTTATTTTTAGAGAACACTTCTAAGGCGAGCCACTCCACACCCTGGAGAATTAAAGAACATGAAAAAGACAGTGGAGAATTTACGGAATGATATGAATGCTGCTAAAGGACTGGATTCAAACAAAAACGAGGTCAATAATGCCATTGACAGAGTGACCACTTCTGTGTAGAGTTTCATCTCCAGGTTTTACCTCCTGTGTCTTCCCCTGCTGTTGAAATGTTACTGTCGTCTTCTGGGACCTCACTGAGCCCCTTTTTGTTTTTAACCAGAACCTGATTCATCATCTCCATATATGTGAAAAGTGCTGCCCACTGGAAGAAAGTGCCTTATTTCATCCAGGCAGTGAACCAATAATTTCCAAATAAATATTGTAATATTAATAGTGCTAGGCTTTTTTAAGTAGAATACACTACTGTATGCAGAATACAATATTTTTGTCTTAAACACAGGGGTAATAATGCTTTCCTTTTCCAGAGTGCTGGGATATCTTTTTCCCAGTGGCTGGATGTGCTGGTGAGAAATATAGTTTTGTGGAAAATTGATACACTTTTTTATTTTTTTGGCAGCTCAGATGGTGTAAATTTTAAATTTTTGTATAGGACTTTCATAACAAAATGATGTATTTCATTTTTAAGAGAAAATTTATCTTGAGCGGTACATATTTTAGTATCTGTGGAAGAGAACAAGTTTCATGGACAACTGTATTCATTCGCTTGTACCACCCATTGTGCCTTATTGTGTCTTGTATGTCATATTAGTCTTAAATATAGCAATTCTTGAGGAAAGTGAGTGGATTTAAACTTGGTCTCCTGTTTTAAATATGTTTTTCCTTTTGGACAGTAATTTGTTGGGATTTTTACAGCAGAGAACTTATGTTTATATCATGGGATTTTAGGTCGTGAAGCACAAATGTTAGTTTTGTTGTAAACAGAATTAAGATTTAAATGACCAAACTGCTATTGTTTATTACATGATGCACTCACACTTTAACTTAGTTGTAATGAAACATCTTGTTTTGGATGCTGTGTTGCATTGCAGTCACTAGAAATTCATGCTTCCGTTGTTTTTTTTTTTTAAATGTGCCATCTGTAAAATAACTTGAAAAACAGCACGGTAGACTTTCTGAAGCACAGTATGAAACTAGTTTTATGTATTACACAAGAAAGCATGATTCTTTAAAGTGCTTTGGTGGTTTTATATAAATATATAAAACCATAATAAAAAAAATTCTTTAAAAGCTTCAGTAGATTTATTGTATCATTAAAATAGCAATTAAACTATGTATGAATTAATACTGGAATTTACTATCATTGTTACTGTGTTGCACTTCTAGTGGTCCAATGCTGATTTCAAGGTCTTACTAAATCTGTGGGTTCTGGTTTGTTTATAAAGGTAAGTATTAACTGAGTTGAATTCAGTAAATAACAGTTTTGCAAAAGGCTGATAAAGATTGATTTTGGTGTCTCTGGGTTCTGTATGTGCCACAAACTAACAAAGGCCACTAACTCGTTCACTGCAGGGACTTGAGCAATCTGAGTTCAGAGCAAAGATTTGACACATTTAGTGTGAGCTAATGCAATGAACCCAAATTTCAACAAAATTAAAGACCTGACACTTCATGTATGGCTAACCACATCCCTTCTGCTGAACATTTCTTTCAGTGATTGTTGGTTATATGAGGGTTTCTAGGAGAAGATGTATCAAATAACTGCATTATTTGATAATTTTTGTAATTTAACTTCTTGACTTGAAGCTTTTACAAAAGGCACTGCTTTCTTTTTTTGATACCGAACAAGTAGGTATTGCAAGCTGTCTGTAAATATTCAAATCTAACCTGGCAAAATATATTAATTTTTATGATTTCTTCTTATCCCAGAAATACCTTGTCCCAGAGATTCCTCATTTAAGCTTCAGGCTTCTCTTTGCAGAAGCTGCTGTGGGTTGACAGGTGTTAGGTTAGTTTCATGGGTAGCGTAGTTTCATTCTTCCCAAAGCAGAGTTCTGCCAGTTGTTCTTGGTAAGCTGCTATTAAAATAAAACCGGAAAGAAAATGAGGTTTTGGTACAGTTGGCTCCAACCTTGGGCAAAATTTTCTTTTTAAAGTGCTTACTGGGATTGACACAACAAAAGTTTACAAATGTAGGAAACTTTGTACCCAGAGTCCGAGTAAGCCTTGGCAAACCCATTTGAGATGAAGATGAGTTTGAAAAAAAGACAGACCAAAGCCAAAGGCATCAAGACTCTGTGCTCTGTGATGACAGTTTTTCATTTTGAGGCTGTGGTTTGGTTTGTTTTTAGCATCTGATCTCTCGAATAGTGTGCCATTTCATAAAGTGGTTTAGGTACGCTTGTCCTCCCAACAGTGTTGATAAGGTTCCAGGCAGTTTTAACTGTACTTTATAGCCACAAAAAGCTGATGATGTTTGTTATGCTGAAGCAGAGTGTGTCCTTGAAAGCATGAGCCCTCCCTTCCCAGTCTCTGTTTGGCTCTTTTCTCTTGCTGATGCTTTGAGGAGCCTGAACAGTGAATATAATTTTGTAAACATAACTTTGGGGTTTTTTTTTCCTCTTTAAACTTTTACTTTTTCATTTGCTTTGTAAGTCCTTTGCGGGGTCCATCTAATGCAAGGAAAGAAACACTACAAAATTTTCATGCTGCTTTATTAGCTAAACAGGTAACCAGGGAAAAGCTCCATAGTGGTGGAGTGGATTTAATATTAACCTCTCAGTTACTGCATGTGAGTTCTCTTTACTGAGAGTCACAATTCCATAGTCTTGCAAGAGTAGGAAAAAAAAAAAAAGCACTCTCTTGCTACCATTCTTTGTGTAGTTTGTGTAGCAACAGATTTTTCCATCCCCTGTGTGTTGCTCCAGGCTTTTTCCCCACAGCTTCCATATAATTTATGTGTCAAGATTATTTTTCTGGCTTACATGCCATATTTTTGATAATCAGTGTATTGTGGTAAAGTGAGTACTGGAAACTTGCATACCGCTGTCCTTTCCAGCAAATGACTTGTTTGTGTCCAGGACAAGCTGATCAGCCTGCTTCTTGTCTAATACTAGTGCTTTACTAGTGCAGAGTGAACTGGTTTTAGCTGATTAGCTACTCAACATGTTTCACTACTTGCGGCTCACAAATTCGGCTTTTGAGAGGAGGGTACTGACACCAGGAATTTTCATTTTTTTTAAAGTATATTCTTTAGTATATCAGTTGATCCTGGCCTGCCTGACTGTAAATGTCTACTTCCCACTGAGACTGGAGCATACTAATTATCAGAAATGTCTAGACCTTTTGTTAATGGGGAATTCACTGCTATTCTGTGCCTTGACTCTGGAAAATAAAATTAGTTTTTCAGTTGACTTGGTAAGAGTGTTTCCCCTCTTCAGTTTCCATTAAACACACAGATCTGTTTCCACGCTTAGGTTGCTGACAAAGAAGATGAGGAAAGTGACTGGTCTTGGCTATCAATGTTTTGGGTGTTGCCTTCCTCCTGAACAAACTGTGAAATTTTCAGAGGGACAGTGCCTTCCTCTCTCATTCTGAAGTCAGGAATATAATCAGTATTGAAGCACCTTAATGAGAAATCTGAGATTTTTCAAATTGGAAAAGCAGATACCTAGTTTGAGGACAGCTTTGTGAGCTGCCTTGCAGGAGCCGTCTTATCGCCTCTACTGGTGGATGTTGGAGACGCTATCCATTTTTTGCCTCTCATACAATTCTTGTGGCAAAAGGACTGCCAGTCTTGGGTTCTGCCAGAGCAGAGGGCTTTGAAGGGCTCAGTGCGTGGGGCTGGATTGTGCCTTGTACTAACTTCAAGAGCAAGGGTCCATGGCAGTCTGGTTTTGAATTTGTAACTTGTTCAGGGTGCGCCTCTTAACACTGATGTTGTTAGTCTGTTAACACAAGATCTTGAGAAGTAGCTTATCTTTATGCAGGAGAGGTCTTCTTCTGAAAAGTACAGCATCAGTATTGTCCATGGGAAGGACTCTGTGACTCCTCAGTGGTGTTTCAGAGAAGGGATTTAGCAAATCTCCCTTGGCCTTAATACCGGGGAGTTGACACCTGATGTCCAGTAACCTTTGACACTTTTTCTCTTTGTGCTCATCTGTTGCTGGAGAATGTTGTCTTGACCGAAATCTCTGGATGTGCAGCTGGAGGCATGGTCACAGCCATGCCCAAAATGTTAGCAATGCTCACTGCAGTTGACAAGTACCAACTGTGGTAACTTTCCTCAAAATCCACAGATGCAGGCACAGCTTGCAAATCCCACCATCAGCAGCTTGAATTTCAGTTTGTAAGCATCCCCAGAATAATGCGGAGACAGGACTTAACTCTTCAAAGTTAGTTTTGTGTTGGACTAAAACTATCTTCTTTCGGTCCTGAGGCACAGTTGAGCAACTTACGGGACTATGCTAGTGATGAAAACACTCTGATTCTCTCTGATCTTTCCCAATAACTTGCCAGTTTTACCCAAACCCAGAACAAATGTGCTGCATTAAACCATTTTGAAGTAGCTCATAGCAGATATGATTGTCCTGTATTTCTGGAAGATTGCACAGGGCACTACATGATTATAAACGTGAGTGAATTTCTCTGTAGTTTGCTAATAACGTCGTGGACTTCCACTAAGCAACTTAAAACCAAAACAAAATCTAAACTAGCTAACAAAAAGAGCGATCATTTGAATATTACTGATGATTTTTTTCCATTCAAAAGAGGAGAAAACTGCAAGTCTGAAGAACATTTGCACAGTGGATGTTTTTAGGATAACCTACAACAATTTTTTTTTTTTTTTAATGGTGTCGTCAGGAAATTCAAAAATCTTATCTGGCTAGTTAATACTTGAACATCTAAGCTTAAAATTAAGTCTTGTATTTACCACTAGTAAAGTTTCCCAGTGGAAGGTTTGCTTCAATAATCTGTTCAGGCAGCTTTTATGTTGCCTCTTCTACAGTGAAAGCCTATTGAAGGCTGCCTTTGTTTCGGCAGCATTTTGTTTAGCTTTCATTCTTATTTCATGCGAATCACACAAAGCTCTTTTAGAGACAGCCTTTTGTACTTTAAAGAGGGAATGAGTCTGAAATAATTTTCAATTAGTAGAATGTTATGTATAGTTGTACTTAAAAGGAAGAGAATGTTTATATTCTAGGAAATACATCTTTAAAGGCATTTTCTTTCCGTATTGCCTAATTAAGCTATTTAAACAAATCTTTTTTTTTTTTTTTTTAAATAGAAGAATAGGCAAGAATGTGTGTTTGAGGTTCTGAGTTGAATAATAGTAGCAGGTGTATTACCATTGAAATATTCTAAGTAACTGAAAGCACTGGCTTCTACTTGCCAATGGTGACCAGGCTGTTGCTGCAAGCAGGGTGGGTGTTTCATTGTCACTGTATGGTTTCAGTATGGTACTTCAGAAACATGAGTGGTTTTCCTGTCTTAGCTTTTAATTTTAGGGTGTCTTAAATTCTTTTTTTTATTTGCCAGAATTATTTAGGGTGATACATAGCATTTGCACACCTTTGTTGCCTGGAGGAAATTCATTCTCCAGAGGACTTACTAGTGAGATCTTATTGGAATAGACACCTTGTACTTTATGAGAACAGTTTGTCCTCTTAACATACAGGGGTATGATACAGAGGAGTATATATGTTCTGAAGAGACCACCTTTGAAAACATGAAAAACACGTTCAAAGGAGGTATAAAGGGAGCCCACCTGACTTACTGGTGAAATACTGAAGGAAAATGATTTGTTACCAATCAGTTAGGATCATTACTAACTAAGGGAGATGAAAAATGTATTGTCATGGAACACAACAACTGCTGAGGCTGAGAAATAGTTTTTCCTCCCAAATATTTTTTCTGCATTTGCAAAACAGTGGTGTCACACAGTCCAAATACCCAAGAAGCTTAAAATCCTAAATACTGAATTTTCCTTCTCTCTTTGTTTTATTCCAGATATTTTTAAGGAGGATGTAAAACTACATGTCTCACTCTGTATTTGCTACTAATGACTTAAAACAGTGACCATTTTAATCTTTGGGGGTCTCAGCTTCCTCATGTGTTAAACACAGGAAGAAACCTCCTACCTTACCTGGGTAGTAAAAAGACCAATTATCGTCTGTAAAATTCTGTAAGGAGAACTGATTTTTCTCTCTTAGTATTAGGATGTTTGCCAGTAGCCTATTTTGTCTCAAAGCATGGCCCTGTAGTATTGAATCTAGTGAGAATGAGCTAATAAATTACTAGAGTTTTTTTAAGACATTTTTGGAGTACAAATCTACTATCTGTTAGCTGAACTGTAGGAATTACCACCTTGGGGGGTGATAGAAGTTTTTTACCCATCTAATACCCATTAATACACCAGAATAATGAGTTGGGTGGGGTTTTTTTAGGGAAAAAAAAAACAATAAAGAGATTGAGTGGTTGCTTTGCGTTAAAGCACAGCACACAACAGAGCTGTACCTTCCATCTCCTTCTAGCAAACTCTTCAAGCGCCTGGTGTCACTAAGAACTCGCACATTGAGTAGCACCATGGCTACTCTTGGCTTTGTACAAAGGGATGCGAAGAGCCCAGCACAGTAACACCCTGGCAGTCAGTGGGCCCAGCCACAGCATCCCTGGCATTCTCTGTTCCTCACCTTATATTGCTACTGAACTCTGGATTAAGTCCACTATCTTATTTCTATCCCCCACCCCTTTTCCTTCATCAGAAAGTTGTAAAAAAATGATTAAGATTTGTTTTCAAAGTAGTGTTAGCCTACACTCACAGCAGCAGCATTCATTGGCTTAGTTTCTCCATTTTATTTTAGGAAAGCATAATCCACGGCGTGTTTTGCTTACAACAGGTATGTGCAAACGTAGGCTGAAAGGCACTTCTGGTTGTTCCATTCAATCTTTTGCCATTGATACAACTAAACTGTGAAACTGCTTTCATAAAGATAATGCCATCCATGGTATTGTATAGACCTAGTGAAAATGTGAACAGCTCTTACCCAGAACTGTAGTTTTGTTTCTGTTTTGCTTTAAAGTACTGTAGATCAAGGATGCAGAAGACTAAGATCTCTCAGGTTACAGAAGGTGCGAGGTGTGAAACAGAAAATGAATTTCCCTTGTAGCTGTATGTCAGCATGAGGAAAAGGTTCCTGCCGTAGGAAAAGGCAGGCAGGGAGTAGGAGCTCGGCTGCGAGGGGCACGGGGATGTAAAATCTGCCGATGGACATCAGCTTGCTCCTCGTGCATACGAGAGGCTACCGCAGCAGTTGAAGGTATGCTTAAGATGGTGAAGTGATTGTCAGCATAAGCTTAATTTGAAACCTGTAACTGTCACCTTGAGAGAATAGCTTTTTGCTGGTGTTGCAGAACTTGGCAGGCTGGGTTTGAGAAGCTGTTGTTTAGGACTAGGGGTCGGGGTCAAACAAGGATGAGACATTCCCTCAGAAAAAGTGAAATGCTTCACTGTACCTGTGTTTATTTTTAGAGTGAAATTGCTTTATGACTTCCTAATGAGCTTAAAAGTTGATGAGGATTTAAACTGTCTCTGGAAATACCCTGAACATTGGGAGGTGTCACATTAGCTCTTCTGAAATAAAACAGACCAAAACAATAGCAAACAATTTCAGCTAGTGTGCTGTTTGCCTACCTGATTAAAATTGCTATCCACCTAGTTAATATTCTTAGGAAACAAAGCTTCTGTTAAGGATACCCTGTGTTTCCTTATTCAAGGCAAGCATAAAGAACTACCACGAGATATCCTGCCTTGTGTTTTGAATTGTCAGAGGAATGGGAGCCACTACCGTGTCATGATTGTTTGTGCTGCTTTTGCATTCAATTCACTGATGAACTAAATCGACAATCGGCTCAACTGTCCTGAGCGATGTGGTTTAGAATAACCAGAAATACGGGCTATTTATCAGCAAACGGTGGTATCGCTGAGTGCAGTGCAGTTCGAAATGGGGTTTAACAGCACATTTCCTATAGAGGCCAACCATGCCTTCTGTGTACAATGCAAATAATCCTTTGTTGGGGCTGTGATCTTTTCAAGACTCGCAGAAAGGTCTATAATCTTTTCCAACGAGATGCTGAGATACTGTGCTTGTCCATTTCCTACTCTTTTCAGCCATCCTAAACCCAAATGTAAATGAAGAATCCCGGGGGAGCTCCTTCGGCAGCTGAAGATGAATCAGTACATCCAGCATGGACAGCCCTGTCCTATCTCCTTTTCTTTCTCAACCTTAGATCTAATAGAGATGGTGACATTCTGGGGTGCTGATAACAGCAAGAAATCTCTGTGTGTGTGAAGATAACTACTCTGCATTAAAAAGGAAAAATGGGAGCTTAAAGAATTGTTAAATCTGAATCAAATACTGTTTAAACGATGTGAAAGTCACTGTGTGCTGCTGGTTGCCCTATTGTAAGCTTGTTGATAATTTTTTTCGTTTGTTTGTGTTATTCATCTCTTTGCCTCGTTGGAGCATGTGCGTTAATGTATCTGTTTATATGGCATCAGGCTGCTTTCTGCCATTGGATTTGTATCACCATAAGAAAATTTAAAAGTGAGATTAAAATAAAGCTTAAAAGAAAGATAAAGGTTACTTTGAAAAACAACTTCTGAAGTTCAGTGAAATTAAGGTATATAGGCAACCTTGACACAACTTGTCACATATGAACTTCTGTGTATGAAGAAGAGAGGTGGAGTTTTTTGGATGTAAAGAAGTAATGGACGTTTTGGGAGAACTGGACTATAATCACTTTGAAAATGAGCAAACCTTAAAAGATCAGTTTAGTATTGTACTTTCTATTGGGACTATTCAACAAATGGAACATTTTATTTAATGAATAATGAAAAGAGGCGGGTGACTTGATAGGGTTTTTTAACTCAGGTCGTGAGATGAGATGGTCACTAAAGGTCTAAGTACTCTTGTTTGTTTTCTTAATAGTACAGAGTATAACATTATTGAAGACTGTTGTTGATCATTAATTCTGCTTTACGATGCTGAAGGTGGGCTTGGTTCCGTGCTCATGTAAGTCCCTGAAGGCTTCCACTAATTTCAGCAGCCTTCGCTTGCTTTTTGTATCACCAGTTTTGCCCATTAACTGGCAAAGTGTCTCTCTGGGACTGAAGGTACCTCTCAAGGTAAAAAGGGGAAACCCAGTATTTACAAGATACTAAAATACCTTGCAGAACTTGCCAGACAGTTTCTGCATATACATACTTCAATCACTTTCTTAAAGTCTATTCATTGCCTATTTTTTCTTTTGTCATCTTCCTCTCAGGACTCTATTAAATGGCTTCCCAAGTCTCCTAAACTGTACGGTGGCCATACCTGGAGCTCCCAGGGTTCTCGCTGGGCCTCGTTGAAAGGAAAGGAAGGTTTTCATGGTGGTAACCTGTACAAATTCAGCTCTGCTAATGGAAAATGGAGGGAAGGAAGAATCAGCCCCGAGCAAGAAGCGGAGGAACTGGAGGATCCTGATGATGTAGGTAGTCTCCTTGAAGTCAGGAGGGACAATGTTGTGTGTCTGTCAAGAAACTACAATCTGCTGACAGTGCTATGCTGCCGAGCGCTTCGGGTTAGCGGAGGCTGCACTGACTGTACTTTCACATCCTTGCTTGTGCAGAGGGTACAGAATCACATTCAATGTTTTATTCCTTTACTTTGCTTGCAATTAAACAATCCATCCAACTCCCAAGAGTACAGTGCAACTTGCAGGTGAAGGTGAGTAATCTGAGCAGTGATGAGATACATACGTTTTTATTTTACTCCTACTTATAGCTGCAGTTACCCACATCCCTCCATCTCTTTCAGGTATTCAGGTCGTTAGCAGTGCTTGAAGCTCAATCTCTCCCAAGGACTGCATGGTAGAAAAGCGAGGTTGCAGTGCTACTCCACTGCGTGTTTAGTTTTTGGGTAGTGCTCTTCGAGGATGCTGACGTCTGGGGAACCCTGGATGCTGTGGTTTCTCTAGTTGTGTCTTGTCACCCGGGCGGCAGCTTGGCTGTCTTCTCAGTCACAGCCTGGGAAAAGGAGGTTGCGATTGTACTTTTGCAGCCTTTCCCTTTCAGAGCGTTGCTCCCCAGTCTTTCCTCCAGATGTTTGCTGGGAGTTCAGGGAGCAACTGGGGCTCCTGCTCCTCTGCCAGGACCTCTGCTCCCTTCCTAGTCCCCAACTGCTGCCCCGTCCTCCAACCCGCACTCCCACCTCTTGCTCCTGGTTTTCTCCCCGGCCCCCACGGCACCCCAGCGCTGCTGATGGGTCCGGGTTAGTCAGCCCAGCAATGTTAAAGAGGAACCTCTCTCAAGAGAGGAGAGACGATGAATGTTTTATGTGAGTTAAAGCTAAACAAATTCCCTTTTAAGTGCAAATAGGAAGCAGTCATGCCTTACTCGCTTTTCCCGGGTTGGCGATGCTGCTTTCCATCCCAAAAGAAAAGAGATTGTGGGAAAGCTCTGACTGAAAACTGAAGTGTCCAGTGGGGTTTCCGCACAGCTGTTCATGGTAATGCCACTGCTTTTTGCGTCTGGTATTAAACTTCCAAACTTAGGAAGACATTTATGGGGTTTATTTTGAAAGGTGTTGACCTTCATTGGCTGCATCATTTTACTGCCAACAGAAGATATAAGGATTATGGTAATATGAAGATCTGATTCAACCTTACCCATCAAATTAAGGACCAAAAATCAGCCAAAGATACATGAAGCATCCATAAAATGTGAACAGAATTCAGACATCATGGCTGAATTTCATTTAACCACTTCACCAAGCATAACTGATAACTGGAAAACGTCATTATGTTTTGCAGTCAAACTTGTCTGAAGCTTTAATTGTTTCGTGGATGTGGTCTAATTGTGTATTTCTCTTTTCAAGCCCTTGTGGTTTAGCTAAGCATAGGGTGACATTGTCAGTTCCTCACTGCATCTCAGAGTAAGTACAGCCTAGAGCCAGGCTTCAGAGCAGGCTTCCAGATGCCTCACCTTTGAGGCTCCACTTCCAGTGGACCCCTAAATCACTAAGCTCACCACTCACTGCCATTTGCAGCTAAACAAAGTCAATCCAATTACTTAAAATCTTCTCTTAGAGATGTAGATGCAAGGTCGGGGCTTGCCTTCCCTCTCACACCTGTGCTCCCCAAAATACAATGTGAGCCTTGAGGAACTATGAGAAATGTTTTACTTTCTGTATGGAGAGCCCTTTCCTTTGCCTCATGTGTGTGGTTCCTTGCCCTGGGACAGCAGATTCAGTGCTCCTCAGCTGCCAGAGGCTCCCCAAAATGGTCTTGTTCTCATGCTCCATCCTTTTCACGGGGCATTGCAGGATTTAGTTGGGTATATGTGCACTATACGTGCTTGTGTGTGTCACGGGAATCTAGAGAAAGGCTATGTGAATCCCAGTCCTCTCCCCGTTCCCACAATTTCCACCCCCATGTTGAGGGAAAACCTTGCCCAGAGAAATAATGGTAAAAGAAAGATACTTGTACATTCACTTTAAAGTTGCAATTTTGTCTTCAGTGAAACAAATCCTAATGTACAGCAGTGTGATAGAGAGGAACAAATCCAATTTACCACTGGTAGGGTCTGGGTATCAGATAGGTATTCTCCTTGCTGTCACCATGTTTACCTTTTTTTATCTTTAACCCCCAGGAACCTATTTCCAAGTTTTCTGGCAGCCTTTTTGATACCAACGATGGCATGAGAGATCAAAGAAACGCCAGAACAGCTCTTCAAGAAAAGCACAAGTCGGCGATGAAGGGCAAGACTCTTCCAGGGACTAACACTAAGGTGCAACTACCCGTCTCAGCAGTGGGCAGCATCCCTGGCGAGAATGGCCGGATCCCGGAGGAATCGAGGGCGGTGGATGTGCTGCAGCCCCCGCTGAAGGTATTGAGCTGCTGCGTGGGCTGGGCTTGACAGCGGGGGGGCTCCGTGTGTCCGTGGGGAAGTCTGTATGTCCACGGGGAAGCCGGCTTCTTGTGCGAGGGAGTTTATAAAAGATGCAAAGAAGGGGGGACGTTGCGTGGTAGGTGTCGTGAGACTCGGCTTTCTCAGAGTGTGAGCTGAGGTTTGTCCTTGCTCCCACTGGCTTATATGGAAAAAGCGTTTTCTGTTGAAGAAAACAACAACAACTTTGTAGCTGATCAATACTGTCTCAGTTTCTATATCCAGCTTTGGTGTTGTAAGGTCAAGCCAAGGGTGCGTGCAGGTGGGCACTCAGCTCATCTTCACTTAGTCCATGGTTTAGGAGCAGTGGCGTGGCCTTACCCTCTCTCCTGTGAAAAGGGATGGGAATGTTCAAGTGAAAATTTATCAGTGAGCACTGCAAGATTTGGGCTGAAGTTTATGGAGAAAGCTATACTCTGAACTCAGTGGACATCCCCCGTCTTGGCATGCTTTGGAGCACAGGAGGAGGAAACGTGCTTTATGGGGTTGGCTCCCAGAGGTGGCCCAGAACAGATCCCACCTCTGCTGACTGCCAGTGGGGCAGGAGATGCAGAATTGCGCCGCGTCCCCGGGGTTGCGGGATGCAGCACCAGGAAAGGCAGCTCGCCCGGTGTGGCAGCCATGTGGGGACCTGTCACCAAAACACTGCTGGTAGTCATGGACTTGTGAAGTCTCAAGTGTGCAGGTAATGCTGAGTCTAAGCAACATTTGGCAGGGTGGTTTTCATTTGACTGATAGGGTGTTTTCATATCTTTTTAGGAATTAGGAATTTCAGATGAGTATGTTATACATGTAAGAGTAACTGCATGCATCTGTTAAATTTTGAAACACAGCTGTGTTGAAATATTCTTAATTATAAAATATAACAAGTTATTCAAGCCTGAATTGTCTTAGAGATATGAAGCAAATCAATGAAAATAAGAGCATTTTGCTAATGTGCTAAGGTGAAATAAGGTGATAAAGTGAAATTGATCTTAAAGGTCTTTTCCAACCTAAACGATTCTATGATTCTAAATGCAATTTGCATTCAGATTCCACTAGGCTATGGGAAAGTGTTCTTTAAATTTAATGTGATTGTTGTTTTAGCAACTAGCAAATCCTTATTTACTACCAAGTATATTATATACTAAAGAACCCTCCCTCCCCTCCCCCCCGAAAAAAAAACAACTGGGGGGAATAATTCTTAAATGTAAGCTGTCTTTAAAACTTGAAACTAGTTTTATTTGGTCCTTGTTGTGAATTGTGTAAATTCAAAAAATTATCTAAGATTTTGTACTAAATTTTTGCTGATACCAGCAGGAGGAGAATAGACTAGATAGATTACAATTTATGCTGCTTTTAAAAAAGCTTCCTGATATTTTTACTTTTAAGTCAATGGTTAGAGTACTGTCAAATCTTTTGATGGGGTTAACACATACATACAGAAAGCCTGTTTAAAGAAAAGAAAATTACTGTAATAGTGCTCAAATTCAGTTATCTGTTCTCAAAAGCGTTGAGAGTAAGCAAATCATACTGTAGATAAGGTTCCAAAGGAAAGGTTTTTCATAAACTTATGAAAAAATATTTACTTTTCCCTCCTCCTGTGTACTGGCGTTGTTGCCATCGTGAATGCTCAGTAAATTGGTGGGTTTTATGAAACAACTGATTTGGTCAGCAGCCTTATAAACAGCCTTATATGGTTTTGGCATGACTCTAAAACCTGGAGAAATAATGCATTCTTGGTGTTATTGAAGAGTAAAGACTAGCCTTGCATGTGCCGGTGTTGAAGCATAGCACCGTTTTTCTCTGGGCTGAGCTCTATAGGAGCAAATCTGCTGGTATTCGGAGTGGGAGGTAGATTTTCATTGCTCATGTAGTTAATAGGCAATGTTTTTGATTAATCAGGCCACTTATCCTTATAATTCTTTTCCAGATAACCATTACTGTGTGCAGTCAAATGGGGAGTCTTGGTATTAGCATTGCTGGTGGAAAGGGCTCATCTCCATGTAAAGACAATGATGAGGTGCATTTCATTACTCAAAATTTATCTAGTAATCATTAGAAAGAAACTGATGAGAGGTTCTTTGAAGCTATTGTGTTTTGTTATTTTCTTTCTGAGGTTGTCCTCAGTGTAACATCACTGTCTGCGTAATAAAGCTAACAAAGGTAAACATGGGTAACTTATTTCCCAGGTAGAAGCCGGCAGTAGATTTTGATGGGGAAGCTCCTGGAGGGAGGATTTTGGAGAGAAAATCCAATGTAAACCAATGATTTTCCAAAGACAACCTGATGACTGAAACACTGTTGGCTAATTTCCACTTTCTACCTCCATTTGGGGTCACTCCCTTGGCAATCCACATGCCTCTCCTATCCCATTTGGTCATTCCCAGGAGCTAACTTGATTTGAGAGAAGTATTTCTCACATCTTTGCACTTAATTATCATTTAAATAAATCTTTGTTTCCCAGTCTGTCCCCCATGGCACAGTGTAAACAATTAATGACTTTTGTTCATTGTTGTATGTGTCAGCCATGGAGGCTTTTGTTTTTCTTGCTAATGTGCTAAGACATTTAGCTTTTATTTTAATAGAGGCAGCAGAACAACAAGTCCTGAAAATCCAATTACTTCCCCTTTGCTTTTTACATCTAAGAACAATGGAAGAAACCCTGTCAGGTCTGAAAACTGTCTTTTGTGTTACCAGGGGATGGGGACTGCACGGCTGCCGAAAGATGGTCCAGCAGACTTGGCTGGGGTACAAGCAGGAGACCGAGTGGCAGAGGTAGATGGGTTGTTCGTCAATGTGGACTGTGTTCACTTGTTGTTACCTTTAAATCAAATCACTCACAGTTGGGGAATTCGAGATCTAGATCTAGGCTTGCCTTAGCTTTTTAGATACTTCCCAAACTACATTATGAAGCAATTATAATGAAATTGAATTGTTGTATTCCTTCTTGTTGTATTCCTTCTTGTTGTATTCCTTCTTGTTTTCAGATCTTTATGTTCAGTGTGCATAACAAAATATTATTCACTTAAATGGCTGATTTGTAAAGGAAAACAATGGTCTTAGTGTAAGCAGTTACGTAAGCACAAATGCAGTTGTACTTGGTCCAAGAAGCTTTCTTATGACATTGTATTAGATTTACTAGATGAGTTCGTTGCAGTTGTTACAAAGAAATACAAACTAGATGAGCTTGTTTCTCCGAGGTAATTTTTGCCTGGGAGAGAACAGCTCCAAGTAACTCCCCTGATGGAGGCTTACAGTGCCAAGGGATAAATGTGTCTCTTGGGCTGCTCCACCTCAAGCCTCATCTTTCCTGGCAGAAGCCACTCTTCGGAGCTTCGGACATTCCCAAGAGCAGTGGTGATCACCTACAGTTTTGTGATAATACAGTTTTGACCTCCTGTTTGGTTTCCACCTGCTGAGAAAGGCAGAGTGGGAGGAGAGCCTCTACAAAATTACTTTGAGGTGAAACTGGTCCATAAATTTTTTCAGCTTTTGTTCTCTTAAACTGTCATTTATACTTGCTTAAATTAATAGCTTTTACTCCTTGTTGAATTAAGGTAGGATAGAGCAAGCAGTATTCTATGTCTATTAAATTGCCAGGAATAAGGATACAGCCTGTATCAGCCAAAGACAAATTAATGATAAATTCGTCTGCTAATTTTGTAAAACTAGGCTATAGACGTATTAATAGAGGAGTGTGTTTCACAATCCACATATGGAAGTTAGTTTAACATTTTTTAAAAGCTTAATTATGGTTAAAATTCTGTATCATTTTACCTTTTTTCTTTAATGAAATGGTTACCCTTATCTAATTTTTGTATTTTTAACAAATGTGAGAGAATTTAAATAATTCTTTACATATTTCACATTATCAGATCATCAGGGAAAAAAAAGTCCAGATTTTTAGTTGCTGTACCTCTAACTTCTGAGCAGAGTTTCTGGTAAAGTCAGTATCTTAAAAATCAACCACTTTGCTCAGGTTCCTCCCTGAGGCTATAATTCATTCTTATTTTGGGGGCTATTTGAAATATACTAGCTACTAATATCTGTTCATTTAATGAATAGTGAAACATGTAAAAAAGAGAAGAAATTTCTGTTCTGTCCTGCTGTTGTTATTTTACAAATAGTTATGATTTCTCTGTCTCCCACAAGATGGCAGAATCATTCATCTATTTAAAGAACGTAGAAAAAAAAAAAATCTCTGCTTTTTGTATGCATGGGAGCTGAGAAGGAATTAATGCATTCAGGTGTGCTGTAGGAGTCCTAATGTTTTGACCGCAGGACTAATCTGTGTACAAATAATCAGCATTTTTCTCTTGATACTATGTGTTACAACTTCTTATTCTTGAACTGACCATTTCAACAGTTCAAATATACAGTGTGTTCATCAAAAACGGGGAATGGCAAGAATTGCAATTTTATTTGCTTTTGTTGTGCAACCATATGTAACGATGGGGCCAGGTATTTGTATACCAACCTGAGAGGGAGGGAATTGCTGCTCTTAAACAGCGTTCAGAATAAAACCATGCATTTCTGCTGCTTTGTTTTTAAAGGCATCCCTCGTTTCGGAACCCAGTGCCCTTGATGCTGGTCCTACTGAAGCTTCATCCAAGGGCAGCCCCTTCCCGACAGTAAACCACGTCATAACAGTAAGTAAGATGGCCCCAGTGCGTAACAAATCATTCTTAGCTAAGTACTTTGTGTTGTCTGTCATTAATGCTAGTAAACATGGTAGAGACTGGCACAAAACCTGAGTGGCTGCGCCAGAGGAGAACACGTACCAAAGACCAGAGACCCCACCGTGCGTTTACTTGGCTGTCACTGCAGCTGGGACGTGGCTTCTGGAGGAGCTCAGCTCCTGGATAAGCACCAGTGTAGCACACCAGAGCTTTTGAAGCACTCCAGTTTGGGGGCTTTAATGGTGATGTCCATTCCCTCCAGCTTCAAGTGTTTATTCTGTTGTCTAGACTCCCTCGCTAGCTAATGGAAGGAGCAGCCTCTCCAGGGTGCCTCTTTTAGGAGGGAGGGGTGGGCTCCTACCTGGAGGTGACCATTTTTACCCTTTGAGTGGAGGGGGAACTTGTGTGACAGGCTAAGACTGCATGCCCATATTTTAGGTGACTGATGTCAGGCGAGATTAAGCCTACCGCACATGTCACAGAAGAAAGCAGCCAAGCCTACAGGGTGGCTTTTGGAAATCTGGTCCGCTTTTGTGAAAAGTCGATCTCTAAAAAATTTAACTCTCTGGAGATCGAGCCTAGTCATGGTCATCTGCCTGCACACCTGAAATCATGGCTTTACTAGGAATGTACAATAAGATCAAAGTATCTGAATGATTAAGGTCAAAAAGCATCCTACTTGTATTAAGCCTGAAGTACCAGGAAGCAACAACTGTTTCTCTCATTCTGCCAGAGGAATGCTTTGTTTGAATCCCCTTCTTCCAGCCTTTTTTTATCCTTTTCCAGGAATACCATTCACAACCCAGCTAATGGCAAAAAATGAAAGTTCATCTATTATATAAAAGACTATAATCAAAGACTGCATTCAGTTTTTATTAACCATTCACATTTTTAAAAATGTGATTTGTTAGTTGACTGAAAAATAAGCAAATAGACCATGCAAATCTGGTTTCCTATATGGATTACTATTTAAGAAGGGTTGAGTTGCAGCTTTTGTCTACGAGATGGATTAACAAAGGTTTTCTCTTCTATTCAGTTGCTTAAAGAAACTTATTTTGAGGCCTCTGGTCTCCAACACCATTTTGTGAAACTTTTAGAGCAGTTTTTATTTTTCAGTTGAAAACGCTTCCATGAATTATTTTTTTTTTTTCCAGCTCTACTTGGTAGCTGTTTCTTATGGTCTTAACCCTCATTGCAGGAAGCACGAGGCTTCCTGTTAGAGGAACCACCGTTGAAAAGGTTGATTCACACGTTGCTAGTGGCCTGGATCTGTTGCAGTAGTATCTGACTTTTCAGCCAAAAAGCAGAAATAACCATTTTCTGTGTTGTATGCCTCTTGGAAAATCATGCCTCCCTTTAAAGGTCTTCAGCTGCAAGAGGAGGAGGAGGCAGATTAGACCAAGCTACTTAGCTCAGAGCACAGTGTGCAGAGGGGGTCAACTGGCTGAATATGTTCCAAGTGTCAAGAGTAGCCAATATGCAAGTTCTTTTGTGGAGAAATATCTGTATTTCTGGTTTTGTTCATTTTTTTAAATCAAAATCTTTGTGCTGTAGCAAATTGTCTATGTTATTGCCTTTAACCTGGAGCAGCATTCATCAGTCTTAGAGATTACGGGCTTTTGAGGAGTATCCTGCTGACTCGGGAACCAGTCAGTATCTCATCTGCTCTCGCTCTGGGTTTACTCGGGTGAAGTTCCTCTTATTCCTCAGTAACTGTCTTATCTGAAAAATGTTTATAGCCTGGCTTCTTATGGAGGACATGCTTTGCACGTTCAGATAAATAGATGACAGTAGGCCTTTAATGCAGAATCTTCTTCTTTGCTAGGAATCTAGGAAGGTTTGTTTCCTTTGTATTTCTGGCTAGGTTTCGGGAGAAGATGGGTGCATCTACGTTAAGGGAGGGAAGGAGAGAAGCATGGTGGCAGAGAAGCCAAAGGCTCCTATTATTCTTCCAGCAAAAGCTGAATTATGTGCTGGATGGTGCCCATCTTCCTTCTCCCTCTCTTCCATGTCATCACTGCTTCCTGCCCTCCAGCAGACACTCTGTCTTCATCTATTTATTTGTATTGAATTTTAATAAACATCCTCTTTGCATATGTGATCTGTGATAATATTTGTCTCTTTCCTGCTAGCCGTAGCCCTCTGGCCATCTCTTGCCATCGCCCATCCCGTCTCCGAGCCTGGTGCTCTGACATTACAAAGGGCAGTGCTGCTGCCAGATTCAAGTTTCCTCTCTGTTCTCCATGGACCTGGTTGCTCTAACTTCTTCTAAAAAGCTCATTTGAATTGTTAACTCATCCAGCCAAACTCAATTTCAAACCCTTTGTGCCAGCTTTAAGATTTCATGACAGTGTAAATGATCAGTAATTAATTGGACAATGAAAAGTTCTTTCACTCCGAGTCATTGTTTTGCAAAGGAAAAATGAGAATTGCTCTTTGTTTTAATTATGATTGAGTATTTTTTTGAAATGCAGAGGCCCCAGAACTTTAATTATAATTAGATTCTCTTGCACATACTGTATTTTATAGACTTGTCTCAGTTATGCTAATCACACCTCAAAAATATGGAATCTGTTTATTTTACTTTGTTTAATACATATATATAAAAATACAAATATTTTAATTGAACTTAAACCAAGTCTTTGGGTGTTAAAATTGTAATCTTAAAATAAGAGTATCTATGTAAAGATGTGCACCAAAATATAACAGATTAGAACCACAACTGATATGGCTATCTACATGCAGACTGTGTGTAAAATATTGCATGTCTAACTACAGGGAAAAAAAAAAAAGTAGGGGATACAGACATTGCCGATAGTGCCCCATGCTGACTTAACAGAAGGAACTTTAACTTGGATTCTGGAGTCTTTATTTCCAGTTCTCTATTTTGCTGTCTTCTGCCCTCTGCTTCTTATTTCCTCCTCATCTTCTCAAACATAGAACCAACTCTGCACAATCTTTCTCCATCAAAAAATATTTTCATTCAAACTCTGCCTGAAATTCCCAGTGGATTTTGTCTGACTGAATGGAGGGTGTTGACAGGTTTCAGCATCTCCTATCACTTCATGACGTGCATCATCATGTCATCTTCTTTGATCCATTTTTGGGGCTATCAACAGCATAAGAATGTTAGATACTTTGTAATGAATATCAAATCTCTTAAATATTTTAATCTAGTGTTTTGCTTTAATTCTTACCATATTATTTTCTTTAATTGTATGCTTTTGCCCTGGGAATTTCCTCAATTAGATTTTTTTATATAGTTCACCAGATGTGCAAGTGTCACTTACATCGAAGATTTGCAAGGAAGTTTAAAGTAAAGAGTTACCAGTTAAAAGTGATTGTTGAAAAGAAACTTACAGTATTGGAAAAATCTGAAGAATTTCTTCAAGCTAAAAAAGCCAAATGTTTTGGTTGCTCTGTTAAAAATGCAGATACCAAATGTTCCTAAATACGGTGAGAAAACAAGAGAACTGCTGTGTAGTAGAACCTGTAACGTATCTCAAAGTGAAATGCTCCTGTGCCTGCAGAAAGTGAATAAGCATATACTGTGCTCCCACAATACGTAGGTTGCTGGTTTTCTGCCTTTCTCCCACATTGTTTAGATGCAAGTCATGAGAAACCTTACACGGATGAGAATCACAGCAGATCTATCTTCTTCATTTCCAGCTGATACAGACTTTTCAGGAAAAAGTCTTGATGCACTTATATGAGTTAAAAATCTTCAGAAATCTAAGTATCAAACTCTTTCTTTATTCACCTGAGCAGGTTGGTTCTAGCCACATCAGAAAATCCTAATTATACAACTTAAATGTAATAAAACTTCTTTCTTGTTTCTTTAGTCATTGTCTTACTTTTTTCAATTTTAAAAGCAAACCCCGTAGAATACTCAGGTCAGAGAAGCACTATAAAAGAAGACAAATAAGTGGGATTCAGAATGTCCCTATCATCATCAAAGACAGATTTCTTCTGTAACTCATTTCAAACAATGAAGACCTCGCTCACAGACAGTGTTTGGCTGACCTGTTCCCATAACAACATATGACCTAATATTTCAGTCTTCAAGTTTTTTATGAAGAACTGCCTTGTCTCTTCTCCAAAACATTTTGGTGACTCTTAATCTGGTCAGGTAAGGGTGTTGGTATTTTTATCTTATTATTTTTTATTCTGAGAAGGTAAGTTAGTTTTAGAAGTCAGGAGTCTGACTCCTCACTGCCTTGCATCTTGTGCAGATTTATCAACACTTGCAAAGAAGCCCATGCTCAGCCGTGTTGGCGTAGCTGACCTGTACTGATCGTGTGCGTTTCAGCGGGGTGTGAGCGCCCATCTGTCATGTGATCTCCTTCTCCATTTCATCTGCTCGTTTGATACCACTTTTATCGAAGTAACTGAGTATTTCTGAGTCAGGGTGAAAGATAAAAGGCGTGTGGTATAGGCACTGTATTTACATCTATAGTGTAGCGGTTAGGGAACTTACTTTGTGAATTTGGGATTAAGTTCCTGCTCCAAACAACTGCTTCTGTTTGCACAATGTATCTTTTTTCCTCTCTTCCTTTTAAGTAGTTTTCTCACAGGACTCGGTCAGAAATTATTCACTTCAAACTTTAAACTCTTGGCTTTTGCAGAGCTTGTAATTAACAATGCTAAATAGGAAAAACCTTTAAAAAAGAGAAGTCATTAATTGATCTTTTCAAGATCCATATTCAAATACCTCAAAGTTAAAGAAAAAAATCTACAAAGTAAACCCATCATATGGTAGACATTATAAGCACTGCAGACAATAGAAGCAAAAATACATGCAGGAGACAAGTAGACTCAAGCAAGGCACCTGGAACCATGCTGTAGGACATAGCATACTATTTGAGAATAAAAGAGGGTAAATGTTTGAACAACCACAGAAGTGATCAGCAGCATCTCTCCTTGTGAAAGGTGTCCTTGTGGACTCTGCGGGAATTGAGCGGGGTGGGAGGCTGTACGGAATTCCTGCAGGCGTTCAGTTATGACCACTGCCTTTCACAGGGGCGATGAGATTTCTTCAAAATCAAAAGAGTGGGTAGCACTGCTTATGGGGGCAGTACCTTTCAAGTCTCCCAATGTGATCAAAGCAAAGCGTTTTCTTCAATGTTTTTATAGTGTCAGGCCATAAATGATTATGCAGAAAGCACTTAAATGGAAACCTATATATCAGGTTCCAGTCTCAGGGAAGTCCAGTGGTACATTAGAAGATGAAAGAAATGGAGCAAGGGCAATTTTCATAAGCAGTTTGAATCACGTAAAAGCCTTTTGTGTCTGATGGCATTGCACGTGTGACCTGATGGACACTGATCTTTCATTTTTGTCTGCTACGAAACGCGATGCTGAGCTGGACTGAACTCCACTTTCCTTGCCTTGTGCATTGCCCTTGGGAGGGCAGTTCAGAAAGGAGCTTTCCTCTGAATGTGACATGCCCAGATCTTTATATATGTTACACACTGGGAGACAGGGAAAACACTAAAGGTGTTCTTTTGCTATCCTGATAAGAAGTGGAGAAAATACCCAGTTTTAAACCTGGCCTCTAAAAGATACCAGTCCCTAGAAAATTCCCACAGAGGAAATTTTAGGGGAAAGCACCTGGAGTGGCACTTGTCTGGTGCATCGAACCTCCGGGAAATCACGCTGACCCGAATTAGATTTCGGAGCAAATCACCAGGCACAGCGTGGGAAGAGCAAGGAGCTCAGGGAATGGGGGTGGGCTGGTGGGGTGGCCCCGGCTCGGGTCCCTCGCCATGCAGACCCGAGGCAGCACGCTGTCATGGTTTAACCCCAGCCAGCAACTAAGCACCACGCAGCCGCTCACTCACTCCCCCCCATCCAGTGGGATGGGGGAGAAAATCGGGAAAAGAAGTAAAACTCCTGGGTTGAGATAAGAACGGTTTAATAGAACAGAAAAGAAGAAACTAATAATGATAATGATAACACTAATGAAATGACAACAGTAGTAATAAAAGGATTGGAATGTACAAATGATGCGCAGGGCAATTGCTCACCACCCGCCGACCGACACCCAGCCAGTCCCCGAGCGGCGAATCCCTGCCCCCCACTTCCCAGTTCCTAAACTAGATGGCATGTCCCATGATATGGAATACACTGTTGGCCAGTTTGGGTCAGGTGCCCTGGCTGGGCATGAGAAGCTGAAAAAATCCTTGACTCTAGTCTAAACACTACTGAGCAACAACTGCAAACATCAGTGTTATCAACATTCTTCCCATACTGAACTCAAAACATAGCGCTGTACCAGCTACTAGGAAGACAGTTAACTACATCCCAGCTGAAACCAGGACACACGCTCAAAACCACGGTGCCAAAGCTGAGGTGCCAGTTTTTGGCAGTGCTGGAGAGCGTAAGGATGAACAGGTTTACGCGCTGCCCTCTCCCAACCCCGAGCAGCAATAGGTGCTGTGGCGAGCCGGCTGCTTTCCTTCTGCAGATGTCTTCTGCTGGCCGGTGTAAGGAGGTGCTTCACCCGTGCCTCACCAGAGATTTGTCTTCCCCAGGGTGCCGGAGAGGTTTATACCTCACTCTCCACCTGACTTCACAATTTCTGGAGTTTGGCAGCAGGCCTCGAAAGCGGTGAAATAGCACTGTAATGCGCCGGGGAAAGGGATGCAGCCAGGGATTTGCGAGACCAGGAGCGTTGAGGGTGCACCGTAAAACACGCGCCGGTTAAAATGTTCCTGATAACAGGCTCTGAAAGGGAAGCTGCGATGAATGCCTCGGCAGGGTTTGCAAATTCATGCAGTTTCATGCACGTGGCTGTGCGTTCGGTGGTTTTTGTCATGCCCCCCTCGCACCCTGACCACCTTGCCTGCTTCCACCTGGCGGTGAGATTGTTTGTGGGTAATAAATTCACAAGGAATTAATTAGATCTCTTTCTCCCACTTTAACTCGTATTTCCCGTACGTTTTCTTTTGGGGAGAAGGTTGCTTTTATCCATTGTCTCTGTCTTTGGGAGTGAAACGTCGCATTGCTTTAATTAAAAAAGCCACCGGCTGCCAGTTTGGTCTGAACCGTGCCGCAGTTGATCAGCCTGTTCGTTCCCTGCTGTTCTTGTTGGATGCATTTTGGCATCTTCTTTTTAAAACTATTATTTAAAAATCCAGCTGTCTAATATTTTTTTAGGCATGACTAAATGTCCTCTTTCACTTCAGATTTGATTTAGGCGGTTTCTTCTATGAATACAGTCGTTATGAAGTGCAACCTTTTGCATCTAGCAAAGGCATGTTTTCAGAGTTTAGCGAGAAGTCTGAATTTCCTGTTGTTCAAGTCTAAAATACTACTGCCATCACCACTGATGACAAAAAAAGGTAAAATTAAGCATGAAGTCATAACATTATTCGTGAGGTTTACACAACCCCCTGCAAATGCTCTTAACTGGGTAGATTATTTTCTTTTCCCCTGTTTCCACCAGCTGAACGGTACCAGCCTTAGCACTGGTGTCAGTGCAGATCAGCTGTTAAGTCAAATTTCAAAAATATGTACTATTTAGATATATGGAGTTGAACTAGGCAGGCTTCCCTATTACAGGTATTTTCTAGCTGGGGAATATTTTCTTTAGAAGGCGATCTGTTTGAACTAGGCTTAAAAGTCTGTCTGGTTTTCTGCCAAAAGGCCAATCCAAATCCTTTTCCTCTGCCCCTATTCTTTCAGACTTGGTGCTTTTCACGTGCCGTACCACCTTCTGATTCGTAGCTTCTCTCCCCAGCGGCTGGCCTTGCTCTCAGCCATGCTTTGCCCTGTCGCTGTTGGTTATGCCTTTTATGTGAAGCTTGGGATTTAGCTGTGACTCTTGCCTTGAGAGCTTTCTTCTTCTGCTGAGACTGGAGTATGGACCTGTGAGGGGGGGAGGTCAGGGGAAGGCTTATAAAAGGGAAAAAAGATGATGGGATTTGTTCTGTCTGGGTTTGATTTTGAAAAGGTTATAAAAAGACATAAGGAACAGGACAGTTCTGCAACCTTTTGGACAAACATTTTTATTAGAAGTAGAAAAGGAAAGCATGCGTGCACAACTGGAAGTTAAAAAGTATTGGATGGTAACCTGTTGGCAGGACATCTCATTTATCATGCTTTAAGAAGACGCTTTCATAGCATCATAGTTAGTTGTGGGTTTGGTCTATCCTGCTGCAATATGAAAGAATTTTTGCAGCCAACACTGCGGCTGAATTGCCCCAGGTTATTTAGATGGGTTTGTTTTACTTGCAGTGGACGAGGAGTGTGCAGACAGCCCGTGTCTGTGCTTCGGTTGAAGGACTCCAACTTTCAATGGAGGGCAGTAGTTCCATTAAATGAGAGTGTCTGAAATAATTTGATTTTTAATCAGCTATGCCTGATTCAAACAAAAATGAAATTTTTTTAGTGACTCTTTTAGTGTCTGAAGTCTTAGTGTTTATGTTGAAAAAGTGTAAGAAAGGTGCAAATGAGGTAGTGAAAGAATTCCCATAGTGAACACACTGGTTTTGGTACAGGATGTGTCCTTTGTGAAGTTTACTTTTTAGGCACTGAAAATATAATTTCAGGGGAAAAAAGGAAAATAGTAACCTGTTTCAAAGATTTAATCAAACGTTTTTCTGAAAACGTATTCTACATATTTTGATGGTTTGGGATTGACTGGTACTTCAGGTATTGTTTTAATAATGAGTGCATGATGATGGAAAGTGAGTAGGAGGACTTTGTGATTTCAACAGAAATATTTTAAACAAGTTCAGACACTATTCAGTAAAAACTAGTGGAGTTAAACAATGGAACAAGACAGGATCCTGGATAATCTGTCCTCCTACACCAAGATCAACTTATTCTGAAGAGTTACTGGTAGAGGATGGAAATTCCACACCTTCCCACATGCCTTAGGCCAGCAGCTCGAGCTCAGTTGCCCATGCTGGAAAGGTTTTCCTTGTTTCCATCCGAAATGTCTGTCTTGCCCTGGCTGTAATGGGCAGTGGAAATAGTTTGTTTCCTCTTTGCTATGATTTTTTTTGCACATGAAATCTGTTTTCCTGTCTTCCCTCGCTCGTGATGCACCAGGAAATGTACATTCAAATATGTATATTAAAGAAAAGCTCCAAGAGCAAAGCTTTCCTATTTAATAGGGTGAAGCTGCGGTCAGTGAAGATAAGCATGGAAATCTGAAAGCAAGGGTAAAACCCCCCTGGGGTTCTGAAAGAGAAGGATGGAACAAAAGATAATGGAAGTTTAGAGTTGTTGAGTTTTGTTACTTTGTTTTGTTTTTTAAAAAACAAAACTGGAAGAGGAAAGGAAGCTGATAAAGCTTAGTGTGGCAGGTTGACCCTGGCTGGACGCCAGGTGCCCACCAAAGCCGATCTATTACTCCCCCCTCCTCAGCTGGACAGGGGAGAGAAATATATAACAAAAGGCTCATGGGTCGAGATAAGGACAGGAGAGACCACTCACCAATTACCGTCACGGGCAAAACAGACTCGGGGAAAATTAACTCAATTTATTACCAATCGACCAGAGTAGGGTAATGAGAAATAACACCAAATCTCAGAACACCTTCCCTCCACCCCTCCCTTCTTCCCGGGCACAGCTTCACTCCTGGATTCTCTACCCCTACCCCCCAGCGGTGCAGGGGGACATCACACTCGTCCCCTGCTCCACCGTGGGGTCTGTCCCACGGGAGACAGTCCTCCACGAACTTCTCCAATGTGGGTCCTTCCCATGGGCTGCAGTTCTTCATGAACTGTTCCAGCGTTGGTCCTTTCCCCGGGCTGCAGTCCTTCAGGCACAGACTGCTCCAGCGTGAGTCCCCCACGGGGTCACAAGTCCTGCCAGCAAACCTGCTCCAGCGTGGGCTCCTCTCTCCACGGGGCCACAGGTCCTGCCAGGAGCCTGCTCCAGCGTGGGCTTCCCACGGGGTCACAGCCTCCTTCGGGCCTCCCCCTGCTCCGGCGTGGGGTCCTCCCCGAGCTGCAGGTGGAGATCTGCTCCACCGTGGACCTCCCTGGACTGCAGAGGGACAGCCTGCCTCACCGTGGTCTTCCCCACGGGCTGCAGGGGAATCTCTGCTCCGGCGCCTGGAGCATCTCCTCCTCCTTCTGCACTGACCTGAGGGTCTGCAGGGCTGTTCCTCTCCCATATTCTCACTCCTCTCTCTGGCTGCCATTCCTGTCTGTCCCAGGAACTTTTTCTCCTTCTTAAATCTGTTCTCCCAGAGGTGGCACCACCGTCGCTGATGGGCTCGGCCTCGGCCAGCGGCAGGTCCGTCTTGGAGCCGGCTGGTATTGGCTCTGTCGGACATAGGGGAAGCTTCCAGCAGCTTCTCACAGAAGCCACCCCTGTAACCCGCCCCCGCTACCAAAACCTTGCCACACAAAGCCAATACACTTAGATTGTGATTTTCTTGGAGCTAGTGTGAATGGGAACGCAGTGACGGAGAGTGCTGGGTTCCTGGGGGATGGTTAGGTGGGGATGGAAAGGCCGCTGTGGTTAGAACTGTGATGTGTGTTCCTTACATCCATTTTGTGCTGGTTTTGTTTTAGGTTTGTTTTTTTTTTTTTGTTTACAGGAGATCAATTGATAACTTTTGATGGTAGGAGAGAACAAGTAGGGGCCGGAGCCTCTTCCCACTGAATTACACCTCGTACAAATGCATACTCCATCACTTTATTAGATGTGCTCTCAGTTTGCAATTGTGTAGGTGGCCCAATCTGCATCCAGGAGTCGCTTTGTCATTGGTACGGCGGTTGATACATGTAATGACCGTAGAAATATTGGACAAGCGTGAACTGGTGGGTGGGCGGTCATCGAACTGGGAGCTGAACTGGGGGCACTGGTAGGAGAGTCGTGCTGCCGGTGGGGAGGGGATGTTCTCCGCTGCAGCTCGGGTGCCGGCAGTGTGCAGGCTTTCCGAGCGTGGGGCGTGGGAGAGAGTGTGTCGTTAAGGAGATGAGATAAGTTTTCAGGAAAGTTGCGAAAGGCTAACTACAGCTTGCAGGGTATTGAACGTACGGAGAAAGGCGAAAGAGTATTCATGCCAGAACTGAGCATCTTGTGGGATTTGTTCCTTTAGCAATATTGTTACAATCTCAGATTTATGTTTCTTTCAGATGTAGATAATTAATTAAAAAAAGAAAAAAAAAAAGGAGTACTAATTAAAATAAGTAACAGTCTCTAAAATAAGGAGTATTTCAGAGCACCTAAAAAAAAGTCTTCAAAGGACCTTTGTGCCAAATCAAAACTCTGAGTATGTATGTTTGGGGGTGGTGGTGAAATGGAATAACCCACAAGAACTTAATGTTATTAGTTTAAATTTTTAGGGTTATGCCTCACCAACAGCTAGAAGGCTTTTTTTAATATTTTCCAATTTATCAGTTAAATTAATTTTGTGATTGTAAGACCTAGTCCTATCGTAATATTTGAAAGATAGTATGCAAGAATCAGGCTCCAGAAGTCAGGAAATGTTTGAAGAAAAGCTTTTTTAGAGAATTGGATTTGAATCCTTGCAAGTGGGATCACTGGGGATTAGAAACCATGCTGATAAGAAGTATTTCAGTAACTGACATTCAAAATGGCTAAGGGCTACTCTTCAAAAGGAAGAAGCCGTACCAGCGACTCTTCCTTCGTACTTGGTAATGCAACGCCTGCCTCATCTTGGGAAAATGTGCACACTTCTGGTTTTGAGTGGCACAGCAGGCAAAGAAAGGTCTTCCCTGAGCTTTGAACGGACAGCTCAATGAAATGCAAAGTCTGGTCCTGGATATTTCTGCAGGTAACTTCAGATAAGGCATAGACCGCTGCACTGGTTTTCGAGGTGGCAGAATTTCAATATATGACCCAGTATACCACCTGTACGTATAGGATGTGCGCTTGCTGTAGCACAAAGCAGCTGGCTGCTGGCTGTCGTTTCGAATGAACAGAACCAAGAGAAACATCCACTGCATGGAAAGCTTATAAATGTTGTCAGGTGTGCGTGACAGAAGCAAATCTTCCCAGGAGTTGTTAGCTTGGGCAGCACTTAGGACCTATATAGGTTATTTAAAGCTTCCAGAAATGTGTCCTTAGTCTAAGCAAAAGGGGGAAAAAAAAATTCAATACACCAGGGAATATAACTAAATTTATACTTGGTTTTAAAATTAGTTTACAGCTCTCACGGGTGAGATTCAGCTCCAGATTGACCCCTGCGTTTTGGGATCGACGTGTAGTGTGCCTGCCCGTGAGCCAGGGCTGTGCCAGGGCCCCCGATAGTCAGAGGAGTTGGAGCTAACGCAGTTGGTGGAGCCGGGGGAACAATTCATTTTACTTTGATGCAGAAACCTACTGGCTGGCTAGCTGAACAGCCACAAAGCACCTATGTGCTTTTTTTATTTCCCAAATCGGATCATGTACAACAAGGAAATAATATATAAATGATTGAATTGTGTGGTGTCGACATTAAACATTCTTATAAAGTGTGAAGAAATGCAACAAAGTAGCTGATAAATAAGAAATACCACCTTCCTTGAAAATTTTCAGACTACTGGTAAGATGGACATTTTATTTATTACATGTTATTATATTACCTACTTGTTAGATATATCGACTTACTGTTACATGTTTTCATTACATGTTAAACTTTTTTTGAAAATTAGTAAAAAAGTAGGATGACTTTGTGCATCAGAGTTAAATTTGTAATAATCCATTCATTGATACAAACCATTACTGATACATTATTTGGCTATGTGTAAAGAACCTGACAGTCTTCTCTTTTCTCAGTTACAGAATTTAAGTTAATTTTAAAACATAACAGTACAGTTCTCAAAGAACACAAAGTTCTTGGCCAATAAATTGATGAGTCAAATCCCTGTATGCATATTTATTAACTAACGAATTTACACATTGATATTTTGTCTTAGTGTTTCCCTTAAATATATTTTGTCAGTAAAAAAGCCAAAATAGTAGTTTTTCAAAGATGAATAATTTATATGCTTTATGGTCTTTAATTAATCCTTTATTGCTTTCAGGTGCATAAATTTAATGAACAATGAAGTTAAATAAAAGTAGATGTATATATTTCATATTTACTTGTTTTTATTTTTAAAAGATATTTTGATTTTTTTTTTTGCCATAGAAGTTTTTTCTTAAAATTAGCTAATGAGAGGAAAAGGCAACTTATCTCATTTTGCTTTAATTATCCATGCAATTTTTGGCATAGAACAGTTCACCTGTCAGGACGCCCTGCGGTGTTACATCTCTGACGTGTTTTTCTCATCACCTGCTTCCCCTGTACCTTTAAAATATGCCCTTTAAACACTTCCCTGCTCCTGATCTGACTCTTTTCTCTGAAATCTTTCGCATCTTGCTGAAGATACCTCGGATAATCCTCACGCGCCCTTCCACTTCCGATGAAGATACCGACCAGTTGCCCCCAGACCCGGATGACTTGGAGCCCGAGGAGCCTGACAGCGCAGAAGGTCATGCCTATTCGGACTGTCTGAACAGCGCTTTTTATCCTCCTTAATAAAGTACTTTTCTGGAAAGAGTTCACGGCTGGATTTCTGTCCCATTGTTCGATTACGTTTAATGTAGTACTTGAACCGCTATGCCTTATTTGTAGCGAAAACCATTACACGGAGGATGGATTTGAGCTGGCGGAGGAGAACCCGTGTTTGTATTTCTTTGCCTTGAACTTTCCTTCGGCCAGAACTTGTGCACTTGAAACAAAATGCGCTGAGTGACGTTACGTGAATGTTACACGTGTTTCAATGGGCACTTGTAAGGGCGTCCGGCAGCAACCTGAACGTGATGGTGAAAAGAACAGGTGATTTTTATTCAGAAGGTACTTTACCCACTTGGAACACACTGAAAACAATTGTACGGTTTGTTTTTTTTTTTTAAATCTTGTGTCCATGTTTTGTCTATATAGGTCACCCTTTTGTCTACCCCCAGGTTCCTTTGAATTGTCCCTTTTAATGTTGTTTTCTATGAGAATAAAAAATCCTTTTCTGTCTTTTAGATAGTGCTGGTTTTTTTTCGCTGCAGAGAAATGTTATTTCCATTGCAATTCTGTGTCTCATTTTAGCATAATAAAGAATAGTTTCTCCAGGTATATCCGTAATGCAAACGTATATCAGATTTGAATAGGACCTGTAAGTTACATTTTATTAGACCTAAATGCAGGAGGCATCTTATGCAACTATGCACCTGAGAGTGAAATGAGAAGCAATTTCTTACTCTTGTGGAACTGTCTGACACACTTCTATTTCTTCTCCTGACTTGCATATAAGCAGAACACCTTAAATTTGCTTTACTGCAATATGCCAGTATTTCATGTGTATATATATGTGTGTGTGTAGATATATATGATGTCAGGATTTAAGAGCAAATGTTCTTGTACAACAGTCTTCAATCCTTTAATTCTCTTCACTGCTATTCAGGTTTCTAATGCATTTTCGAGGTGCTTGAGAAGAACTTTTTGGGACTGATCTTTCTTTGGGGTTCCATGGTGCTGCCTTAACTCAGAGGTGGGGTCTGGTTTTTATGATGTGTATACAGTTGCTTTTCCTGTAAATATAATATAGCACAACTCAGTGACCTGGTAAATCCTCATCTTTTATTCACATTCTGAAAGATTTTTCAGGTGATCATTCATATATGATTTGAATGAACGCTGGTAGCTGGCTTTTCAGGAATTAGGAATTTCCCAGGAGGGTATGGCTGTCACAGAGTTAGAACAATATCTCCTACTGATAAAAGGGATATTTTATTTTGAAAAAATAGGTTTGCATTAACACTGTGATATCAAGATTTCTCTTGACTCTCAACTCCATCCACTGTGGCTTTTTCATTATCATGTAGATCAGCATTTTAATTGAAGATAATTTATCAGCAGTAGGAATATTCAACTAATTTTCATTCATTTGCAAAATGAACATTACTTTAGAATCTGCTATAGCTTTAATAATAAAGACTGTATTATGTGCATAAATATTGCAATTTGAATTAGCTTAAATGGTGTCGATAAATGAAATTATATTTAAAAATATTTGCTTCCCATCCCTTTTCTTCCTCCAAAATAAACAGGGTTCTTCAACCATGACTTCATGTTTGATCAATGCATATTACAAAAATATCATCAAGCTCAGAACCCATAAATGCTTTGGCAATCCAGCTAGTAACGTGAGGTTTATTATTGCTTTATTATGTCTTAGTAGACTGCAGAAAATGTAAACTCATTCTGCTGTTATAAACCAGCCTTGGGCTGCAGAATACATTGTAGTTGAGAGTTAGTGAAGTAAAGTAGGAGTTCTGTTGAGAACTCTCTCGTCAGTGGTTTTCCTCCTCATGCACAGGTGTGTGTTTCAGATTCTTCATTAGGGCTTGGAAGTCAAAATGTTTGCTCTCAAAATTACGTGCTCTTAACCAAATGCTGTCAGCATTCAGATAACTTTTGAACACTTGGATCTTTATCTGTCCTTTTCAACTGAATTTGTTTTCAAGGCAAATTTCATACTGCAGTGTAGAGTATTAGTGAGTATCGACTTATGGTGGTAACATTCTTTATTGAAAAAAATGAACCCACATTGACAAATGAACCCAAATAGTTTTGTAAATGGACATGCAACACTACAAAATATAAATATATCCATCAAAGCCTCTGCTACACATTTATTCAGGCTTCGCTTAAGCAAAAAAATACTGGGGCAGGTGATTATGTTTCACTTTTGTTCTGCAAAAGAGGGGCGGAGGTGGAGGTCGGATGCTGGTGTCCTTATCAGCACTGAGTAACGTCTGTTCTGAGGGTTGGTGTTTGAAAAGAGTGGGCAGAGACAGGAGGTGCAAAAGGTGACCTGGGAGGTGCCTAGGAAAAGCCTACTGCCTGACTACGGAGCAGTCGCTCGTTTTCTGTGGGGAGCTGGCTTCTCCTCGTTCCCAGCTGCCACGTCAGTTAAAAGATAGCTAAGAAGGTATTTAATGCTTTCCTAATGTATTTTGTTAGCCACGTCTCGTCATTGCCACGTCCATCATTGTGGAGGAAGGCAAGGCAAACAGTACCACTGAATATGGGAGGGAAGATTTTTTTTTTTGTGATGCATTGAAATATATTTTACAGCCTAGAATAATTTGGTTTGCTGGGACATAGCAGTAATATTCAGACATCATGTGTATATAGCTGAAAGGATGGATATCCAACAGAAGAGAGGTCACTTGTTCCACTGCTGTCTACTCCTGGAGGACAGCAGATGTAGGACCTTGCCAGCACAAGGATACTCCGCTTTAACACAATTGACTTAAAAGACCCGTGAAAGGAAGAAAGCACTTAGAGCTTCCATGGACGGCCATGTCAGAGAAGGCTCAGAGCTCTCCGAATCAATTTATTGCAATGTTGAAATAACCTTCCTTATTTTTATCCTAGAACGTATTCAAACTTGCCCCTTTGGAGAAAATTCGTCAAGGAGCCTCCTGCTCCCCGTACGTGACCTGTAGGGCTCTGCTTCCTCAAAGGCAAAGCAGAGACTTGTTGGTGCCCGTGTCGTTTCCCTTTTTCCGTGCCTGCTCCCTCCCGCTCCGGGAGCGTTTTTCGGAGCCAGCGCGGCGGACCAAGGAGCGACAGCAGCAGCTGCCGGGTGCCGCGGCAGGAATGCGGACCCACCGCTCCTAAGGATCGGCTTCCCGGCCGCCTGCGAAGGTAAGCCTGCTCCGTAAAGCGTCCCGGCAGCTCCGTCGTGCTCTTCGTTTCTGCAAGGAACACGCCGTGAAATACCAGCTAGAAAAGCTGCCAAGGTGCTGACGTTCCCAGGCATGTGCGTGTGACCTTGGGTGGACGCGCTGGAGTAACGTAGGGGCTGCTTGCTGGCGTGGCGTGCTGGGGCTGAGAGAAAGGTGGGCACCAGAAATAACCTGGAAATCTTAATTTGTGGCTTCTGCCGGACTGGTGGTTACAAGTAGTGAGGGAGCCTCCTGAGTTTTGTGCTTTTTTTTTTTTTTTCTTTTAACTTTTTGACTTGTTTTAAGTGTGGGAGACACACTCTTCACATCAGACCTCTAAAAATCACTGTGGATGTGATTTCTGTATTAGTCTTAGGTTTTCTAACTGGTATATGTGGCTTAAGTAGGTGGCTTTCAACTGAGTATGATCCAGTTGAGCATATCAGGGTCAGAATTAATACTTCTGACTGTTGAGTGCTTATGGTGTGTCTGATGCTGAGCAAATAAAAGCTACCAGCTTAAGAAAGAAGCGGTGCAGATGTATGACGTGCAATATAGTAATTGGCTGGCAGCCCTGGGCTACAGCTGAGTCAGGCGGAAAACAAAAATGTGCAAAGTGAAGGAATTACAGTAGCTGCATCAGTGAAAACACAGCTGAGAGTGACACACAAACACCGTGACAGTCACTTGCTTCCTTCTCCAAGAACAGCAGATCAAGCGAGCACAGAAAATACATCCACTTAAATGGTTTATTTACACAATATTACTATTTTGGATATTCTGCACTTGCCTCTTACAAAAAAAAAAAATACAACCCTTCCCCCATCAACTTCATCTCTTGGCCTCTTGTTAGGTCCTGCTCTGAGAAGAAAAACAGGTGTCAAGAGACCAGTGACTGTAATACAAAGAAGTAATTGAAAATAGCAGAGTAATTTAGGCAATGTCTAGAACATGCTTTTTACTTAGCACCTGTTTACTATGTTTTCCCTTGCAAAGTAAAACAGAAAATACACAGTTAGAAAGTCCTTGGAGGAGAATAACCATTATTTCTATGTAGGAGTCAGAAATGTACTCCCATAACTATATAAAACCAAATTCTCATATGGTTAGGATCACGGTCTTTCCTCAGGTTTAAGTTGAAATGTCATGCTGAGCAAGATGTGGTAGATTACAAGGTGATGTCAGCCTTTCTACGCTATCTCCAGGGTCCTTATAAATTAGCATCCAGGCTACAGAAGAGCTCTGCATCCAGTGTTTCTTGTGCTCCCTGATTTCAACACGGTGGCATGAAGTTTGGTGTCGTAACCTGTTGCATTCTTATCTTTTTGCTTCTGTTTCCATCTCCAGTGCAGTCTGCTCCAGCTCCCTAGCACTTGCAGTCAGCAGCATGATTCATCCAGAATACAAATTTCCATTCACAAGAAGTGGAGCAATTGGGTCTTTCCCTAGCCTAATATTTTAATTTTCACTTTTTTTTTTTTTTTTAAATTCTTTCTATGGAATCTCCTGTTCAGGCTGTAGTAGCCACACAGTGGAAGGGGAAGGAGTTAATTTTTTTTTCTTGTGAGTGCTATTAGACACCTTTACAAGAAAGTTAATGAAAAACCCACTTGTAAAACTGCATACTCTCGTCAGCATCTTATGTTGGAATTATTATGAGTAAAGTCACTTCCTTGGGTCTTTCTGTAGTGATTGCCTTTGACATTCACATGGGTGGACTGACACATGAAAACAGTATAAGATCCTGGAAGGAGAGAATATAAACGTGATTGAAGATTACGTTTTAGGGTAGTTAGCATAAGTGCTAAGTTACACACAGCATAAATTCCAGATAAAATCTGCCAAGGCTGGTGTAAGTCTGGAGGGACTTACGTATGTCTCAAGTCCTACATTGCTGCCTTGCTGCCCCACTGACAGCCTGCTCTTTCATCGACGTGGGTATCTGTTCTGCAGCACAAGGAGGGAACAACTGCCCTGGGAGCTGCTGTTCGGGAGCTGGCGGACAGCCCAGGTGTCCCAGCCACCGGTGGGACAGGGCTGGGGAGCGCACCGAGCACACGCAGCTGAACGTGCCCACCTGAGACGCTCCGGTCCTTGTCTGTTGTCGTGGTTTAACCCCAGCCAGGAACTCAGCACCACGCAGCCGCTCGCTCACTTCCCCTCCACCCAGTGGGATGGGGGAGAGAATCGGGAAAAAAAAAAAGTAAAACTTGTAGGTTGAGATAAGAACCGTTTAATAGAACCGAAAGGAAGAAACTAATAGTGATAATAATAACAATAATAAAATGACAATAATAATAATGAAAGAATTGGAATACACAAAACAAGTGATGCACAGTGTAATTGCTCACCACTCACTGACTGATGGCCAGTTTGTTCCCAAGCAGCGATCCCTCCAGGCCAACTCCCCCCAGTTTATATACTGGGCATGACATCACATGGTATGGAATATCCCTTTGGTTAGTTGGGGTCAGCTGCCCTGGCTGTGTCCCCTCCCAACTCCTTGTGCCCCTCCAGCCTTCTCGCTGGCTGGGCACGAGAAGCTGAAAAATCCTTGACTCAGTCTAAACGCTACTTGGGAACAACTGAAAACATCAGTGTTATCAACAGTCTTCTCATACTGAATCCAAGACAAAACACTATACCAGGTACTAGAAAGAAAATTAACTCTATCCCAGCTGAAACCAGGGTATCTGTGGTTTAAAACCATTGCAAATGGGCAGGGTAATGGGAGTGGAGGTGCTTCAGTTTTTTTCACCTGTGCCGCGGGAATGGTCAGTAATGTAAACAGCAGCGTAATGTAAGCTGCTTTTTGGATCCCACTGAAGTCCTCCTTTGAGGATGTTAAGTGGTGCAAAGGCATTATGCAAGTCCCTTGCCACAGGGATAAGTTTCAGCCTCACAGAAAAGTTTTTGGAGATACAAACTTCTTATTCCTGTTTGCCTTCTTGCTGAAGAGAAGAACTAGAGCTTTCCTCTGGGTATTATGTTGTTTACTCTTGTTCCTTGTACCCCAGTATTTCCAGGAGATGCAGTGGGGTGTATTTTTACCCTTGTGACATCAAGCTCATAATTATTCCCTCTACTATGGCAGCCCTTGTAGATTTGACTGGTTCTTTGTGTTTGCCTGGCCACATTTACCCTTCTGCTGGCTGCCTTACACTTCTGAAAATGAAGGTAAAAGAAAGACTAAAGAGAAATAACTGTCACTGCAGTAACTTTTTCTTTGTTTTGAAGAATGTTTCAGAACAGGAATACTCTAAGGGGTTGGGAGTTTTTGGTCAACTTTTCATATGTGTAGACTGTTGCGTGATGACTTCTTTGACTGCCTTTTCTTCCTATCCAAGGCTCTAAAGATCACCCGAGTATAGCATCTATCAAGAAACAAGCAGAGCAGAAAGGAGTGTGCCTAGTTTTGGCTGTCATTTCTACAAAGACAGTTGAAAAATGATAGATGAAAAAGGGTTTTATAGTTATTTATTTATCTATATATTTCTTTTAGAAGAGTCTTCTTTTACCAATATGTGGAGAGGAAGAGAGGGAAAGGATGTGTGTTTTCTTTACTAGGGATTTACTGAGATGCTTAAACTGCCAGCTTTACAAGCTTATGCATTTCTTAATGAATCACAGGTTGACCAGAGAGCACGTTCTTGTTTAACAGTAGCAAACATTTTCTGTGTGATTCTGTGTCATCATGCTTCCCATTCCCTTGCTGGTACATGTAGAACCGGCCTTGTGTGTGAATCACCCCCGGGACAGCAAGAGCCCAGTTGATGTGGCAACCGGAGGGTGTGTTATAAACCTTGGCATCCACAGCAGAGCCACCGAGAGGTTCCCCCAGTGCTGCAGTTTCTAATATTGGCCTCCTGACTTTATCGTTGTGAACCAGAGCCAAGTTATTCTCATACAGTCAACTAACAGGCTCCACAACCACCAGTATGGGTATTAGCTCCATTTTAGATGTTTACCATTCATTTCTTGTATTTAGGGGTGCTCATAGTGCCTGCTGAAAGTTTTGCAATTCTTTCTGCATTTCAAAAATCCAAGAAGATGTTGTGTTCCCATATTAGAAAAGGAGAGTACACTCTGCATAAGCATATATTAAGATAGTTCAGTCCCAAACACTCAACAGGGAAAGATCAATAGTCATGCTAAAGCACCATTTTAATTTATTGTTCATACGCTTTCTGTCTCTACATAACATGTGGTGCCAGCTAATCATATTTGTCGTTCTACTTGCTTAATAATCTCTGTGAACACAAGTTAGCGCTACCAGGACATAGCTATTTATTTTTGTGGACTTTTTCAGTTTGAGCTTTTGGGGTGGAGGGAGCGAGGGGGGAGTGAATGGGGCTGGTAACCAAAATCCCTCCTGAACAATTTGCTGTGATGCCAAACCAACGTTTATTGTTATCGGAGGCAGCTGCCTGCCCTCTCTCCACGCTTCTATTTGTGGATTTTCAACGGCTATAAATGGAAACACACGCTGACCAGAAATCACCACAGCACTGCCTGGTATTCTCTCTCCCAACTCCAAAAGTACAGGGGTATCTAACATGTAGTCAGGTCACTTCTCAGGACGTTAGGGTGGGTTTTTTTTTTTCTTTCCCCTGGGAAATGGAGTTAGGAAAACATGAAAGAAAAGTATCAGGAAGAGAAGCTTTAGAGGAAAAGCAAACGGTAAGATATGTTGAGAAATGTTGATTTTTGAAAATTATTTTTAATTTAATAATAAGAAGGAAAGGGAAATCATCTGTTGTGCTTTGTAGGAGTATTTCCCGGCTTCCTTTAACCACTGACCTTGAAGATTAAAACTTCATTCATGTATGTTAAATTCATTATGACGGTACATTTCTGTGGAAATTACAGAGATTTGTGAAAGCATGTTGTGTGCATGTAAAGTGCAAGAACTGAAATCTAGTTCAATGTTGACTTGTTATTATAACCCAGACTGATAGCTAATAGTCTGTGGTTTTCTTGGATTTTTCTTGAGGGTCTATTTCATGTCTTTGTGCATTATTTTCCATAACTTTAGATCAGTAAATGGCAGAAGAAATTGTTCGCCTGTGTCTGGAGCTTACTGAAAAGAGGTGTGACCAAACCAAATTATTAAGAGAAACTGGAAACAGTCAAAACACAGCTTCTTCCTAATTAGCGTAGGCTTGAAAAGCAATTCGTAATTTGCCTTGCATTAACAAGGTTATTTACTTGATACCACAAAAAGGGCAGTTTATTCTTGGCTTTGCAAAGCTGCGAAGAAAGGTGACCATCACTTTTGTTAAGAAAAAAATGAGCACTGAAATTTTTTAGCACTTAAATAGTGGTGGTACTCGGTTGCTTTGGTTTCATGGTGGGCCAGTGTTTACTCTTGTTAAATCACAACCTTTGCCTCTGCTAGCCTCAGTTAAGTGAGACTTGGCAAGCTTGTGTATTAGTTAATAGTTTTAAATACAACTTCACCAAGGCAAGGTGTATGGGGTAGGAAATAGGGGAAGTGCTGAAATTGAAAGTAATAACCTGGCCTTAAAGTACCTTTTCTTTTTTTATGAAAAGAAGTATTTATCTAAAGAGTAATATCCGAAAGAGCATTGCTAGAGCTTCAGCATGAAGTTATAATATGACTATTATCTAATGTTTTACTTGTTCATTTTCTCATTAATGAATTAATACTTTAGACCTCATTTTGAATTTGTGGTTGATATATAAAATTTAAGGAAAACTCTTCAAAATTAAGAACAGTTGTAAAATCCACAAAAGCTTCAGGAAAGCTTTCAAAGGAAACCTTTGAAATTTTGTTCTAGTGCATGTGCGGAGAAAATATATAGCAACGTAATCAGGCAGTATGATTATCTAATTGCGGACTGCATCCTGATGCAAAAAGAATTGAGCAGGCATCCTTAAGTGAGGCTTTTCCAAAATGCAGAACGCTTCATTTGGAACCCTAACGATCTTCTGATGACTTTCTCTGCGTGCAATCATTTACTAATTTTAAGAATGACAAACTGGAGCAAACAGGAACCCCGCTGATGGGAGCCACGTTAATGCCCGTGCCAGGTCACCCGCTGTTCAGTAGTTTCAAAACCGAATCCTCCGAACGCGTCGAGCTGAGAGAGCCCCCGTTAGCAGCGGCGGGTCACATCCCTGCGGGTGCTCAGCGAGGGGGACGGAGGAGGCCCTGGCTCGGCGGGTTTCACGTCGCTGTGCTGACGGCGGAGGAATGCCCTGGCCCCCTGCCAGTCCTCCCACCCCTTTCCCCGTCCCCTTCCAGCTGAGCCCTAGCCTCCCCTCCGTCCCACCTCTCTCTCTTTTCGCCTGTTTAGTCTTAACGCCTTTCTTTCCGATTGCTAGAAGGATTTCACTTTGCTCCCACGTGTTTTTTTCCACTGGTTTTGTCCCTCCTGGGCTTTTATTGATTCTGCCCTTTTCTCTTTGTTACATGCAGGTCAGGTCAATGCTCAAACACTGCATGGGAGCAGTGTCAATCTGTGGTACAGATACTATTTGTACATGTTATTGTTGGTGTCTGTTCACATATTTAACTTCAGTTTAGCAAATATATAAACTATTTCATATTATAGGCGCCATGAAGCATCCATTTTCAATATTACAGCCTATAAACTGGATGATACTTTATATATCTATAACTGGATGATACTTTATTTTTTGACGTATGTTTCATAGGAGCATAGGGTAACTCAGGTGCAAAGGGAGCTCAGGAGGTCTCTCGCCCAGCCTCCTGCTTAAAGCAACTATGGGGTCAGACCAGGCTTCTCAGGGCTTTATCCTGTCAGGTCTTGAAAACCTCCAAGCATGAAAACTGCACAACCTCCAGGCAACATCCACTGCTGGGCTGTCCTCATGAGGAAAAACGTTTCTCCTCTTATCAAGTCAAAATCTCTCTTGTTTCAATTTTTGTCCATTTCTCTTTCCTTCTGCCATGCATAGTTGTAAAAAGCCCTGAGTCCAACTCCTCAATAACCTCCCAGAGGGACTGTGGCTGCTGTTAGGTCCCCCTGGAGCCTTGCCTCTCACGCTGAACAAGCTCAGCTCCTTCAACCTCTCCTCACAGAGCAAGTGCTCCAGCTCTGAACATCTTGGTGGTCTCCCCTGAACTTGCTTCAATCTTTCCAAGTCTACTGTTGGAGGCCCCAAATCGGATGCTCTGTTCTAGATGTAATCTAGCGAGTGCTGAGCAGAGGAGGGTAATTCCTTCCCTTACTCTACTGGTTGTGCTCCTGTTAGCACAGCCCAGGATGCTCTTGGCCATCCTGGCTGCCAGGGCCCACTGCTGGCTCAGGCTCAACTCGCTGCACACCAAGACCCCCGGGAGAGCTGTTCCCCAGGCAGTCAGGCCCCAGCCTGGATCGCTGACAAGGACCCTCCCTTCCCAGTTCCATATTGCTCCTGTTGGCACATTGCTTCAGCCTGCCATGGCCCCTCTGAATGGCAGCCCTGCCCTCAGGCAGGACTCCTCCGCCCAGTTTGGCCCAGTTTGTTACCTGCAAATCTGGGGAGTGCCTTGCATCACCTCCTCTGGGTCATTGATGAAGATGTTAAACGGGACAGGTCTCAGAACAGAGCCCTGCAGCACTTGTTACTATCCTCCAAGAAGAGTACAAAGCATTAACCATGGATGTCTGAGCCCAATCATCCAACCACCTTTTTAGCCATCTGCTTGTCCTCTACCCAGGCTGTCACGTCCTAGCATGGATATGAGAATACTGTGGGAGACAGTGTTGGAGGCAAGTCAGGGTAAATGACATCTGCTGCCCTCCCTTCGTTCACAAATCCAGTCACTTTATCATAGAAGGCAATCGGGTTGGTCTGGTATGATTTCCCCTTGGTAAATCCAAGTGCTGTTCCCAACCACGTTCTTCCCACAGGCAGGTATGGGGGGAGTTAAGTCATCCCTGCCTTGATCCTCGTCTACTGCTGGTTGCTCTCCTCCTCTCTGACCCCTGCTGCTGAGCACGGAGGTCTGGGAGACCTTGTTGGTGAAGGCTGAGGGAAAGACATCACTGAGTTCACCCCAGCCTTATCTGTACCTGCTTCCACCTCCCGTGCTGCTTTTTTGCACTGCAGCTCAGTTACAAACTCCCTGTTTATCCCCGCTGGTGTCCTGGTGAGTCTGCTTGTCTTCCTGAACGTCAGCATGGACACGTGTAAGAGGTTGTTTTCACAGATGTGATGGCTTTCCCAAGCTCCTTGTGTTTCCAAGGTGCTGCCCATGGGTTCCCACTCACCAGCTCCTGGATAAGCCAAAGTCAGCTCTCCTAAAGCCCGGGGTCTGTGCTCTGGCACTCACCTTCCTCAGTCCCCCCCAAGATCTCCAGCTTCACAGTCGCTACAGCCAAGCCTGCCACCGAGTATCCCATCCCCAGCCACTTCTCCCTTGTTTCTGAACAGCAGATCCAGCTGTGCGCAACCCTGGTCGGCCTGTCCAGTGCCTGTATCAAGAAGCTATCCTTGACACCCTCCAGAAATCCTCTAGATTGCTTGCATCCTGCCCTTTTGTTCTCCAGCAGGTGTTAGGGAAGCTAAAGTCTCTTGTAAAAAACAGGGTCCGCGATCCAGATAACTTCCTTGAGTTGTTTAAAGAAGTTGTTGTGCGGAGCGTTGTCCGCTTCCTTACCCCAGTCGTCCTGTCTGTAGCCCAGTCCCACCGTGGTGTCACCCCCACTGACCTCTCCTCTGATCTGACCCACAAGTGCTCACCCGGCCCTACAAGAGCTCCCCACGTTTGAGCTGCTGCTTCACACAGAAAGATCTTCTCCTCCTTATCTTCCCCATTCTGTCTTTCTGAAAAGCCCGTGTCCATCCATTGCAGCACTGTAGCCATGTGAGCTATCCCACCGCATCTCAGTTATTTCTACAGTGTCAGAGTTCTATGACCTAGGTATATTTATGTGAGACAAATCTTGGGGTTATATACCTTGTTAAAAATATTTCTACCTATTTTCAAAAGAGGAAAGTCTATGTCATCCTGAAAAGACTCTGATTGCAGTGTGGCAATTAAATAGAGACCAGTTCATGTACAAAGTATAACCTCCATAGAGGACAACCTCACAGACAGTTTTATTAAGTAGTATTGTATCTTTACTTTCACTGCTTACTGTGGATAAGATAAATAATATAAAATTCTCTACCACTTCAGGCTATTTCACTTAATATTTGTGAAATTTATCGTTAAAGAATTCTTGTCCATGCTTCCTGGAGGAAGACTCCTTGGTGGTCAGAATCCTGAAGAGAGTGTTTGTGTGGAGCTGGCTGTGGAAATGGAAGATAATGGAGGCCCCAGTTTGTGATGGGAAAATAGAATGACTCACTACAAAATAGACTGGACTAAGCAGATGGACTCAATTTTCCTTTTCATAGTTTTGGTTTTAGCATAGCTCAGAAGGACAGAGTAATTCTAGAGTTTCCCTATTGAAATGACAGGTCAGCTCAAAATAGTCTGTTTACATTCTGAAGTCCTCCTCCGTTAATGCGTATTGCCTCTGTTATTTGAAATTATTTTAATTATACTTCACACTTGTCTGTTTCCTATTTGATCTCTTCTCTCCCCATGAAAATACAGCACATGAAGTATTGCATTTAAAATAATGTTTACATTGGTATGTTTAACAGGGAACATTCAATCTTCATACTTCAGTTTGCATTTGTAAGGGGTTCTTTTACTTTCCTGTTACATTAAGTAACTATCAAGAAAAGAACAGTCATATGGAGAAAATAAATTAAACCAAATGAATATATGAATCAGAAAGAATGCCATGCACTGCTTGAAATGGCATTAAGGTTCGTTTTTGGATGAGAGGATGTGCTCTCTAAGAGAGGGCTGCAGGACTTCATTCAGAGCATTAGTGCTTGCTTTTCACAAACAGTATGTGGGTACAGCTCGTACAGAGTGAGGCAGTGCGGATCAAGCCCGCCCAAGTGAAACAACGATTAATCTTTGTACACTGGTAGCCACAGAAAGAGTCCTGTCAAGGTCAGGTCCTCTCTGTGGGAAGGGTGGGAGGAGACGGCCCGGTTCCTGAAGTTTGCAAACCTAAGGGAACCCAAACAGAATGGAGGTCGGTGACTAATATGGTGGTGCCTGGCCTTGCTTGCAGGTTTAGTTGTTGATTTGGCTGTGCGTAGACCAGGCGAGAAGTGAGTGTGGGACGGGAAGGGTTGTTTCAAGAGCCGAAGGGAAGAGGAGGAGAGCATGGTGGGGGTGGGCATGGCAGGAGGTGGCGGGTACGATCACCCCCCATGGGGACCTCTTCTACCAGATCACCCCCCATGGGGACCTCTTCTACCAGATGACCCTGGCTCTTGTGCTGGTGAGGGCTGGCGTCAGAGAAGCAGAGACAGCAGCCCAGCCTCCAGGCTCAGGCTGCCCCTGCAAGTCCCCAGCAAGTGTTTCTCTGTGCAGATACAGGGAGTCAAACGCCCGGACAACAGGATCATCTTTGGCAACAGCAGAAATCTCGACAGTTGAGTAACGACAGAACGGTCGCTTCTGCCCACGGCATCGGAGAGGAACTGTGCTCGTGCCTGTGTGACACACCAGCCCTCGAGCCTCGCCTCCCGGTGTCCACAAGCAAATGCCCATCCAGATTCCCTGCGGTGGGTGGGGGAAGCGAGCCTGGAAAGGGCGAGATGGGAGGGACGTGCTTGCTGCTCAAGGGAAGCAACTGGCATTGGAGTCTGGAGAGGGGCAGGGCCACAGGTTCTTCGTGTGTCAGGTATCTCGCATCCGTGCGCAGCTCAGGGTCTGCACGCTTGTACACGTCTAGCCAGGACAGTGGTGTAAGATCACGGAACAGCACTGCTGAGGTCAGCCGGGCATCTTCTTTTTCTGCGGAGAGAGGAGGTGACAATCACTGTGGGCGAGGATGGCAGAGATTCAGAGGAGGTGAAATACAGTGGTACAGCTCCAAGTGCAGAATGTATAGGTGCTCCGGCAGGTTATGGTCTGTGAGAAAGCCAGTGGCACATATATGGAGGACTGCTAGATACAAACCCTTCATCCTCTCTGCCTGTTCTCTCCCTTAACAGAGGACAGGCTGGTGGCTGCTAGGCTGCCAGTTCATGTGATTCAGATGAGAGGTAAAGGTGAGAGGTAAAATGAGACTTTTTTGTTTAAATCCTCTTTCTTAACTGGTTTACTTTACACCTTGACTTTTCTATTTCTGCCTCCTCTAAGAACACACCTACCCAAAAGAGAAACTCCTAAAAATACATTGCCTGCCTGAATCCATTCCTCCGTTTGATGATTCAGTACTGAAGTATGAGCATCATGCCCATCTGTAGCACAGCATGTGAAATTAAACAAGCACACATACTTACTACAGAGTCAGAGAAGGTTTTATGTGTGTATACATTTAAATGATTCCTGTTTATCTAAGAGGAAAGCTTTATTTCTTGCTCTGGAGGTCGTTTGTGACCTCCTCTGGGGGCTTCTGTCATGCAGCTGAGTTTGGCTGGGTGAGTTGCCACACTTAAGGTATTTTGTGCTACCTTGTCCCAAATTACAGCAGCCTCAGCTAAAAGGATTGGTCATGGGAGACACTTTCAAATATCCCTGAGCTTCGAAGATCAGGACTGAGGCTTCGTAGTGGCTACAGCAAGAAACTGATAAGATCCTAGCATGGAGGCAATCGCATCTCGCTGTGCAGGTATAGGATGGCCGAGACAGCAGCCCAGCTAGAGGATCAGTATTTCCTCTTGCATACCTAGAGTTGAGGCATTCCTGCCTGGCGATCCGGAGGCAAGGATTACTCCAGCAAGCGATCACGGAGGAGGAAGGAATAAACTTGGAGGCAGCAAGTAGCAGCATATTTTTAGCACCGTTGATGTGACATTAAACAGGACCAAAGCAAGTGGGAAGCACTGAATCCTGGTCTGCCCTCCTTTCTAATCCTGTCACTTAGCCCTCGCCTTACTTGAGCTTATGCTGCCTTTTCTTCAACCTAATGCCAGTCATACAGAGGCGCTGCTGGAATGCTTGAGGTAGACTTTGGTTGCATCAGCAGGAGAAGAGCTATCCTGGAGAGATGTCAGCAGCGCGGTTTTGGTTGGAGGTTACGTGAGCCATTACCATGCAAACTCGCGCAGGGATTCTGAAGAGGACGGCAGCAGATTCCTGCAGGGACGTGAATGTGATGGTAAAAGAGGCTTGTTAGGAACAAGTAGCAATTGTATATTTTAACTTTTTGCGGTGAGGAAAGATAAAGGCCCCTGTAACAGCTGGATCAACAGCTGCATCTAAGTAATGCAGGGCAATTCAGATGATTGCATTTTGGGGGAGGCAGCAAAAAAAAGGAGTATTAGCGTGGAGAGACAGCCCCTGCTGATGAATTAAAACAGTTCTGGGAAATGTTTCTAGGCACTGGAACTCTCCTGAATTCAGTTGAATTGGAAGATTGGTCTGTGGTGGGGTATTGGTTTGGTACTTCTCTGAATGATACCACCATGTAGCTTGAAATTTCCAGAAATAAGTTTGGATATAGAGACTATTATTAGAAAAATAATGTGTTTTCAAAAGATATTCCTCAGGAATGTGGGAGTGAGTTATGAGTGATACTTGGGAAGATGTTCACTGTCCATTGCTGCTGCTAACACTGAAATTTGGGATGGACACTAGGAAAAGCTCCTTCGTTAGAAGCATAGGGCAGCACTGGAACAACCAGGGAATTTGTGGACTATCCACCCTGGGAAATTTTCAGGACTTAACTATATGAAGCCATGGCTGGCTTGACCTTGCTTTGGCAGTAGTCTTACTTTGAGCTGGTTGCTGGAGTGGATAACCTCTGGAGGTCCCTTCCAAACAACATTTCTTTCATTCTTCAATTTTGAAGCTGCACTACTGCACTTGTCATGAAACATGCTAACAGCTTTTTCCATCTGCAAGACACCTTTAACACATTTAACATGGATACACAATGAGACTGTACTTATCATCAAGACCTCCTCGTTCTTGCATTATAAACATACTGCTTTCAATTCACTGTCCATTGAATTCTGAAAGCACTCAATAATACAGCAGTGGCATTAAATCTGTTACTTTGATATGAATTCTTGGAAACAGAGCTACTTGAAAATGAACAGAATAAAAGGAAAGAAGTGATTAATGAAAAGGAGAAAGAAGGTGGACGTTAAATGAGCTAGACTTTGAGGGCAACAGGCAGACAAGCAATAAGATACTTCCATGTTTGCTTTGTATCAACTATGAATTGCATAACATTTCAGTATGTTTTGCCCATATTGCCTCCCTGGATACACCCTCAGATTCTATTTAAAGGCTGGTAATTAAGGATTGCATCTCAAAATAAGTTTCCTAAATGCATTTTAGACATTGAGTCTGAGCACCTTATGCACTAACTTATCCAGAAAAAACTAAGTCTTTCAAAGGAAAACGATTGAAATATCAGGGCATTTGTTTTTTTCTGCTTGTCTTTGAAATAAGACTGGTGTCATGGCAGCAATGAACAATAACTTCATTGATATTTCTCCAAAAAATGAATTAATTTGATCAGAGTATTTTATCAAAAGTTTTCTCTTAAGGCAGGCAGTGGTTACTTTTTCTCTCTCTTTTTATAAAAAATTTGGTCATATAATGTACTGTTGACTATTAAAGGAACTCTAATGCATCAAATCTCTGTCAAGTGATGTTTGGGTTTTTTTCATCTCTCCTTGAGGAGAAGATTCCCTTGGATGAGGAGAAGTGGGAATAGGGTGGCTTATATTTCACTTTTTAAATATATAGTCTGCTGCACTGATGTTAGCAAAGGCAGGTTGAAGAAATGCAACCTGTGTGTGGAGAGAGTTTGTCCTGCAGGCAAATGGTGAGTACCTACTGCTTCCTAACAGGATGGAAAATGGAGCAATGCCTGGTGGTCCTTAGTTTCTAGGACCATCCACAGCCTCCGATTCCTGTTGTTTCTCCTTTATAGGTGAGCACTACTACCCTAATTGTCTAACTCCCATTGTATCAAGGGAGCAGAGCTGCAACTCTTTTCCTGCCATAGACAGAAGACTGTCTATGGCAGGAAAAAAGAAGTGTGCCAGCTTATCAACCCACCACATTGCATGCTAAGTGCTGTAGTAGGCAATCTGCAGCCTTCCCTGCCTTTCTAGGAGTCAAATGCTGTGTCAGTCCAAGTGGGGAGAGTCCAGGGAGCACATTCTGGTGTGCCGAGGCACGGTAGTTACTGTAATAAAGCCCTGCAAATGCCATCGCAGCAGACACGGTGCTGCACAGCCAAATCTGCAGGCCAACGTGTCTTCAGAAGTAGAAGACTTTCCACAACGATTCTGCGTTTTCACATGAAATTTTTGCTCACATCTAATTTTTGAATGTTTAGCATGGAATCGACAGCTGAACTATCAGATGTCTTGTCCAATAGCAAAAACTGCATCTTACGTTTTGGCAGTGGTCATCCTGTCATCAGATCTATATGATGATGTTGTTTTAAGACAAGAGTGATCTTGACTGAATGTGATGGGTCATACAGGGAACCTTTCTGCATTAAGTTCTTCATTGTTGAGAGTTAACTGGTAGCTTTTTCCAAAGGACTGATAGTGACATATAGTACATACTGCAGAGTACTTTCTGATGGTGTTTTTACTATATTCATCCCTAGCTGGTGAGCTTAAAAGGATTAATTAAATATAGATTGAGCTAATGAAGATCCATTGTTGAGGAAAAGGGACAAAAGCAGATTTCTGAATTTAGGTGAAAAAATTAATTTTGCTCAACAGCTTTTAGTTTGTTCAGGATTCTGAAAAGCCGAAAGCAGCAGGCCAAAGCTTTTCATATCTTGGATTGTACAAATGAATATATTCATACTCCAGGACTGATATATTTACAAAAATCCAAAAAACAATTTCACATTTGTCTCTATGGGACAGAAATCCAATCATTACCATTCTGTCTTTGCCGTTTCATGTTTCTTATCTTGATCATGAAGAAAATTGGAAATCAAACATGGGAAAATTATAGGAATTTTTAATGCTATGTTTTTAAATAATGTGAAATAAATAATTTGGATTCACTTGAATGACTTAAAATTGAAGATTGTGGAAAAAGCCATCAGAAATTTTTTTCCCTGTTGAATACATTTAAAATTGTTTTCATAGTGGTTCTGTACATCTCACAAAAAGTTACCGACAGCACATTTATCATCATTTTACTGCTTATAAATATAGCTGTTGGTGAAGATTTTGTATAAAAAACACACTAGAAAAAAATCATTAGATTTTTCAGCCTGAAGCAAGAACTAAGTAATTTAATATCCTTTAGTAAATGCACCTTGAAATACATCCAAATCAAAAGCCAGACATCAGCTGAACTAAGTGATAATCAAACAAAGAGATGGTAATTCTTAGCAAAGCTCCTGAGCCAAAACTGGGCTCTCTCTTTCAGTCTGAGACAACAAGAGCAAAATGCAAAGTATTTGTATTTTAAATCCCAGCAGAGAAAAGGACATGATTTGTCTCTCTCACTCTGTTTTTCTTTAGCGGATAATGTTTTCACTAATGTCATGAAACTGGTCTTAGTTGAAAATACAGCAGCTTTCATTATAGTTATTTACAATCTATTAGGTGAACTGACAATGATATTTGCATATAAAAAAAAAATCCGAAGAAACTGTCAGTGGTTTATTTATGATAAGAAGAGTAGCTAAATCTAAGAAAGATTTTTGGTTGGTTGGTTTTGTTTTTTTTTTTTATAGCAAGGTATCCTAGTTTATAGTGTCTTTTTCTGTGAAAGAAAGTGTATGTGCTGCAGGGTTACAAAGATAAATTATTCCTGTAATGAAGTCAGCCTTCAGTTCGTCCCAGTTTCTAAAGAGCAGAAGTCAGGACTGAGGGGCTCTAAGGTTGCAAACCTCGCCAATGACTTGTGGTGACACAGTGCTGCATCGTGTGATGGATTGCCTGGGGTTTTTAGGGGCTCCAGTATTTATGGCTTCTAAGAATCTACATCTGAAAAAATGCACTTTAAAGTTTGGAAATTAGGATTATCCGAGGAAATTTAACTTTCCCTTTATTTTATTTGTAAATGTTATGACATAAAAGTCAATAACAGGATTATGGGCTATTTCTTTCTTCTCAAATGGTGGTTGTGCTTAGGAATTGCCACCACCAGCTACATCAGGATATGATGTGATCAGAACAAAAGAGCAGTTACCCTCAATGGTAAGTAAAATACAGTAAAATAAAACTTGGTATTTCATCCTTCTGTTTCCAATTGAATATTTTTGCATTTTTCAGAACATGTGCTTCCTGACATATACGAGAAAATGTAAGTCAAATGGTGGAGATGTCCAAAGAGAAGGAAACTTGGCATTTTTATCCTCCCACACAAAGGCAGTCAAAGGGATTAATTCAGAAAACGGTTCTGCACACTGCAAAGTGCTCTCAGAAATTACCCACTGGCATGGGTGGCACTGTCAAAATTACTAGGGACAAGTGTCTTAAAACCAGCAAAATTTGTGGATATTAGTAATTTTTTTAGAAGTAGAAATGGTCAGACCACTTGACTTCCTAGGAACACTGTGTTAGTGCCTCTGTGAAGTGCTCAAGTACTGCAGATGTGAGTGTCATGAAAAAGTCTGGAAATAAATTTCCTGATGCTCTCTGCTCTCTGTAAGGCTTAGGAGGGCTGTAAGGCCAGGCACTGCGGTGTCAAGATGTGCTTTGACACATGTTGATGTTGATTTTCAGAATATACAATGGTGTAACAATCAATATTACATACTCCTTAAAATTCAGAACTTTTAAACTCATTTGATATGTTGACCTTAGTATTCTGAAAGCATCTTTTTTCTGATTTATCCACAACTTTCTTGATAGGAAATGCTCTTAAGAACAGAATTACTTATATAGTCTTATTTTTGTTGTATTGTAGATATCTAGTAAAATATTATTTGTCTATGAAATTTTGTCTTATAATGTTGCAATTAATGTTCCTGAGTTCTGTTTTTATTACTATTTCTTGTACAAAATCTTACAGATTTAGATGTTCCTCCATTAATGGCACAGGAGAGGATTTAATTATTTCAGTTGTCTTCTTTCAGACTTCTTAAACAAGAACAATTTGTTCCAATAGTGGAACTATCTTTGAAATAACAGCTTTTGCATCTCAGGGTAGCAGTAATTCAGTTCAATAGTTGTTTGTCTTCCTTTGTAAGTGCAGAGATATATCATAGTCTTATCCTGTAGTTACCTTATTTTTAATGTCTGTGAGGGTACAATTTCTAAATGGCTATCCAGCAGCTTACATGTGTAGTCCAAGAATTTATCAAATATTCATTGCATGTAAATGATTTAGAGGGTTAGTCAATGATGCCCAAAATATTTAAGTCCCTTCAAAAGCAGATAACCCATTTCAATCAACGTCTGAGTGAGCAGATGACAATTTCCCAGTAAATCTGTTGTTACTTGCCTGTGGACGTTTCTCGCATATAGATTATATTAGGTAAAGTGATGATCTGTGTGGCATGCCTGAAATACTGCCCTACAGCAGAACAGATGCCAAACCATGAAGAACAGTATTTTTTTATTTGGCTGTGCAGGTATGGGACAGCATTTGTAGCAGAAAATGTGAAGGGAGCTGATAAGCTGTTTTGTAAACCAGCTTTCACTTTTGAAGCTGAACCCAAAGGTATTTTGAAGCATTATTAGGTGGTTCTGAGTTCAGTGCAGCAGCTTTTGCTCTCAAAAGAAGAGACCAAGGCTTGTTCAGAGTGTGGCTGTGCCTTCTTCTGAAAGAATCCAGCCATTCTGGGACGTGTCCTAGCCACATTTTCTTTTTTTATCTGGGGGATGGTGGAAATTGGGAGAAAGATTTTAGTGCTTCAACTTATTGAAAGTAAAGTGAGTTGGATAATATTCAGGATTCAAAATGGTTGTTTTGGAAACCAGTGGAGACTCTAAAATCATTGCATAAGTATTAATAATCTTTGCATCATCATTAGCATTACTAATATTCTAAGTTTATATGATGTATGCTCCAATTTTACCCATAAATCATCTACATCAGGGTCTCTTAGCTCAGGGTTAGGAGCAAATATGTAACCAGTGACTACTCTTGTCTCCAGAACACGCTGCACATGCTATTGTACACTAAATTCTTCATATGAATTCTCTGTAAAGTTCAGATGTTTATTTTAAGCTGCTATTGAATATATGGAAAAAGCACTATTTCATGTGATCTTGAAACAATCTTCAGGAGACTGTAAACAGCTCATTTTTTTCCCCTCTAATTCATGACTAAACATCCCAACATTTGTTGTATTCTTGAATTCAATAAATAGTTCTCTAATTAAATGTCTGTAATTTTAAATATGTGGATTTTGTAAACAGAAAGTTATTGCCACAAATTACAATTTATATGTGTTTTTTGTGCTGGAAAATGAGGTATGTTTTAATGACGTTTTAAAACTGTAATTATATCATAAATTTAAAATGTTTTCTTTGCTGTGGCTTTCATTTTAAAGCAATGAACATATCTGAGTCAGAGAAAAATCATCAGATAGTACATTTCTGACTGTTAGCTATGTCAGTTATTTAGAAAATGACTGAAATGACTAGGGAGGTATTATGTGGCATGGCGAGTACTTAGGGTATTTGGAACTATTAACCCACAAAGAAATTGAAAGCTACTTTTTAATATTTAAAAATAGACACAGAACAACCATTTATTTTTCAGTGAAGGTTATTTGCAACAGCCGCTTACTTTTCCAATTTTTTTCATTATATTCTCACCGGTTAAGCTTACTTTTTTGGTCCGTTAGTGTGATGTTTCATCCCCCTCTGCCCTCCTCCAGCTGAACAGCAATGCTACGCTGTCGGAAATGCCTCTGCACCGCGCTGCCTGGTTTCGTAATGTGGCATCTTTGTTTTTCCTGAGCATTGCGTGTTGCCTATCAGGAGATGTGGGTCTGTGATACCTGATCACAGGCTGGCTTTGGGAGTGAGGCGAGCACCTCGATGTTGAGCTGAGCCAAGGCAGTAGCACCTTTGGACAAGCAGTACTGGTAGCATAGGTACCTTCGGACGTTTTAGCCCCCAAATTCAGGCACGTGTGGGTTTGCAGATGCTGAAAAGGGCTGGACATTGAAAAGAGGAGGAGTAGGAGCTGAAAAGTTGGATCTAGGAGCACTTTTGAGGCATAAGTGCTGTTTTGAATTGTTAAATTGGTTTTGGTGGGAGCTTCAGCGCTTGGTTGTTTCCTGAGGCAATGGGACTTAGCTCCACCATTTTACTCCCACCCTGTGTAGGCCAGTGAAATCAGTGCTGCAGGGAAAAGTACTGGTGAAGGAAAAAGTGGGGTGAGTCTCAGGGGGGGTCTTTGTACTCAGCAGTGCTGTGGCAAAATGTGAAAATCGCAGCGTTAGCCGTTGAATTAATCTGGCTGAAGTGCCGAGCGATGTGATGTACACCACTAACGTTTTAGTACTGCACTGCAGGTTACAGACGTAGTTGTAATGCACACATTAGACGAGGCTCGGGAAGAAAGGTGGTAGTAAGACAGGAGAGGTTGGGAGTTCTAAAAATCATTATGAGAAGGTAGAGAAAAAGTAATAGGAGTCAGAAATGGGAGAAATTAAAGAAAAGGAAAAAATAGAATTACTATTGATAAAGAAGTAAAACCACTAAAAGAAGGTGGGAGTGAGAATTAAATAAATAAGTGTAAATAAAAAAAAAGTTCAAGAAACATGGGAATAGAGCAAGAGAGCAAAAAATAGGGGATGTGATGGGCTGAATATGAAATCTTATCCTTTTAATAATTGACATGTGTTAAGTGAATAGCTGCTTTGTATCGATCGATCTAATACTTCATCATTTGCACCTGATACTAAGTTTCCTCACACTTTTGGTAAATAATTGTGTAGAATTCACTGATTACTTGCCAGAACACCTGTAAGTGGCAGGTAAGCATGGCTTAGCAGGAGAAACTCCTTATGCTAATGTGTAACAACCTTTCACATTAACCTCCCAACATCTGTTAATTCCCCACTAGACACTTATCAGCCTCTTCCAAGAAAAAGTTTAGTTGTGGTTTTTCACATATTGCAGGATAAGGGATTTCAGTAAGCAGACCAAAACCTTCCTGCTGTTGCATTTGCTTGCTGGCTTCATTAGCACAGCTTTCCACGTGGGTTGATACTGATATTAAGGACAACTCTTTTCTTTCTGTACAAACTAGTTTTGCCTTTGACTCCCATAGCTGAGCCTAGCTGAACTGTAAACAAGATTTTGATTTCCCTCCAACACTTTCATATAAAGCACTTGACTGCACTTGTTACTCAGTCTTACCCAAATGATTTTATGTTGATCTATATAAACAGATATGGATAAGTATAAAGAAGAATTTATATCCCAGGATGGCTGAATAACTAGAAGATATATTTCTGCTCAGGAAGCCAGGAGTGATACTTTCCGTCATATCTTCAAGTGAGAATGCTTCAGCTCTTTGCTTGATTTATTTTGCTATTATTATTTCCATCTTTAACATCTCTCTAGTCTACAGGCAATCCTCCCTTGCTGCTGTTCTTTTAGTGCCAAGGTTGCCTTCTCACTCATCAGCACCAGGCAAAATGTCACATTTTTGGTTGACCTCTTGTTCTCCTGTGTCTTTTGAAGTGTTTACAGGATTTGTGTCACTCTAGCTTGCTGCACACCAGGCATGTGAGGCAGCCACTGTGCTCCAGATTGATGGCAGCTTTGGGCATAATAACAAGAATTGTCCTTTCACAGCTTTGCAGCACTCCTCAGTCCCGTGGTTGGTTCTTTATTTGAGTCTAGGCATAACCTCATTTTTTTTCAGCATTAAGAAACCCGTAGCAATATCAGATAACATAAATTAGATTGTGCAGTTGCCCTGATTGTTTGTGGGATCTCAAGGTTGTGTTTTGGTTCCTTTATTTTCTTTTCAGTTGTCTTCTGTCACTTACAGCAACAACAGACTGACTGGTATTAGTCTTTCATTGCTGACATATTATTTGGTTTTTTGGCATCTGGTTACCAGCCTGATTCCTGTCTGATAAATACTTGGGGCTATGACTTTGTGCGGATCTATGCACACACTTCATTAGAAGCACTCCGCTGATTTTGTTTGGATTGCTTCTGTGATTTAATCTCCACAGGGATCAGAGTTTGCGGTTGAAAAATTTGGTAACTCCATGGCAATGACTGTTGTGAGCGCTGTGTTATTGGCTGCTAATACAGAGATGAATGTAAGCGCTGACTGTATTTGCCATTAGAAAAAGCACTCACACTGTTACTTGATAGTGCTTAGCTTCATGCGGCTCCCTTTCTACAAATGCAGCCAGTTTTGATTATATCCCATCCTGGTTTGATTAAAAAAAACCACCAACAACAAAACCCCAAACACTGAAACTTCAAATATTTTTCTAAAGCTTGCCACTACTGAGCACAGGTTTACCCTAGCCAGCCAGCTTGCATATTGAAATAGTCTCTGCTCCTGGTGCTGTCTGTTCTTATGGGCTCTCTATACAGGCTTGGCTGCAGTAAACACAGGCAAAATCTGGGGAAACAAAGAAACAGGAAATTTGGTGGGGTTTTGAAAGGATTTTCTTGTAAACTGCTGTAACTATTTCCTGATTTTAGCAGCATTTGAACATTCCTGTTTGGGCGAGTCTATTTCTACCCAGTTTGGAAATAATTAATTTACACTGATTGTACTGAAAGATAACAGTAATTCATTGCTTCCTGGATTGGTATGGGATGAATGGAACGGTACTTAGTGGAAAGTATTTTTAGGATTCTTGTGCTTATTTGGAGTTTTCAGGGTTTTTTTCTGTAGACCTGATTTAAAAGGGCTCAAAAGAGAGTGTCTCAGCTTAATATGACAAATATTCTTCCCTAACATACTTCTCTCAGTCACCTAGAAGTATTTAATGTGAACAATATGTGCCCATTTCAGTTTGTCATGAGAGTTCAGATTTGATTATGCGTAGCAACAGTCACTGCTGAAATACAGTAGTTACCTTGGTGGCTAATTTAAAAGAAAAGGAGGAGGAGGGGTTGGGAGGAGGAGAAAAGAAAAAGAATATGCCATACGTGAAATATTTTTTATTGCAAACAGGTCAGAGCTTATGTGCTATTTTGTATTGCAATAATAGCTCACCACTGAGCTCTAGATTGTTATTGGGAAATCCCCATGTGTCTGATTTTCCGGAAAAATAGTTGCAGGGGTTTTAGGAGAGGGTTTTGTGTAATGGTTTGGTATTTCACTGCCTTGAAATGATAAGAAAGGGACAATGCAGTAGAAAGAAGCATTATAAAAAGCAGCCTTATCTCTTACTGTTTTTTTTCTCCCCTTAACAAGATGGAGGTAAAAATTCAATTAGCAGCATTAGTCACAGTCTAAGATTTGAGTTCCCCAGAAAAACACTCTGCAGTCAAGTTCTGTTGCTATTCTTAGCAATTTCTCAACCTTGCCCAAAAGGATGGAAGACGAGACTACTGCTGGTGAGTCATATTGATGACAAACAGAATGGATAATGTCAAGTAAGTGTTTGACTCCTACACTAACTGTCCTCACCAGTAAATATCTGTACTGAAATAATGTACCAGGAACAGAGAATTGGACCAAGCACAAATGTTTCAAAGTAGGATTGTAAAAGCAGGTGGGGTGATTGTCGTGGTTTAAGCCCGAAGCTGCTCACTCACTCCTCCCCCCTGGCCCCGGTGGGATGAGGAGAAAATATGAAGAAAGGCTCGTGGGTTGAGACAAGGACAGGGAGGGATCACTCACCACTTATGGTCACGGGCAAAAGACAGGCTCAACTTGGGGAAGAAACAAAATCAATTTAATTTACTAACAATCAAGTCAAAACAAGGATAATGAGACATAAAACCAAACCTTGGAACACCTTCCCCCCACCCCTACCTCCTTCCAGGCTCAACCCCACTCCCAGTTTTCTCTCCTTTCTCCCCCCGGCGGGTCAGGGGGATGGGGAATGGGGGTTGGGGTCGGTTCCTCACCCCTTGTCTCTGCCGCTCCTTCCTCCTCAGGGGGAGGACTCCACACTCATCCCCTGCTCCACCGTGGGGTCCCTCCCATGGGAGACAGTCCTTCATGAACTTCTCCAGCATGGGTCCTTTCCGCAGGCTGCAGTCCTTCACAAACTCCTCCAGCGTGGGTCCCTCCCATGGGCTGCAGTCCTCCAGGCACAGCCTGCTCCAGCGCGGGCTTTCCCGCTGGAGTCCCGGCCATCTTGGGGGGCATCCGTCCCCCTGCTCCGGCGTGGGCTCCTCTCTCCCCCGCTCCTCCTCCCCTCCTTCCTCACTCCCCTCGGGATCTGCACAGGGGTTCCTCTCCCATTCCGATCCCCTCACTCACTGCAGGTTTTTTCCCCTTCTGAACTCTCTTCTCCCAGAGGCGCTACTGCCGTCACTGACGGGCTCGGCCTGGGCCAGCGGCGGGTCCGACTCGGAGCCGGGGAAGCTTCTGGCAGCTTCTCACAGGAGCCGGCCCTGCAGCCCCTGCCCCGCTACCAAAACCCCAACACACAAACCCATAACACGCATGGCTTACATTTTGTGTTTGTGCTTTGAGTATGTTTCCTGGTGTAAAATTGAGGTTTAACCTGTATTTGGTAATCCTAGGAAAAATAGTATGTGTGAAGCAGCATTATAATATTCCTTGCTTGGCTCACTGCCGTCAGAAGAGTGTTGGCAATATTAGGTCAGAAAATAAGAATTGACATACTGACTTAATTGGAGGTCCATCTAGCCCAGTGTCCTGTCCCCAACTGTTGCCTGCAGTTCATGTTTAAGGAAAAAAGTCATGGGGAAAGGGATAGATATTCTTGCCCTTCCTATTCCTCCTGGCCTTAGTGTAAATGAGTGGATCTATTCACTGTGGATGTATTTTCTTGGGTTTTGAACTGTTTTTCTTCTTGGCATCTGGAACTTCCTGAAGCAGTGAGTTTTATAATGTAATTACATGTTACAGGAAACCCTACCAGTTTTGATTGTATGATAAATTTGTGTGGCGCCTCATGGCAATTTTGGTCTTATACCAAGAATCCATGATATTGTAGTGAAAACTATACATATCTGCTTTTCTACACAATATTGCAGTAGGCATAGTCTCGCTCTAGGTACCACTGGCTCATGTTTATAGGGGATCTTGTGCATGAATGGTCCGATTAATGTTGCTTAGACAGGATTCATATCCCTTCTTAGATGTCTGTAATGTACATCTGAGTGAGAAGCTCATCTGAGTTTCTTTTAAAGTCAATTAAAAAAAACAAGCATAGGAATTGTAGAGCATGATTAATTAATCTGATCCATATTAGGCATTTCACTCTGAGTAGGATGAACTGCATCGTAGAAGTGCCGATTTCTCTCTATTGCATACAAAGAGAGCACGACTCAGATGCAGATTTCTGTTCTGGACACCTTTGCATTTGGTCAGATCAATATCACTCTCAGTGAAGTCATTCACTAGGGAAGAAGGAATATACATAACCCTGGGAAACAACTGTGCTTTAGGAAATCATTCACCAGGTAACAGGCTGGTAAAGTGTATTTTACTTGCTGTCCTTCCTCAGACACCCTTTGAGCAGGTGGTAGCCAGACCCTTTGGGCACTAGCTAAGGTGCTTCTGCAGTAGAGAAAGAAATGGCAAGGCAATTTCATCCAGTTAAATACTGTTAAAACTTTTTTTTTTTCCTGAATGCCTGACATCATTGTGTGCCCACAGTTTTTTTGTGAAATTGTCTATAATCTCAAGAGAGCCCATTCCTGGGATGATGTAAGTGTTTCATTTGGACTATAAAGAGGGTTCCCAGCACAGTGGGTCTTAAAAGGTCACCCAGAACATTTTGATTAATGCTATGTTGTTTATGTTTGGCAGCTAGCAAAAGGGAGGAAAAGAGAACACAAAAAAACCTAAGGCCAGGTGAAAAAACCACTTTGCTCCTTTAACTAAAGCAAGGTGGCAGGTAAATGTTATCCTCACAAGCACATGGTGTGCAGTGGGTTTGAGAATAAGAGGTGATCCCAGGGTCAGGGGAGGAGAAGAGTTGGTCCCTGTACCAGGCAGATAGTGAGCCTCATTTTGCAAATGCCTGGGTGGTGTGCCTTTAGCTGAGAGCTTGCCATCTCAAACAAATTCCAAAAATTTGATCTCCCTGACGGCTGAGGAATCTGTCGCTGTCATACTGCACACCGGCACAAACATACTGCCTTGCGACTGATGTTGCCCTTTTGATGTCAAGTCTTTCCTGATCCTTATGCCAAATCCATAGTGGTTGATTCCAGTAGGTAGTTGGAAATAGTATTTTGATTTTAACTATTTTCTAGTGAAAAGATAGGAAAGGAAAATTGATCCAAGGACATAAACCATCCTAGACGGAGCCAATAAGTAAACACTCAGTAACCTCTAGCATTTGACTTACCGTGGCTTTGCAGTTTCTGTAACTAACCGCAAATGACATTTAGTTTCTAGTGGTGCTTTCTGGCATTCTTGTGCTGTGCTTTATGAAAACAAACAAAAAAGACATTCATGCCTGTATCTTGGTTGTTCTGGCATTTCAGCATTCCTTCCCACAGAAATTTCAGGTGCCAGCATGAGATTTCAATACAGAAATTGCAAAGAAACTGTCAGAGTACCATTTTAAGTTTATTTAGGACCTATGCTGTGAACTTTGGATGTGGAAGTCAAGCTCTAGGAGTTTGAGACCTACAGGAGATTTCAATATTCTACTTGCTAGTCTTGAGGAATAATCAAAGAGACAAGAGTGGGTAGGCCCTGAGTTACAATTCTTTTTCTCCTACTAATTTAGAGTCTGATCTTGCTTTAATTACCCTATCTTCATTCCCTAACGTCGGAAATTTAGAAATTCTTATTTTAGTTCACATGGCTGGTCAATATGTAGTGATTCACCTCTCCTGAGTTTAGACAGTTGCATTTACATCTGAACAGGTCGTCTAGACTCCTGTTGTAGTCAGTGGAAGGAAACAGGGGCTTCTTGGGCATTATTCTCCGTTGTAGTTTAGATGTCAATCTTATGGTGAAATTAATAATTTTTTAAGAGGTGCCTTTTCTCTCTCCTTTGACCATAATGCAGCCTTGAACAAGCACAAATGTAGATGTGGTAAGTACTTACATTTCCTTAACTATCTGTACAGGAAACTGCAATTTAAGTCTGCAGAAACTTAGGCTTTTCAGGTTATTGAAATGCTATTTTATTGCCTTTCAAATTATTTCATTCATTGCTCAGAGTTATCTTTGGTGTGGAACAGAGGTATCAGCTGACACACCAAAATTTTAGATGGGAAGTTCAAGATACGCACAGGTGAAAATGCAGAGAAGATGTAGACTGAAATCTGGGCAAAGTCCCAAGAAATAGCCAGTGATATTCCTACTCCTGTGAAAAGTGTTAGACTATTTTAAGAGCCACTCTTTTTGATGGATAGCACAGGGGGTTTCAGTCTGAAAGAGGACTTCAGCATGTTAAGTATGTCAGTGGCATTTATTATCTTACACACTTTGTCTTTCTTTTGTGTTTTCCTAAGTCATTCTTTCACATAACCTGGTTAAATATTCTACTATGTCCTGAATATTCTTTCTGGCACATTTGGCAAGCTAACAAGGCTCTGCTCATGTTTCTCACTTGAACAATAAAGGATAAAATGATTAGGAAAGCATTCAATTTGTACTGTTAATTATGTGAATTTAAGTACTGCAGTTTCCGAGTTGTAATAACCATAACCCCTTCCTGGTAGGGAACATTGCCATTTAGACATCACTACTGCAATGGGATTGATGCACACAGTTTGTATATTCCTTTATTTTCTTATCAAAGAGAATAGTCCCGGAAGGCTACTCTCTTTGCTGTATTTGTGAATTCAGGATGATCTCTATGATTTAGTAGTTTTTAGTCAGGAAAGAAAAAAACGTGAAGGGACATGACATGTCCTGAGAGAGGGCAATCACATGTTCAGAAAAAAATTGGCTGTGTGATAAAAGGAACTACCTGTTTTCTTCTTCGAAACTCTATTCTGTTTGGGGAAAATAGAATTAAGAAATATGGAGAAAAGGTCTTTATACTAATGGGATGAATTACTTAGTAAATGCTTTTCTCCCAGTAGGAATTTGTCAGACGGTGATTCAATGTACTTAACTAGTATGTATTCACAGATTGGGCCAGTCAGTCCATCTTCCTTCAAAGTATCAATGAAAGTTTCACTTGGGCTGCAGGGAAATTTTCTACTTCTTTTTCATGAAAGTGAGGGACAGAAGTATGTGGAAATGTCCCACTCTTATTGCTTGAATTTCACTTAACTCCATAGTGTATATACTCTATTGAATATGAATTGAAGCAGTAAAATTATGCAGGAACTTTGCATAATTTCTTGCAAGAATTTACTGGAATTACAGCAACAGAGGAGCCAGTTGATTGTTCTCATCTAGTTTTCATTTCTGTTAGAAAATCATAATGCAGAACAATTCAATTCTAAAAAAAAGTATCTTGCAACTTAAAATCTTTACAGAAAGAGCAGCTTTTCTCATTTAAACAAGAGTAACTTTACAAAGGACTCTGTCTACAAATAGAGAAGTAAGGACATTCTTTTGTAGGAAAGGAGAGGGACTGGGTTACATCTCACCAGATAGACCTTCTTAATGCACATATCCATGCTGTGCTGCATCACCAAGAGTGATGTACTCTACAAACATGAAGCCTCCCCAACAAGAAAAAATCAAACATGTTATGCAAGGGTAAGCTGAATTGTGAGCTGCCTAAGGCCATATAGTGACAGAGGCAGGAATGAAATCCATGAGATTTATCAAAGATATCGGCCATGGTACCCATAGGAGGTGAACCCATTTTGTAGCTGTATAACTTAACCAGATACTCTGCCTCATTGCACCTGGCCTAGGATTCACCTGATTTCCTTCGTGATTCATACTTAATGGGATGAAATCAGGAGTCATTGGCAGCACTTTCTTTTAGTAGACTGTTTCTTGCAGAGGAAACAATTCTTCAGAAGGAAAATCTACATTACTTAAGGAAACGCAAACAGCTGGACATTTGCACGAAGGAGACAAAACCACATCACCTGCAGACAAGGAGTCAGGCCAGAGGAGAGCTGTGCCTTCAGGTACAGTGAGAAGGGGGGGGGAGCTGGGAAAGGAGCTGCTGCTTCTCTCAGTCATGTTGCTTGCTGGATTATGGGCTCTGCAAATCAAGCTGGCTCAACTGAGCAATTGCCTGAAGTTAAGTAGTGTGAAGTGGAAATATGTGTATATATATATATATATATAAAACTGTTAGCCACAGTTTGCTATGGTCAGACCTTATTAAAAAAAATCAGTTTTACTGAAAACTGATGTGGAGTTATTCCAGGCTTTCTAGAAATTTCTGTACCTCCACTTGACCCTAAATGTGCATAAGACCATGAAGCTGGCTGCCTTCTCCTCCCTGTGCACCCCCACCCCACCTTTGTAAAAAGGTATCTACATTTATTTAATTCACAGACCCAAAGGGAAGTCTTGGAAAGACATCTTCATTTTTATCTGCCTTCCCAACCTGATCCTTATGAACACAATGGCTTAGCATCATGCACGCTACTGGCAAACGGTAGGGACAGTTGGGACAAAAGTCCCAAACCTTTGCTAATGGCAGTGGAAAGCAGCCATGTGCCTCGGATGGCTGGTGGGGGCGTTGATGGGGTACGTGACTTCCCAGAGTCCTGAAGGGCTTCCCAGCATGGTCTTTCCCAAGCAGAGCCTGTGCATTCAAATCCTTGCTTTGGTGATTAAATTCCATTCAACATTACAGAAGTGGAGACAATAGCCATGTGAGGAGAAAAAGTATTTAAGGGGAGGGCACAAACCACAGGAGTAAATCCACAGCCACGTCAGTTTTGACAGTTAAAGCCAAGCTGTAAGTGAATAAGCATTCACACGGCAGCTGCCCATACGGTCCTTGGTGGCACAGTGCATAGAGAATAGCTGGGTTAGAGTAGGGACATACAAGCATTTATCTCAAGTTTTCTAAATGGCAAGAGGTACTGAGCATCTCCAGGGCCCATTCTACACCAGTGGGCAGAAGCGCTTGATACTGTCACAGCAGAGCACCATATGTTCATTGACTGGCTGGCTGTCAGGTCAGGTTTCTCTTCTCCCCAACCCCAAACACCCTGTTCTGAAGATCCTATAAACCTTAGGATAATTTATTGGCAATGTATCAAAGCAGTCCTTGTAATATTTTGGCATGTAGATTATTTATAGTCTGTTTAGTCTAAAACAAATCTGGTCTCTTCCCATTATTTTCTAGATTTATACCAAAATGCTTTAAGTAGAGATGGCAAAAGACAAAAAAAGTAAATGGGTCTTACTGACCATAGTTGCAAGCTAGCTTACTGCAGTGCAAGGCAAGGAAGTCTCCTACTCGGGGACATGAGCTGAAAAGCCTTTCACATCCAGAGTAAGATTCAGACAGAATTTAAATATCTCAGTCAAAATTCTGGAAAAGTGCATTTTTACTTCCCTTCAAGTCATGGGCAAGTATCAACATAAGGGCATTCAAGGCTCTTTCATATTAAAATTTCCCAAGCACATCAATTTCAGCTTCAATGACTGTTTTACAGTATACTCTGAGTATTTTGGTGCCTGTCTGAAACCGTAGCCCCATCACAAATGCAGAAAGCAGGAGTTATTTTTCACAAGTCATCTGATCCTATGGGTTTGATCTAGGTCCAACTCAGAGAACGGAGTTGCACAGGGTGGCCATTTCTGTTTAATACAAAGGGAAAAGAAAAGTCTTTGGCCTCTTCTAGAGGATCTCCTACTGGGGGGTGCTGGGGGAGAGGGCCTTCAGCATCCTGGACACCCAGTCTTTGAATAATTTGTTTAAACCAACCTTAAGACGCATTCCCAAACCCAAATCTCACCCTGTATTAAGAATGTGTCCTAACAGTCAGCGGACAAAAAGCAATCATAAATGCTGAATATTTTCTGAATATAAAGCAGCTGTAATAGAAGAGGGGACGAGCATTATCTCTTGCAAGAACAGCCTCTTGCCTGGTGGTTGGGGAATACATGGGCTTAAGCTTCTTCAGGCAGACTTTATTCAGAAAGCTTGTTTTAAAAGGAAAAAGAACTGCCTTTATTACACACCTGCCTCAATATTTAGTGGTGTAACTATCTCTATATTGCCAGTCTTGTCCCTGGTGTGATAGATAGAATACTTGAGCATTCTGAATACTTGTTGCATCAAAAAAGTTATAAATAGCTTATGAATGATATTAATTGGATGCTAAATAAGATTTAGGAAGATATTTAGAAATGGGGTAAATGCTAAAGGAAAACATTGTAAGAAATAAATAGTCCTTACTATAGATTCATGAATATTTGAGATAGGAAATACCTTTCTGAGCCTTACCTACTTTTCTGTGTTACTAAAAACCCAATCTCTGAAGTTTGGCACAGAATTTGTACTACTGTCCTGGGGAATTATTTCACAGAGTGATAGATGGCACTGGGAAATGTTTCCTGATACCCAGATGAAATACCTTCCTGAAACATTTTCCTGCTCCATATTTTTTTTTTTCCGCTGGTTCTGTGGTGTGGACTAGTGAAGCCACAGGGAGACACAAAGAGTGGTGCCAGTTGACACCAGCTGAAGAAGCAGCCCACAGTCTCTTAATCCTCCTTCAGGTGAGAGTTACCTCTTTCATGAATTCCTCCTCAGATACTTTGGATTTTTATGCCTTCCTGAAGCCATAGGAATCATTCTGTCCAACTGCACAATTTTAGCTCTTTATAAACTTTGTCCCATCATTATTTTAATGCTTTCTCCCAGGACAAGTGGTGTCAGATTTTTTTTTTTTTTTGCTTACTACTGCCAATATATCTAGACAGCTTTAAAGAAAAAGGAAGGGGCTTGCAATATTTTATAGGGTCCTAAATTGCTGCTCTGCAGCAGAGTATTCTGCAGGAACAGTGCAATATGGTATATAGTGTTTTATATGAGACTATATATCAACACATAACATAGATGATAAAAAGGCTGAAGTTGACTGCTACATGATCACTAGGTAAAGGTGATCACTAGCTTAACCCAGACTTCATTAGATATTCTCAGTGGTTTGTGCTAATGAACAGAGTTTTGTTTTGTTTTGGTGATTATCCATCCCAAAGGAGTTAATATTATGGTGATTCTGTGGTTAGAAAGTTATTTGCTACTTTCTTTCTGCATCATGTTTGATGTATAGTTTGGGATTTGCCTACAAATGATGGGGACTGAATCAAAGAGTACAGTATGATTAGCATTTCCTTTTCTCAGTGTCATGTCATTTGTCAGTTTTGAGGCTATTTGGTTTAATTTAAAGTTTTGTTTCATTACAGTATTTATTGCATGAATTAAGCATGTTTTCTGGAAATGCTTTTAGAGAATTGAGATTCAACAAGGTGCTGTTATATTTATACATATTTACATTTATATATAAACATGAAATTGATTCTGTTTGGATGCAATGGATAGACAGATCCCTGAGGCTATTGCCTTTATACCATTGGTATTCTGTGTCACTAGGAATGAACTTGGCTGACTGTCATCAAAAAACCTCACTTCCATAGCAGGCAGAGAAATGTAATTACTTTTGCAGTATTGCATACAGTAAGCTCAAGGGCTCTCAGTGTATTTTATTGCAGTTGCAGTTGACTGACGGAGATTAACCTTATGCTAATCACTGTAAATGTAAAACCTGGTCTTAGATGGTACTTAGTACAAAGGCTACTGATGTAATTTATTCATACAAACTTAGTAAGTTATTTTTTTAGTGGTTAAGCAGCCATTTTGGAATCTGACAAATTAATACATTACTTCTGACCATCTATAATATTTATGGTGCACTTCCAGTCACAACAAGATGTGCTGCTCCTGATTTTGGACAGCACAGAGAAAATATCTTGCAAGTTGACTGCATTTAAACTCTTTAAAGCACCAGCTTCTTAAAGTAATAATATTGTTAACACCTTTATCAGTAATTCTTCAAGTCTTTTAGCACCTGTCATGTGTCTTGCTTAAGGAGACAGATATTCATGTCAAAAATAATAATAATAAAAAAGGTTATTTTTCTGGAGGTTCATGTAATGGGTAAGTTAGATAGCCTTGGTATCTCAGCTTTCTCTAGCAAAGCATGTTGATTAGTGTTTTCTAGAAAGATTTGACATGTTAGGTTGATGTTGGAGATGGCAGAGAAAAGTGGGTAGCATATGTAGTGCATTATCGCTATACATTTTAGCTGTTGACAGTGACAGAAGCAAGCTGACATTAATGCATCTTGATAAGTGATACTGCAATTACCAGTGTCACTTTTATCATCAACTATGCAAAACATTGACCTAGGACTCTGATTTGATGTTATAATAAATTTGGCATGCATTAACATACATATCACATTGACTTCTTCACGACATATTCCTTGACAGGAGTACGATTATTGTATATTGCTTCAGTTCACTTGTTAGCATTGCCCTTAACATCTCCTTCAGAAGGCAATAATCTGATATTTATTTTTGTGCCTTTTTTTTTTTTAAAAAAATGATAGAGATAGCATTTATTGGTTTGGATATACCTTGTCTGGGTGCTGCGAAAGTGTGAACTCAGTCTGAATAGAGAAGAAACGTGAAGCCTTACCAGAGGGTTTATCTTGCCAATCAGTTGCTATGAGGGATACAGTATATAAAAATTCTTACCCAGAATATACTTTCTAAGTGTGTATTTGTATACTAGTTGTTTCAAAGTGGTGACAAACAGCAAAAAAGCCCTAAATATATTAGAAGAGATGCAGAATTCAATGCTGCTGACTAAGAAATCCTGCAAAAGAGTTTTTCGTGATGTTTCAGGCTTGTTTTACCAGATACGAGAGGTCACATGATTGCAAATGCTTGATTAACACATTCAAACGAGTTATCCCTCGTTAGCGGAGACACATTCTCATGCTGCCCAGGGAAAAAGCAAGGGTAGGCTAATTTAAATGAACCCATTTTCTTCACGGTCATTTTTTTGTTTTGCAGATGCTAACAGCCTATAGATGGTTGGTTCACTATCTGTTACCTCCACTGACAGATAATAACCTTTTAAAATAGACTCACAATCGTGCACATGCTCCAAGAGAGATAAGCTGAGTATGGATGAAAAAAGCAACTTCTGAAGTGTGCCACTTAGGTAATTATGAGATCTGAAACAAGCTGATCATTTAGAATTTGAACTTTCGATGTGATATGGCATACTTCTTGTGGGACCGTGCCTTTAAATAGTCTTCATGGAATGAAGTATATTTTTAAGTAGGCAGGTGCAAATGTAGCACAGCACATTTTATTTTTGTTTTTACATGATCTCAAAAACTTCATAAAAACTGGATCAAAATTTAAATTTTTCCCAGGTAACCATTAAAAAACTCTAGAGTTTCATGTGAGCAAGGCCTAATTTATTTTAACAGGACAAGTATATAGTCTGCTGACATAGCTATTTGCAAAAGCAAATCCCAAATTCTTGGCACTTCGCCTCCACCCACGTAGCATTCTCCTGTCTTTCATTTTACAAACAGACACAGACAGACAGACAGACACACACACACTTTCTACAGAAAGCATGCCAGAATGCTCTAATGAATGTTTGAGGTTCTAGTAAACCGGAGGGAAAGTGTAATGAATAAGAAATAGTTTGTACCATATGTAGCAGATAAGGAGCTCTGAAGCAGACCTGATTTTGTTTTTGTAGAAGAAATCCTCTGTATAAGCCTTTTTTGCTGTTGAATTCTGCCAAGAGCAGCTATGGGCCAGTGCAGCCTTAAATCTGTGTTTGTTCATCATTAGTAAGAAGCCAAACAAAAATGCCTGCCAATTACTTCACATCTCTCTGTGACTGTGTCCTCAGATGCGTTGTTTTGGAAGAAGAATAAAGGCTGATGACAACCCTTCAGCCCAGACCCTTCATCTGCAGCTTTCTGGCTTCTTCGTGAACTTCAGGTGCTGCAGTGGGTCTTGGCTGCTCGCTGGCAAAAGGCGGGTGCCTTTGCCTCTCAAAGTTGCCTTGCTTGCTCCTCAAATTCTTCACCCAAGGCCTTAGCTTCAGGATTTTTCTGCTGATTGCTTCCCCAACCCTGGGAGGTCATATCGCCATTATAACGTTGAATGACTGGGTTTGACATTTCTGGCTAGGAAAAAACTTTCTCTGAAGGAAAGTTTCAACCTTTGGCAATTTGTTTTCTGATGCTAATGGAGGAAGACATGTTTCAAAGCTTACGCTGAAGAACACGTCTGAGAAAGAGACATCTGAAAATAGCCTGGTAGCTGGGGCATTCACTAGCCCTGTAGGAAACGTGGGCTAAGTTTCCATTTTGTCCTTCAGAGAGGCATATTCAAAAGCATTTCTGTCTCTCCATCCTGGTGTTTCTGCTAATCAGTCCATCCTGGATTCAAAGAACCTTCCAGATGAAAAGTGGGTAAAAGCAAATATGTTCTGTTAAAAGATTTTGTTCAAGCAAACTGGCTTTTTTATGTGGAAGAAAATACTTAAATGAAAAATTCCTGGTCCACTTCAGAACTGCAAAGGAGATGAGATTTCCTATGTATAATGGCAACATAGAGTCAGGCAAGGCAATCCTACATGCAGCAAACACAGAGTTTGTCTTAACTGAAATTAAAGGCAACCTTTTAAATGAATGAAATTTTACCAGCTACTAGTATATTCGGTAATTTCCTACAAGGATCTTTTCTGGGAAGCAGAGGAAAAAAAAGTACTTGGTACAAGAGGGCTTTTGAGTCACTTCCAAAAATAACTTGTTTCATTTCCTTAACTTTCAAACTCTTTTCTCCATGCCAACTTCTGGCTAGTTAACAAACAAGACCTAATAGGCAGGGCAGATTCAAAATCAGGGACTGGCGCTGTAAGACGTACTGCATGAGGTAACTACTTTTTTGGTAAAATGCATGTTATTTATTACACTTCCTTTACAAGTCAGAAAACGGGCATTTCATGGAAGAGGACTGATCCTGTGGGTACATCTGCCTTGTGCTTTTCTTGAGTGCCTGAGCTCTCCCGTTGACCTGTAGTCTCTGCTGTAATCAAAACCACAGCTGGATAATGTTGGCAAGACTGAGCTCCTAATCACCTTTTTTTCCTGAAGAAACAGCCGTAGTCAGTAGGAACATAAAATCTAACACCATGAGTAAGACAGAATTTGACAGAAATAGTACAGCAATGTCCTTTTCTTAAAAACTATGTTAAGACAATTTTAAAATAACCTGAACCTTTAGTACGATGTGTGTATAAATACGATTACTTTGCATTGCCAATGCATTGCAGTTAAGATGTTCTTAATGCATGACTTACAGTTTTAGGGTTTTTAAAATTTTTATTTTTATTTTTTTAGTTTGAGACTAGATATGCTTCTGTATTATGTAAACCTGTGAAGCTGTTCAGAAGACATTGATTATGAAGCCTTCAGATTGCATGATGCCTTGTGCATACAGATGTGAGAACTTTATTAAAAATGCTTGTGATTTCTTAATACTGTGCGTAGGACTTATATAATCTCTGGGATAAGGAATCCTAGCAAGAGTTATTTGTTGAAGCATAAGAAGGAATTTTATTAAGTCCAAATCTGTTTATTATCTGTAAATCTTCTGACTTGTCAAAACATTGGGTGAAAAAATAATACATGAGTTATAGGGTCTTTCCTTTTGAATTTAAATGAAGGATATATATTTGATGTCTGGTTTAATGATCCCTGCTCTTGGAAATTAAAACTTTGACTAATATCTCAAAACAACAAACTGATAACTGAAACACTTTAAGTTTTTTAATTTTCATATTAATCTCCTCATTTATATAATTTGAATTGCAATTTTCATTTCTACCTGAAATATATTTTTCAGGAGATGGATAAAAGATAGAAAGCAATCTCTGTTGGTAGCAAATTGTGCATATATAATATTATTTTCCAGAGTTTTGAAGTTGACTTTAACTCAGAGTTGAGTCTTTTTTTGAAATAATGTACATTGTTACAACTGGAGCATAATGACAAATGGTACAGCTCTATTACTAGTAATGACAGAAATAATGTTTAATTGACATCCAAGATATATTTCTTCCCTTTTCAAAGCTAAGACCAAGTTCAGAAATTGCATCCATTTTCACTCAGTTCTCAGGTAAAATTTGACTTATTTCAAGTAACTCTCAGAAAAAAATGGTCCAAAGTAACAAAAAAAAAATCAGCAATTCTTCTGAAGTCTTGAAGGACTGTCCTCAATCCAGACATTTTAGAACATTGCAGTAAGCAAGCAACGTTATCCTTGAATCTGGCAGCTCTGCTCTTTCTTAGGAGACTGCAGAGTCATCTGCCGCTAAAGCAAAAGGAGCAAAGGTCTCTTTGAAAGGCTACAGAATTTTGGAATCTAAAACTTATAGTTTGAAGAAGAGGGTATGTGACTTTAACTAATAAAAAACATAGCACAAGATAATCTTGACTTAAGAACACTTAAAATTATCAAAATGCTAAATCGCTGGACAGGAGGAGAGAAAGAATACATCCCATGTGGCATATGTTAGTTATGTCACTTAATGCACAACCTGAGGGTAACCAGTTCTCCCTGATGATGAAGGTGGTTTAAGGATCTATATGGAATATACTGGAATTACTGTCAGGGTCAGCCTTGATTGGACTGAGTTTATTTTGGGGTATTGTAGGGAATATGGGCTTTGAAATATTTTAAGGTGATAAAAATGTTTATAAAATCTCTGAAATTGTAGTTCTGGCAATAAACTAACTCAATTGCTTCTTTATTCTAAAGCTACGATTATTTCATCCATGCCTTCTTCCAAGTGCTTAGAATGAAGATGCAACATGAAAGTACAAATACTTCAGAATCAAGCACTGAATCTACATTCTTTGTTACTACATGCAAAAGTGCTTTCCGTTGCATTGTCACCTGTATTCTTATACCAGGAAGTTCTGAAGAAAATCTTGGTAGAAAGTAAATGGCAACATGCAGATTCTTGTTGATTAAAATTAAGTTACCTGCCCTTTTTATAATACTGTGATCCTCTTGGTTAGTTCATAGTATCTATAGTGTTATTTACACATTTTCAGCTGAAAGTCTAAAGTATTCTTTGTAACATTGACAGGGTTTTGCTTAAATTTGGAAGACTTCTTTAGAAGCCTGACATTAGTAGCATAGTTGGTCATGAAACCGAGCCTAAATACACTGTGTTTCTCACTTTTCTAGAAGTCTGCTTTAGATGTTGCAAACTCTGCCGTAACTTAAAGGTAGATTGCAAACTGGAAATGGAGAGGAGAGGGACTGAGAAAAACCTAGGTCATAAGAGATCACTAAGGACAACATAAAAAGAGAAAGGAAAGAATCACTGGTCAGTAGATGTGTTAATTGACACTGAAATATAAGACCAAGAGCATAAGGCTAGAAGGAAGGAAAACCTGATTTTGAAAGTAAACAACATCATTTATATCTCTGTTCTGGCAGAAATATGACTTGCAGGGCAAACCCAAAACTTGACATAGGTAAAGATGGCCATCTGAATGGGATAGTCCTAGTTAGGAAGAGCTGCTTGGCTGGACTCAAATGGAAGCTTTGATAGATGCCATATGTCATCCCTAGGTAGAGAAACCAGAGAGGTGAGAGTTGTCCTAAGTTAAGGCTGGCGTTGTACTAACTATGCATGTTACCTTCCCTGAAACTAGTCAAATACTGTCATGTGGATGTAGGATATCTGGGAATATATGGCTAAGAAGTTGCAGTTACCCATGGACTGTCAGAATATTTTAGTATAGACAAGGTTATAGGCGCTTACTCAGGGCTGCACAGGAAGCCTGAGGCGAAGTATAGATTTCAGTTTGCAGGCTGTCCAGATTTCTTGGCTAAAGAAATTATGCTTGTTCTTGGTACAAAATGTACAGTCTGCTGTGCAAAATCTACTCCTATTCTTTCTCCTACACTCTAAAATATCTGAGGAATGGTACATGACTGTATTTAGCTGAATGATTATGCCAGAGCGCAAAACTCAAAATGTTTTTTTTTTTGATGAGACAAAGTCAAGTTTGTAAAACGACAATTCTTCACACAAATGCTTTTGTTGGAAAAAATAGGAATAAAATTATTTAATTGGAACAAGTGTAACTATTCTTCCAAATAGATAAAGTTGTATGAAAATGACCCTGGCACTGTTAAACATGCAATATTCTTGACATCTGGGAAAGCTCAAGTTAAATGTTTAAAGACAGCTGCTTTTTAATGATTAGCACAGAGAAGAAAACAAGATCCTAAGTTTATCATCCTGCCCTCTTGTGAACATGCAGAAGAAGCCAACAGCCATTCAGCTTTACCTTTTTGTTTATTAGTAGCTGAGTGCCAGAATAATTACTCTTTGTAGCCAGCATTCTTCTGGGCCCACACAGACCTACTCAGAAAATAGCTCGTTAAAAGGACCTCTGAGAATCCTTGCTGAGAAGGGGAAAATATGACCTCTTCTTCGGTTTTATCACACACATTTCTTCACTGCTTTTTTATGTTCATTTTTTACTTATCTCCCAGCTGTGCTCAACATACCACAGACAGCAGCTTGGGGAAGGAGGCATCTGAATTATCAGCCCGCTGAGTTTTATTAGCAGAGGACAGGTAAGAAAGTTTGTAGATGGGCTTGTATTGATTGTTCATTAAATCCCTTGCGCAGATGACTGTAAAGGGTGGGGCAGCTTCTGATGGGAAGCCTATTGCTGATTATACAGGATGAAATAATCCATTTCTTAATGATTAAAATACCAACTGCCTCCTCCTATAGTTGATTAAAAAGCTGAAAATTTAGCATCTGATATTTCCAGAATACTCTGTGTATCCCTAATGTACCATCAGTGAGAACTCTGTTCTCTACTTTATGGAAAGGAACTGAGGGATCTGGGCTAGCTGGTATTACAAGACTTTCACTGCTGTCTCCTGGAATTGCAGCAGAAAAAAATGAGAGCAGATAAACTAGAAGTCCTCAGTCTGGTCATATAAGAGTGGATCAAGACTAAGGTTTTAATTTGCACTTCTTGAAATCTATGAAAGCATTTTTTTTTTAAATACATTTTTCTGATTGATCAAAAAACTGATAAATGCAGATACCAGATGGCTTTTTGGATCTTGAAAATCATATTTGAGAGTATGTCATGATCAAGATAACTCCAAAATGTGAAAGATGTGTTATTATCTGGCATTGATATGTGGGTGCCAGGTGCATAGCCTTTGAAAATTTAAGCTGCACAGCTCTATATCTTTCTTTATATGCTTTGGATCCTTGCTCCAGGAATATAGCTCCTTAGAAAGACAAATGCCCAGACACAAGATGTAGCAGTTTGGAAAAGGAGGTATCTATTGAAAATGTCATACTTCAGAGATTTCAAAGAAATAAAACCAAAAGTTACTACTACTACTACTACTACTACTACTACTGGAAGAGTCCAAACACAGGAGACAACTTGACAGAATCTGTGCTGCCAAGAGCAAATCACATCAACCTTTACTTTCCCCCTGTCAGATCAATTTTTTTTAAATGAAAAGTTACTTTCCAATTAAACAAAACTTGGCCAAAATATTTTAACATTGAAACCCCCTTACTTTTTACAGTTTTAAAAAATGAAAATATTTTTTAAAAACTAACCTGAACAAGCTATAAAAAACTAAAGGTACTTTTAACATCGTTTAGCTGAGAATAGACAGAAGTAATAAAAAAGTGAAAAGAGATGAAAAGGAAACTTTTAGGGAACCAGAAAGAGTCAAAATGAATGAGAAGACAGCTGCCAGTGCAGAGCATATGCATATGGTACCTACAGGACGTACGTGAGTAACAACACCTCTCTGCTTTTTGGTGTTTCAGTGGGAGCTGATTGTATCTTGGGACAGCAGGTAACGACAGGAGTAATTAACCTGGGGCAGAGAGAATGGGCACATTCATGCCACCCAGAGGGAGCTGAAGTCTCTGGGTAGGGAGAGACCTCCTGGTGTTTGAAACTGAAAAAAACCCTGGTTTTCTTTGCTGAAAGTGCTGGAGGTGAGAATGAATTTGAGCCTGAACCTGTGGTCCTTCAGGTTTGAGGAGAAAATTTTTAGAGTAAGTGCTACAATACCAGGTGACCATGGTATAAAGGGCCATGGTTATTCATTTCGTGCTGTCAGACGTGGATGATAGGGGTGTTTGCGCTCTGTGTTGAAGTGTTTTGGATAGAGTTATGCCTGGGGAAACACAGAGAGATTGCCAGTGCTGGTGCATACGCTGAAATACTGCTAAAGGGCTCTCGGTAACAGCAGGTTTGCGGTGAAGCATTGACAGCCCTGACATCCAGCACACCTTCATCGGAGTCCGTGAGGGATTTCACATACAACTGTTGATGTCGAGCTGTTCAAAGCATAACTCAGCTGCTAAAGTGAGGCTGTACCAGTCCTCCAGCTGTGTGTAAACAAAGCAGGAAGGCAGTTCTTCAAACGTGAGTAGAAAAGTTGCACAAGTGGGAAATGCTCAATCTCATCTGCTGCACCCAAATCACTACCAAGCCTCCAGGGTGTGGTGAAAGACCAGACATCTTGTGGAATTTATGCGAGCTAGAGAAACACAAAAAGAGATGCAAAAAATTTGTAGTTAATCTAATTGAAGTATTAGCATTCTAATCACAGAGTTATAATATTGTTAGTTCCTTTTTCCCTGACAGGGGGTCAAGTTGGAGCAGGCACTCATCAAAACCAGTATTTATCACAACATTTTTTATTGGCTAAGCTATTATCATTAATAGAATGAGGCTGTTCTCATTAACGGTGGATAACTATTCACACGGTGCATTTAGTTACTCATTCAGGTCTCTCGTACACTCGTGCACTAACTCACAGCTACCCAGCTGGAGCCACAGCTGGGAGGACAACCAGAAGCAGAAGGTTCTACTGCTATGCCTGTGGCTTCTAGGTGAGTGGTCAGAAAGCTATGTTAGGGGCCTCTTGTTTATTTGTTTGTTTGTTTGTTTGTATAATCCGGCAGCCTTTGTCCATGTAGAGCAGCTGTGGCCTTCTTGGATGGCGTTCAACTTGTTCACTGCTGATGCCAGCATGTCCTGGTGGCCTTCAGCAGATTGGGCCGACTCTTGGTATTCTGAATTTCTTGTGTATTCAGCTGGACCACTCATCTGAGTTTATCAGTTTAGAAAAGACTTCTATGCACTACCTCTCATACTTACCCTCTCTTCAATCTACTGTTTTCTCTTAACACCTCCTCATTGTACAGTTCACACAAATAAATACACATAAATTCACGTGTACATGGGGCTCATATGATGATTACTAGTCCAGCTACAGTGATACTCACACTTAAAGTCCAAATGGTGCAATTATTACAGCTCATTCTCAATAATTATATGGTTAAAACTGTCCTAGACAAACTTTCTCATTTCTATCACTTCTTTTTTTCTATGCATTGTTATGGAAGCTGCCAGCATCTCCAGTTCTTTGCAGGGAGGTGTATGATGACAGTGTGGCTTACTTCCCCTGCACTTTTAGCACACTTGAAGTTATGTTTCTATGTTTGCTAACAGTTCACTTACTTGTTCTTTCTTCATTGACCAACAAATTCTGTTATATCCAAATTCTATGGTGTTTGATATGTTTTACATATGCCGGATACTGGTTCTTTGCTTCCTCTGTTATCCTTAATACCAGCACACAAGGTTGCGTTCCTGTAGTGACTAATAACGGGTGATTTGTGCTTGTAGCCCTAGGGCCTCTATCCTATACTTACATTTTCAAGGCCTCTGCTATTATCTTGTGCTTGTACTTTTGGAGGCATCTGTTAAAATCACCTGGTTTTCTCTGACAGCCTTCAAGCTATCGTTTCCTGATAACATGACATAGTTTTATTAGCACATATATATATATCCTTTTTCTGGAGTCACTCAATAGTTGGTTCACTGTACAAAAATAATGGCCCATTAGAAGACACATGCAGGGATATGTGTAGACACAGATGGGACACTGGGCACCCTCTGCCCCCAAAATATCTTGCTCGCAACAATACCGCTGGTGTGCTACCAAACTTGCTTTGCAATGCATCTTTGAAAGGAGAACTGCGGAGGTGCTCATCTGTGGTGGCAGCACCACGTGGGTTTGACACTCCTGTGGTGCTGAGGGCAGGACTGGCGGTGCTCACTGGTGTGGTGGTGAAACCTCACCACACATGAGCCTCGGCTCCACGGCGAGGGAGCCGGTCTGGCTGAAATCCCTCAACTGCTCAGACTATCTCGAGAAACCAAATGGCAAATGGCTGATGCGCGTTACTGTAAAATTGAAGTTCCTTGCTAGCGTCATCCCACGAGACTGATCTCTCAGCTCCGACAGATGTAAGAAGGGCTTTATTTCCATTCCCAGTGCTTGATTTGAAAATTACGCCTGCTTACTGATAGGTGCAGCTTTTGGGAAAAGAAAATGAGGGGAATTATATCTTCCACATTAACGAGTCTGTGCTCCAAGACTGCTGTGAGTATGACAGCAGCATTCTGGGACTCTCTTGCAGGGCTGAAATTGCAAGAAACATTTACAGGAAAAAGAATACAAGTTAAATTTCAATTTCTCACTGAATAATTGAGACGGAGTTGTTCAAAAAAGGACCAGAAAACTGGGATCTTTTGTGTCTCATTGCTGTTATATTAATGTGACTAAACAGTCTGCAGCCTTTTTGTTGGGCAGAAGTATCATGACATTGTATAAGCATATATTATGTATATCAGTGTGTGTGAATGTCTCTGTGTATACACTAGTATGGATACTCTACGTACAAACTCGTAAATCCTATGACCTTGTAAGGACCTAAGTTTAGGTGCAGGTATTTTATGTAGCTACAGGCACTGGACTTGGTCTGAAGGGAATCTTCTGACCACTAATGTATTTGACAAGCAGTCCGTGTGCATGCTAGACAGCACCAGTTTTTTTTGTTGTTTGTTTTTGTTTTCTTTTGCAATCAGCCTTCAAACTTTTTCAGTCTACTTTTGCTAGTCCTTGACTGCCTTTTATGCAAGGCCAGATGGCAAACCTGGCCATACTACAAACAAAACCTGTGCAAAATCAGCATCGGTATTTCTGGGTCATTTCTGATTGATCCACACAGTAAAATGAAAGCAGGACAGACAGAAGGAAATGGTGATTACCTGCTGAGGGAGTAGCTGGAGGCAGTCTGGGTGTGGGATTGCCTGGCTGCAGGTTTGTGCATGGGTGATGGACTACATACAGCAGCTTGGGTTCTTACAGTAGAGGTGTTTTTGGCTTGGAAGGTCTTGCTTCCCAGCAGGCTTAGGAGACTGGACCAAATAAGAGCTTAAAGGATGTCAGTGATCCTAAAATATGATTTAGAGACCCAGGTCACCATTGGGTCTAATGTTTTATGACCATCTAGTCAAACTGCATTTAATTAAATCAATTAAATATAACAGGCAAGGTACTTTACTCCCCCTTTGCAAAGGAGGAAATTAAAGGTTATCTTTACTTAGTTTTCACTATGCTTAGCTGCATATGCATAGACCAGTATGAAAGAACAATTACAGATGTATAAAGTCTGCTGGCCTGAAGAGCTAATTAAAATTATTGCTGAAAAGAAACACTTCAGCTGAACGAGCTCTTGCATTTTGAATAATAGATTACAAATTTATACTGTTATTCATTTGCTCTTTCTAGTGCTTTACACACACTGATTTTCAAAAGATATTTGTCTACGTGTGTGTTTTAGTGTGTGCTGCTGTATCGAAAGAAGCAAAAATGATTTGCTGAAGGTGATACAATGGGCAGATCACAGGGCTTGGGGAAGCTCCTGGACCACAACGGTCAGTGGGAATTTTGGCACACGCTTCAGCTGGGCTGTAATTTCATCCTGGACTTTTGGAGTGGATTTAGCTTTTTCCCCAGAAGTTTCACGGATATAAAGTTGGTGTTCAGTTGATCATCTGCTGCTGTTTGTAAAAGGTTTTAGATAAGCCAGAGCTCATATTACACAATAATCAGCTAATCCATATTAGGTTACTGTGATAGCTAGAATAAGTCAGGACGCGAAGATATGCTGAAGATTCTTACATCCCACTAACTGATAATTTCACCTGCAGCAGACTAGCCTTTTTCTCTGTCTTGAGGAGGAGACAATGTCTCTTTGTGGTTTGACTTTAGTCTGAGCACAGAAAAGGAGTTTAAAGAGAGGTTACACAACCCGGCGCGTGTTTTCAGATGGCCCCTCTCCCTGGCTAGGCGAGCAGCGCTGGCTGTCCTCTCGCTGTGTGTTAGAGCTATATTTATCACTCAGGAATTGTGGGCATGTGAATTTATGCTCTGACCAAAACAGCGCTTCAGTCAACATGGTTTTATGTCATGATGCACACGCTTGTTATTTTGCTATTATTTATATATATAATATTTCCTTTTCGGTCCTATAAACAAATAAATTAACAGCCTCAAAAGGAAGCACTTGACATTTAGGAGTGAGTTTTTCTCAGGGTGTCATTTTATTAGCAAAATGACTTACATTAGCAAATCAGTGGAAGAAATGGTAATGTGAACCAGCATATTCAATTTCACTTTAGCAATCTGTATTCCAGAAGGAAATCCTGGGAAGCAATCACTGACAATGGGACCTCAATTTAAATCACAAAATAGGCAGTATGCTGAATGCGTATAGAGAATGAGAGAGATTAAATGGAAGTGTTCATTTGTCTTCATAAGGTAACCAAGACAATAAAAATGTGCTCTACTATTAAGGACTGTAGAAGCTGTGGTAATGAAAACAATAATTAATATAATTTAAGTTACTATCCCTGAGGCAGTTGTAAATTGATGGTATTAATTATGCAACAAACCTGTTTGTAAATTGATGACATAGGAAGTCATGGAAGTCATCTAGAATAAGTTTCTCCTTTTGAAGCTATTCTGCAATATATTATGCAGCAGTCTATAGCCCCCAATGGATATTCAAAGGTTATTTATATTAAATTTTATAATTTATATCCTTCAAAGAGCTAAGTAACATGAAAGGATACAATTAAAAACAATCAATTATTTCATTGTCCATAAAGTTGATTATATAATATAAACCAGAATTCATTAACATTAACTTGAATAGACATCCATATGGTATTTTTCTGCGACCGTAACTCCACTGATTCAAGCAAATTACAGCAGCGGGGAATGTATGGCATTGAATACCTTCTGCTGTTACTACTGGTTGTGGAGAAAATATGATAATCTGCAAGAAGGTTTCATATATATATTCATATATATTTGAATTTTAAGGTTATTTCTCTATTATTTACCTCCACATGTCAGAGTGGCTATTAATAGATGTAATTAAATGCTGAAAGTCCAACCTGTCCATTTCTTTCAGTTCTTCAAGAATAGAAACATCAGCCAGTGAGATATAGTAAATGCGATGAGTATGTGAAAAAAGGTGCTAAAATCCTTTCTCTGCCTTAAAAAAAAAAAGACTATGTAAAGGTTCCTTCTGCTTCACATTGTCCAATTTAAATTTTAAAACGTCAGAGCATATTTACTTATTTTTTTAAAATCTGTAATTAAAAACAACCAGTTCCAAGATGTTTTTAAGCAAGAATTTTTTTCTCTTTTGTTTTTACCAGCAGAAATGTTTGCGTTTTCTGACCAGTCTTGTGATATTTGCTCATTGTGTAGGTTTCTGTGGTGCAGCCTAGATTGCCTGACCAGTTTTACCTGCTAGAAGTTCCTGTTTCCCACTTGCTATAAGTGAATCTAAGAGGAGAGCATTCCTGCACACTGCCTCACGCAGTATCTGGCAACTTAAAACTTCCTGAAATGCAGTAATTCTATTTGCTGGTTTATACTTTCTCAACTCTAGGAAAACTAAAATATACTAGGGGAATATAAAGAATGCCATGCTTTAATGGCATCTTCCACCTGAAAAAATACTCTAGCTTGCACATATTTATATGTGTTTTTCAATCTTAGTTTTACCTTGCAAGCAATTTTGATGGTTATTTCCACAATGTGTTTAGGCCAAACACAGCAAGGTCTTCTTCATGCAGTCTTTAATTTTTTCACCAGTACAGAATTAGGTGCTAGCAAGATCTCCTCATTACTAGGCAATGGTCTGGAGCCTCATAACTTGGCTTTTGTTTGTATTTCCTTGTTACAAATATGATAAAGATATGATACAGATAAAGTACTGGGAGTTTAGCAATGCTACCACATTTGATTGGAATTTTCTATAAATCGGATTGTGTGTGGGCTTGCTATTTGCACACTTTTTCTCTCTCTTCCTTTTTCTTTTATAAGGAATATTTTGTGCTCTGACACAAGAACACCCACTGATAAGAACAGCTGCTGTCAAGTGTCAGAGCATGACGAGAGGGTGAGGAAGAGGGGGAAAATATTAGTAAAGACGACTGAGGTAGCCAGAGTCACAAGCTGCATTTCCTAATTAGAGACAGAAAAAACCTTATTCTTTCAGAATTAGGGGTGGACACATGTAAATTTATTCTGGGTGTGTCTGACAGCAGAATTCTCCTAAATTGTAGAGAAAAGAGCAGCTGGCAGTGTTTGTATAAATAACCTGACTCTGTTTTGCCCAAGCCCTGGAGGAGACAGCTGTCAGTGGAAGTAACTAATATTTGCTTAGATTTTTTTTCAAAACTGGAAATCTGTGTCTATCATTTTTAATGTTCCAGCCATAAGAAGATCGAGTCATGTGAATGTATTCCATAATTCCACTCTGTTCTGTAATTGCTATTTACTTATGGATGCAAATTACAAAGAAGCATAATGAGAGCCATAGCTCTCCAATTTGTTTCACTTTAAACAAGCAAGACAAAAAAATGAGGCAAAGCAGTAGTCCTGTTTTTCTGTGTGATTCAATACAGTTCAAGGCTCTGCATGTTAGAGTTCATTGAAAACACAGTTAACTGCCGTAAGCTTTAAATCAGATGATAAAACAAGGGAAAATCTACACGTTCTATATTTTTCAATCAGAAAGAAGGGGTTTTTACATCAACTAGTAGTGGGAAAGTCAGCATGTCAGGTTCAGTGGTTTGAGATGTGGTTCCCCCTATTTATCTTGCCAAGGCCTTTGCAGTTCCTCTCCCTGATATGTGGCAAAGCAACTGAGAGTTTTATCATGGTGTGGACTTGTTTTTCTTATCCAGCATTTCCTGCGAAGGAGATAGAAGCGATGGGAGACCACTGTGACAAAATTGAACGTTTAGGTGAAATTGGCTTCTCTTAGTCTCTCTTCTCTTCATTCAGGTCCTACGTACACAATCCTAACGAGAATGCAAGGTGGGGAGGGAGAAATGAGCAGACAGACAGACAATTAGTTGGTGTTTGTGGCTGAATGGCCCAAGGAAAATGGGAGAAGATCCTTTCCTTGAATCAGAATTCATCCCAGATGTTCAGAATTAGCTGCATTTGCCTTAGAAAATGTAAACATGTTTTGCTTTCTTTTTGCAGAGCAAAGGTTTTTCCAGTTTGTTTTAAGTTGTTAAGCAGATACTCTAGGGGCTATAGTATGTCCAGATACAGAGGTATAATTACATTGTTGTTCTACTAAAGTGGAGTTAAACAGAGATAAAAACAGCCTTGAAATGAATTGAGTATGGTTTTCTGATTCTGGTGTGGAAAATGGAAAGAATAACATTATTGAACAAATTTTTTCCTGTCTCCTGTGCCACACCACTAGAATATAGGGGATGTTGATGGGTATAGTCAAGGCAGTATTGTCTGTTAAAGAAGACCTTAATATACAATGACCCGATAAAAACAATGACCAGTATAGTTAATAATAGATTTGTAAGTTACATAGATTAATTAATTAATGTTATTTCAACTCTGACAAAAATAATCTTTATTTGGATAATATAGTTGAACTAATTGTGTATTTTGTAGGTCAGTTCTCAAGAATCTGGAACCAAACCACTGACCTTCACATTCGTACCATCTGTTGGACGACTACCAACTCATTTTGAGGTTGTGGATGTCTCTAAGTTCCTTGTGACAATTCCAGAGGAACCAAAGGATCTGAGCAATCAAGAAATTATAAATAAGGTAGATCTTTGTTTGCACTAATTTTTCCACTCTTTCAAAAGATACAGAAAATTTTATCCTGAGCATCACTGAACTGAAGCTCTTTGCCTTGAACTGTTTCTTGGCTTGGGCTTGGTTTTATTTACCAAGCCTACTAGAGATGCAGAATCATTGTGCAAGAGAAGGCTGTTATCTGCTCAACGGCCTGTTTTGCCTTTGACAGAGTTTCTCTTGGAAGGAAACCCTTGCCCATCTTGATACTGTCCTCTGTCAGGCATGCAAGGCTATATTCTTGGCAGATGAGGGGGGATTCCTTCCTCATCCTCATGGGAGCAAGGGTGGTGTGCGAGGAGTGTTACCACACAGGAATTGAGCAAGAGTTGGTCACTGGATGTTGGTCACTGGTTTCAGCAAATGCCAGTGCTGTGGCTTCCAGTAAAGGTGCCAGTCCCTTTCATAGCTCCGTAGTAACGCATCAGAGTGGAAGCTTGCTTTTTGTTTTTCAAAGCTTGTCCCCATGTCCCGTGACGGTGAAGCCAGCAGCGCCACATTCCTGGTTCTCCTTCCTTTAGCCAGCCCACAGCGTTTGTTATTCCTTTCCTGCCTCACAACACTTAACGGCCTCTTATTTTATTCCATGCTGCTTGAAAGGCAACTGCAACCCTCAGGTTAATATTCATGTTTACAGTAATTCTGCTCTTGTGTAGCAGCTCCTTCCCTGGGACATTGCTGTGGCTGCGGTTCTGCGTACCCTTCCACGTAATAAACTTTTCACAGGATTTCACAGCCCTCTGACCTGAACCTGCTTTAGCATTTTCAGTGTCCTATCTGTCTAAAAAGGGTTAGGTCTGGGCAGAGAACAGATGTGTGTGAAGAGATACGCACTGGAATATTATCCTCAGGATAATTGCATTTCCAGCCACTCAGTATTGGTTTTACTGTAAGTAACGCCCTGGGTAAAGCAGAATCAGGTCTTCCTGACATCTGTCTCCCTGTGTTTCTCTGTAGGCAGAGAAAACTATCCTGGCAGGTGATGCAGTACTGAGGCCTTCATAGCACTGATTGCTCCCTTTTCTAAAAGGTCTAGAACCTGAACGATGTTTAAAAAAACCCAACCAACATCAGATAATGAAAATAACACCTCCAAAGTCATACTGGTGGTATCCCCCTTTATGGTCCAATATTTTTTTAAAGAACTGAGCTCCAGGGACTTGTGGAGCTGTAAGTGAAGTGGAAATTTGTAATTATTGTATTCCTCAAGCAGGATTCAAATATGAGCCCCATCTACAGGCTTTCTCTTGCAGTACACCATATTTCTATTCTTTTTATCTGATTCCTCCTTCAAGAGAAATATGAGTGACCATAGCAGTTTCAATATTGAATGATTTGGTGATGTGTGTGTCATATGTCCAGCTTGCGCTACTCCTGCTCTCATCCAAAGCGTGCTTCAGGAGTTACATACTGGAAGTGGAAATGGCAGAAAATATGAAGAACAATTGTGGTCTGTGCTGAGAAGCTTGAAGATACAGTAAAGCTCTCTGACCTCGGATTCTTTGTCTGCTCTCTTCAGAGAATGCCCTGGCTTAAAGGCCTTTGTTTCTTCATTAATATGTATAGGTTTTGTCCCAGATTTGTCTGTCAGGCTCCTCTGAGGAGCATTGTCTGCTCCCGTGGATCCTGCGGTCGGGACGCCTTCCCATCGTGTCTGGCGTAGTCTGGTCTGACAGCTCATTCGGCTTGACTGCACCCTCCTTTTCGGTTCCCGCGCCAGCCCCAGGCTCGGGCCGTCGTTGTGCTCAGAGTCCCCCGTTGCTCTGCGAGTTGGTGGGAAGGCAGCCCCCGCATCATCGGCTGGGGGGGCTGGAAGCAGGAGGCTCCCTGGGGAGCTGGTTGGCTTCTGCTAGGTGCTCGTGCCCAAATTCTTCATTCATCCTCTGCGCTTTTGGTAGAGCAGTGCCAGCCACTGCTGCGAGCCAAAATGACTTTGCGTTTTGGGGAACACAAGTAAAATGCAGCTAATTGGGATCTTCTTCCTTCTGTCTTTTGCAGTCTCATGCAGTCATTGATGAGCTGGTCTTAAAGAGTGGGGCCAGACAAGACCGCGTCCCCACCGTCGGTCCAGACAGCACCCGAACGGCTTTCTGGTCCCCGGGGTGTAACTCGAGCAAAGGAGAAATGCAGGAGAATGACCTTTTTAAGGCTGAGTTTATCCTGATTACGGACTCTGGTGATGAAGATGAAGTAGCCGCTGCCTCAAGCAACGTCCACCGGCCTTCCAACGGCTACGGTCCCATCAGCGCCCAGCTGCTGGCCACGTCCCACGTTTCCCCTGGCACCGGAGCAGGGAGACCTCCTGGTGACGGGCACGTTCCAGGTCCTGCGCTTTCCCACAGCGCTGCTGATCCACAGAAACAACAGGTAACCTGCTCTTTAAACTCTAGAGCTAACTTTTGCTTTCTAAAGCTTTCAGGTCATGGACACTGAGTCAGTTTGTAAAGCAGCTTGGCCAATTTATTCTTTAATTAGCATTTTTGTTGGCCATCCCTGTAATGTTTGGACTCTAAGGAGCTGTCCCAGCCCCCTCCGACGCCTTTCCCTATGGCTCTGGTAAATACATGGAGCAGGTAATGCAGATCTATTGTTCTTTCCTTTAAGAGCAGCTCATCATGACAGTAAATTAATCAGAAGGTGTTAGATTCCTAGCTAGTCTAAATTGGCTAAGGTCATTGAAATCAATGGAGCCTGTAGATCATTTGAATTATTAGCATCAGACTTCTCAGGCCTAGGGTTTTTTTCTTAGCATCGCTGCAGCCCTTTATGCTAGAGAAAGAGGCTGTAAAAAAATCCTATTATTCTGATTATTAGTTAGCACTGACTTTGCACAGGTGTAAAGAACTAATGAAGATGAAAGGTCCATTTTATGTTGATCTTTATAGGGCACATTTATTGATTTATTAAAATTTTAAATTGTCACTGGGAGAATTCAAAAAAGTGACTTTGAAATGTTTCATTTTCAAAATGCATCAATCTGATTTACTGCATGAAAAGTTAATGTCTCCCATCTTGGAAAGAGCACTGATAGTTCTCAAGGTTGTATATGCAGTGGAAAACTCTACCTTTAGCAAAATAGCAACATCCTTCTCACATGGAGTAAATTAGGACATTTCCTTTGACCTCAACAGGATTTCCATCAGCTGAAAATGCAATTCTTCATGGATAGTTTAAAAAAAAAGTTAAGTATGGCTACTTTGTCTCTGAAAATGAATAGGACTTCCTATCTTGTGTTGAAATACTTGTGCTACTCAATTTTTCATCAAATTCAGTGTCAATTTTTGATTGAGGAAATTGCGAATAAGAAATCCACTCTGGTTTGGGATTCACAGCATTATGAAATATTCATTTCTTCTGAGAAGCTCCCAGTGAAGTCAGTGAGAATTTTACCTGAGGAGGGTGTAAAGGCGTAGAAAAATCTATATAGAGGAAGCAGCTTGTGAAAGAGTAATTGTCCTAGGGAAATACAAATTTACTTCAGCAATGTTCAGTATGCAGATTCTGCCAGGATTACTTGGGTGGTTTCTTTAAAGGCTATTACAGAAGTTGGGTGGATTTTTTGTAAGACTGTACGGAAAATTCATATGCTGTAATGATGACTTGACAAGTAAACAGGGATTTGCCTGGTAAAGTAACAGAAAATACAGATTGCACAGAACAAGAAATTAAAGCCTAACTTTACTAACTGTTCAGCTGAATGTGAAGAGAGGTAGTATGTAATATGGGTAACGCATATCTCATCATTATTCTTAAGTCACAAGTTTTCAAGACAGTTAAGTACTTCCTCAGTCTTCATTATCTAAATATCTCTAGTTGTCTCTATTGCTTCATAAGAAGAGGATGTTTTTACTAGGCTACTTTTCACTGATGTTCTGATTCTTCTTTGGTGTTTCCTTAGGCATCACTCTTTCTAGCTTACTATCTAATGAAGTATCATCAGTTCAGAAATGAAGGAAAACTACAAAAAGATTAAATGCATGCATTCTTTATCTGTTGGTAGATTTCCTTTGTACAAAGGATTCCATATAGGGGCTACCTTGTCTGTTCTTGGATTATAAGTGCAGTATGACGTCCCACTTAAGAGTTATTACATATAACATTATGTTCATTTAAAAGCATAATTAGACTATGCATTTCCTGTCAGAGATAAGAAAAACAAGGACCAGCATTGGGGACCATTGGTGTACAGGGGATCGCTCTAACTGAACCAGAGGGCTCCTACAGCTTCATTCATTTCTGACTTTGTTTAAATGAAAGAAAAAAAGAAGAGCATTGAAAAAAATCGAAGCTTTTGCTCTTCTTTGAGGCATAAAGGTCCTGACTGATGTTGGAAAATGCCACACTATATTCGAAGTCTGAAAAAGATAATAAGTTAAAAAAAAAAAGATCAGTTATTCTGGTAATATTTGGAACTTTTTGGCGATAGTTTACTGTTTATATATTGTATTTGATTTTTGGTGTTTTTTTGTGGTTTTTTTTTAAATGTTGAAGAGTGTCTAGCCATGCAAGGGAGAGGCAGACTGACTCCTGCCTTTGGGAGTTTACCCTTTGGGATGAGGGGGATATCTGCTCCCCTGAATGCTAGGACGTGAACTCAGCTTGGAGAAACTTCTTGACTCACTGTGGGGATCAATAGCCAGAAGGCTTTTTTAGCTAGTCAAAGTCACTTGACACTCCTCTGTCCAGTGCATGTCATCTGGTTTGGCTTTTCCAGACAAATCAGTCAAGACTCCCTACAAACTCCTGCCATCACCAGGAAGAATACACATTCCTTGTTGGGAGGAACTGGACTGTTCTGAATGGCATCTATATTAATTGGCTCTCAGCTCACAGTCTGATTTATTGTGCTGTCTCCAGAGATTTTGTCAAGTTTTCCACAATCTCCAGCACTTCTTTCTGACTTTCTGGTTCTCAGATTTCAGACTTGTTAGGGAATTTATTTTTTCCTATCTATAACCAAATTCTACTGAGATCAAAGCATGGTTAACTGGCCCCAGGACCAGGTCTACATTGAGCCTATCTTCTCTCGGACATGATTTTTGCTTTTTGGGCTCTCAGTTTGTCACTCTTTCCTTTTCCTCTTTGACCAGCACATCTCTCAGGGCCTTGCTGGTATAAGTAACCACATTTTTTGTGCCCTTCCAAAACAGTGCGATCTCACCAGAAAGACCACTTGCCTTGTGTCCAGCTCAGCTCTGCCATTTCAAATGTGCTGAAGGTCTCCCCTGCCAGGCTCAATGCTAAGACTATGACCTCTTTGATATTTCTGGGATCATCATCTATGAGGCATAAAGATTGTTTTCAAGTTCCTTAATCCCTTTGTGCTACAGTAGCCTTGCCACCTATTTCAACTGTCTTTATACATTTTTTGGAGATGTATATCTGAGGTGCTCCTGAGAAGAGAAAAAGGCTTGCAGTTGAATCACAGACCAAAGGAACACAAATCTACTTCAGTCACTCACTTCCTCTGCACTAATCCAGTACAACTACAGAAGTGTTTTAAACCAGTAGAGAAACTGAACAGAAAAAAAGGCAAAAAAAAAAAAATTCCACTGATCGAAGGAAGTTATTATATCTCACCTGCTGGCACTGGTGAGGCTGCACCTGTAAAACCCTGCTCAGTTTGGTGGCCACTCACCCCCAAATTCAAGAGTTGTGAAGAAGGGAATGGGGGTCCTGCACAAAGCTATAAAGGTGGCTGGGGCACGTGAGCTGAGGCTGAGACCTGGCTTTGTTGACTCCCACCAAGAGGCAGCCAAGGAGGTGTCTAGGAACAGTCCACCACTACTTGAAGGGCAGTTACAGAGATGACAGAGCCAAACTCTTCTCTGCAGCGGCAGGTGAGACAGCAATGGCCACAAATTGAAGCATGGGACATCCCAGCTGGACATCTTGAGAAGCTTCCTCACTGGGAGGTGGTGGAGCACTGACACAGGCTGCCCAGAGGGTGCTGGAGCCACCTCCGTTAGGGGCTTGAGACTTGGTGAGACACAGCCACAGCTGACCTGACCCACTGGTGGTGGTGTCTCACCTGCTTTGAGTAGGAGGCTTGACTAGATGACCTCAAGAAGTCACTTCCAACCAACTTTGATTTTGATTCTCTGATCCTGTAAACAAGAGGCTGATCATCTATAGATGTAGTCAACACTGTAATACAATAGCAAAATCTTTTCAGAAGACTTGAATAATGGCTCAATTAGCTCAGCATGTAAATGTTCAGTGGTGTTCAAACTGGAAGATGACTACTGCAAAATGTCTTTATCATACTTGAAGAAGCATATTTATCGTTTGTTACTATGAACATTTTCCTAGCTGCTTATAAATCTTGCTTATTAACTTTTAACTAATTAGAAGTCATTGCACATCCTGCTCTTTCATTATGGAGTTTCACATTCATTCCTCATTTTCTTTTAATCTGTTGTCTTTGTAAGGGAAGTTTATCTATCTAATCTATTTTGAAATATAGAGATTTCATCCCCCAGTTTTGTTTTGGTAGTTGATCAACTTCCAGAACTCATTTTTAAAGTCAGGGGGCTGCTCCAATTTATCAGATGTATTACCATGCTGCTTTTGAACTTGTTAAATAATTTTATGTTTCATGACTTATTTAAAAATGATTTTTCATAATGTTTAAATATTGATAAATTATTCTCAATTTCTGATATTTTTTCTTATTCTTAATTAGCAGCTTTTCCAACAAGAGGCATCATTTCTTAATCCAATAGAATATATGGTACAATGATATCATGGATATTAATTTTTATATTCCAATATTTGCCCTGTACACATCCGTTGGCTTTCCACTTTGAAATGGGATACCTTAACACATGTATAAAATAAGGGGAAGTTAGTGTGGTTATAAAGGCATCCTGATGGTTGGTGTTTATTTCTATAAATCAAGGCATTGCCTTAGCTCTTCTGAAGATCTTATACAGAAAGTGTCTTCCGTTTACAAGCCTTGCTATTTATATGGTATCATTTCGCAGGAAGAGCTCACTTATTTTAAGTTATAAGGGCTAATAGGGTTCTGATGTGCCTGTTTAGCCCATGTTTAGCCCTTAAAAGCTGCTAAGTCTTGCTATTCAGCTTCTTCCAGCATGTACTCTCAGCTGAAAATCATTTGATTTGTTCTTATTTTTGTTTTGTGATGTATCAATACTATATGACATAATAATAATTATCATCATCATAATCATCCTCATGATTCCTCTCTCTTATAGGGAAGACATTTGTATTAAAAAATATAACACATATGCTGAGCCACAGCCATGTGCAGGTCATGTATGTAGAAACTGAATGGTATAATTGTCTTTTATAGAATTGCATAATTTTTTCAGGGTATCAAACAGTAGAGAAATAGGTGGGTTTGTATTTATATAAAGTTTGTAGGGATTAGAGTCAATTTCCCTGCTTTCAAATTGCCCAGTCAAAAGTTAGGGGATAATTTATAGCCTTTTGGTTTTACAGTTGACTTAGCTCACTATTTCATACTGATAGGTTTTACTCATATTGTGTATACCGCAGTTTTTAATTGCAGCATTATAACAACTTGGAAGATTTTGAGACAATTTCTTTCTTTAGAAGCATAAAACTGTATAAAAGGTTGATAATATACTTGTATGCTCTAATTAGTTTTGACAAATCCTAATTAGAATAGACCTTAGAAAAAAGGCTCTCATGAAAGAGCTCATTACTGTTTTATTAGTGTATTGTAAGACTGTGGAGAAGGGGATAAGGACTCATATCCTGCAAACTGTCAAATGCCTGCTTTGTGAATGACAAGAGAAGTGAAAAACAAACTGGATGTCTGATTTAAGTAGTTCTGAGCAAATTTCTTGTTCTGATATCACAGTGCTGCAGAAGGTGTTTACTGAATGAGAAAATGAGTACTTGACTTGAATCTCATTTACAGAAAGGGTACTTTCCACTGAACTGGTAAAGTGAGATGGGACAATATTGCAATTTTCTCACTTTCTGTTGTGTTACAATGTGAAAGGCATCACATGATTCTGGCCACTGATGGCACAACTGTCTTGGGTTTTAACTAAAATGAAAAATACAGTAGCCTTGAACCTTGTTTATGTCAACAAAACTGAGATCTCATAAAAATAAAGTAACACGAAACTTGTCTGCTCTCAGTCACCTCACCTGAGAGCCTTATCCATCAGGCTGTATCCCTGAGTTTAAGACAGCCCTGTGCATTTAACCCACAGAGCAATACTAACCAAAACACTGTATGCATGACCACAGGACTGTAAGGTGGGGTGCTTATCAGTTCCACAGGTTCCGCCTATATTAATATTTCTGTTTTTCTTTTTTCTCCAGTTAATTTCTACTCTTTCCATCTCTGATCATCTTTCCTCTAAACCACCTGCTGTCCACTTAATTTCTCCAACTAATCAGAAAGTAGCGTGTGGTGCCATGGTTAACCTGAATCAAGCCTCTTCGCTGGAAGACTCCCGTAACAACTGGCAGTCAGCAACTGGGTCTTCTAAGCAAGATTCATCTCTCTACTTTCAGTCTGCTTTCCATAGTTCACCTCCCTCCATGTCTAAAATATCCTCTTCTGCATCAAACAGTTGTTACTCCACTCCTCGATTGTATGATAACATGCAAACTCCAAGTCTCTATACCCCTGGCTGTGTTTGCAAAATGGGAGACTTCACCACATCCTCTGTTCCAGCAAAGAGCCCGAGTCTTTCCCCCAATCCTCCACGTTCAGCTGAAATTCAAGGATCTTCAGCTCAGTCATTATCCCCCCGTTCTTCCAAAAGGTTGAACGCTTTATCTCCTGTCCCTGTACATATAATAACACATTCATTATCTCCTAGTCCTAAACCTTTGTCTCCACCCTCTCTTTACGGCTCCTCTTCAACCATATATAGTATAAATGAGCCTTGCACACAAATGTCATCTAGAGGAAATTTAGCAAAGTCAGGACTCAGATCCCCTCTGCCAACTAGACTCACTCTCTTAACAGCTATTTTGAGATCAGGCTCTTCTCAACAGAGACCACTTTCTCCTGCTTCTTGTCCCACGTTTTCTCCTAGCTCCCTTGGTTCCTCAACACTTACAATAGATCAGAAGTCCAAAACAACTCCTCCAACCCCCAGGAAATCTGTTTCAAGCCCTCCTATAAGGCCAGATTCTCCCAGTAGAGAGGAATATTGGCCTTCAGGATGGGCTCAGCATCTGCCTTTACCCTCCAAGCCTCATCCCACCCCTCGGACAAGATCCCTTTCTCCTAAAAAGCATCTTCCAGTCAGAATGCTTTCTCCAGACTCCCCAAATCCTCTGTCATCCCCTGTCTCCTCCCATAGAAAAGCAGTTTCCTCTCCAGGTTTGCACTCCACGCTGCCTCCTCCTTGTGTCCCAGCACCCTCTTCCCTTGCACACCCTGTCTCTCCTTCTCCAGAAGGGCTGTGGTATGCTGAGTCCCGGTCCTGTGTACCTCAGAAGTCTCAGAGAGTACACACTTACTCGCCCATCTTTACCTGCCGGTCGTACCCCTTGCTTTCTTCTACCACTCTTAGTGGCACATTCTCCCCCACCCTAGAAAAACACTCATCTCCTTCCCCAGGTCTTTTGTATTCAGCGTCTAGATCTACATCAGATTCATCCCAAACGCCTGTTCAGGAGACGAGTGCCTCCTCTCCTACCCCTTCAAGTGTCTCAAAGCAGTGGTCTCTCTCACAGCCTGATGCTACTCCACCGGTTCCACAAACTGGTAATATTAATTCCCGTCCACTGCAGCTTAATTCTTCATCGTTGCACACAAATTATAGGTCTCATTCCTCCTCTCCAAGACCTGAGCAATCTGCCACCTCACCGGTGTTAAAGTGCAGATCTCCTGTCTCAGACAAGTCACGAGGCACACTGCCGTCAAGACCCAGAGAGCTGACTTCACCACAGTCTTTTTCCCTGCCTCCTGACCATGAAAACATCAAACCCAAGGTACTCTTGGTGCATGCTTATTTTCTAATAGTTCTTTGTCCCTGTAGGAGAAATCACATCTGCGTTGCACAATGCTAGTAAAGTAAATGGGCTGTGGAAAAAATGTTTAAAAAGGCACAGTTATTGTATTGATAGTGAAGATAGCAAAGACTTAAATCCTACCATATCAAATTGCTTGCAAATGTTCTATATTATGGGGAAGATGCTGTAGGAATCCTTTAGCATAAAATGAAATACTCTGTTCATGAGTGGGAGGAGATACTACTGAAGATGGATTTGTGGCCAGTGGCTCTGATATACATTTGGTGCACTTATTTTTGAAGCTCACCTAAAACACTGGTGTGTAAAAAATAAACCATAAAACATGTTCTATATACCCCATGCAAATGTCAATGTGCAGGTATTCCTACTGAAAGGAAGAGAAATATGGTGATCTTAGGTGCAGGGCTGAGCTAGAAGCAGCTTAATCTGATTGATGTGAACTGGTGGTTCCAGTGACAACTGATTCCCCAGCACCTCGTCCCACTTGTCCTCCCCACTCCCCAGGAGGTTGGACTCTGCCCGGCCAGTCTGGGACCAGCCCAGGGGCACAGCTGAGCTCGGCCTCAGTAGGGACTTTGGGGTCAAGAGCCAGAGAGGGAAGACAAGGACAGTCTTCTGCTTCTTCCCTTTCTTTGGTACTTCTCTGATCTTGTGCTAGACAGAGGATGAGGGGGAAAAAAAAAAAAGCCAAGCTTCCTACAACACGAACTACTGCAAATATGAAAGTCTCACACTCGAGGGATCAGCCACGTTCCCGCTGTTCATCATCCAGGCGCAGGTGGGGGAGCCCCAGCAGAGCGAGAATAAGCAATGCTGGTGACTGCTGCAGGAGGGCTTGGGAACCAGTCACACTTTAAACCTAAAGATAAATCTCAAGGATGGGAAGGGGAAGGAAAGGAAAGCTGATCAGAAAACACACAGCAGGTAGGTGAAAACAAAAGGAACTGCTATGCAAAAAGGAAGAGCTGGTGGCAGAAGACATCAGAGCTGCAGAAAGCTTTCCAACCTCTTTCATCTCTGCACACTGTGCTTCCTTTGTGCCTCCTCTTGCTGATACCTGAGCTTTGCCTATCACCGAAAGGCTATCAGAGTTTATCGATTTATTTGTTCACAGCACAAAATTACAGCCTGGTCTGCCAAATCAAATTGTGTCAAATGTGTTCCTAACAGCTTGGCCATGGCAGGGGTGACTTGAACTGCTTGGAAAATGTTAATTGAAAATGAGAGGTTTAAATCAGCACAAAGTAGCAATTGTCATGAATGGTTCTTTTAAAAAAAACAAACGACCGAGGGGAACCATTGTGCCAAGCACAGCTGTACAGTGTCACTACCCCCTGTCGGTACCAAGGAAACAAAAAGAGAAATGAAACTGTAGAAATTCCAAGAGAGAAGCCCCCAAGACAAAACTGGAATGCATGACTGAGCCTGCAGATTGCAAAGCAGTTGTGGTTTCTGCTAGTCAGTGCAATGAGCACTGTGAGAGACTCTGGCAGGAAAGAAATTCTCTGCTTGTGACACAGAGATTTTGCCTGTGTTTATATTTGCAGGGGTTATTACACCCTTTCTGTCTTTCCTACTGTCCCTTTTGCTGCTAATTCTGCTTTATCATGTGATATGGTGGCACTTTTGAAACTGCCCCACCACCCCATGGAGGCTGGGAGAGTATACACCAGTTTAAGAGACTTGGGCTGTTACTCTGGTGCAATTTTTAACCACGGAGCCAACGCTGGCTCCACTGGCGATGTGGAAGATCTGAAATCTCTAAATCGAATGCAGCTCAGTGTTCAGTGCAGGAAAGGTCTCTTGTGGCTTTGAAATGTGAGGCTGAGACTTCATTCATAGTTGATACTAGTGTGTATTCGACATCCTCCTTTCCTCCCGCTCTCATTTATTTCCATACCTAGTTTAAGGCATAGCTCAATGAACTTGCTTGCTGTGTTAATGGTACCAGGCTCTCTGGTAACACTCCAACCTCAGATCTCAGTTTATTTCCACAGAAAAAAGGAAAAGATTGAGGAGAGACCACATTAGTGTCCTAAGCAGCATCTAGGTCTCTTTAGTGCCAATCAGCTCAACTTTAGAACTAGACAAAAAGCAGGTTGCTCCATCTGATGACTGTTGATGCATGACAAAATTTTTGCATGTATGAATGTGCTAAGTGAATATCAAGGGAAAAGCACAGTGTCTAGAAGTGCTTGACTTTGGCATGTGTAATTTTGCAACCTTAACGTTGCTTCAACAGCAGTTGAAACAACGTTAAGACATGTATTAAACCAACAGCTATAAAACCAGAATTTTGACATTAGATGTACTTTTCAGTATTTTTCATTAGCATGATATCAAAGCAATTATGCAAAAAGGATTCTTTAATGGAGAGCTTTTCTATGTCTATGCATATGCATGCACCAATTCATGCAAATCAAAGAATAACCTATGAACTTATTTAACTGTTTGCATTTATACATATAAACACATGTGCTTTCCCATGCTTTATATATTTATTTATCTTTATGTTTGCCAATGATTTAAAAATATGGCTGTTTTGCAAAGTGAATATAAACCTAAATCCACAGATCAGTGTGAAGTGTGAACTGTGGGTGAACACAGGAAATAAAACCCCTCTCCCTGGGCTTTGCAGACACTTTAATAGTGTCCTCATGGACCTGATATAGCAAAATGAACAGTAGGATGGAGTGGAGACAGGTAAAATTGCTGATTCTGCAGGAGCAGATTAGAACAAAAATTTCTGGCTGTTGTTTAAAAACCCTTTGCAGTGGTTTCATGAGGTATCATTCCTACATATTCTTTGATTTTTCCTATTTAAATGTAGCACGGGAATGAGTGTAGATCTACCCAAAACAGCCAGGGAAAAAAAGTAACTGTAGCAACACTGAGCTCAGCACAGCTGCAAAAATCTACCACAAAGCAGGAAAGATTACTCATGAGGAGCTCTGCACTGCCATGGTTAGTCGCTGATTTTAAGCCTCTATAGGTATGTGTCTAGCACACTTTGCAATGCCCTGTTGGTACCATAGGTGTTCATTTCAGCAAGAAAAGTAGGACATTTCCCCCCAAACTTCCCAGGCTGATATTTGCCTGAGCTTTGATATTGGAGTTGGTTTGCTTTTGAGCGTACCATGGTGCAGGCTAGAAGACCTAACTGTCCACGGCAGTTTAAAAATAACTGCTAGATTTCTATGAACCAGAATACTAAATGTATTTAGGCATTGAATAATAATTTTAAGTAATGTGAACTAATGTGTCCAGAAACATATTCATATTGATGAGAAACTGAATTAAAGACTTTCCACTCAGACACTGTGACAACAGCACATTTCTCACAGGTTCTACAGTATCTGGAAGCGATGAAACTTTTGCATTTTAACAGTCTGATATGTCTTTGTTTAGGTCATGTAACAGTACAACTAACTTCAAAGTGGTCACAGTATTCCCATTGTATATGATACCCAACTCATCAGATAAAAAGCCTACAGGCTAGTGAAGATACTGCATTTCATTTACATATTCAATTATATAATTTTCTTGATTGAATATCAATTATAAGCAAACAAAGATACATTTTGTGGATATGGCAATTTTAATATTTGGAGTTTTGGTCTTCCATCTTACTTCAGTGAGCAGTGTTTTATGTCTTATCTGCATATAGATTTTGTATATACATAAATATATATATGAAACCACACACATTTATAGCAAAGTGTTGCTGTCTGAATGTTCAAAGGGCAGGATTCAACTCACGTGACTTTTGACATTTGACTGTTAGATATCCAAGCACAACTTGGGCAATTGTATTATAGCTAATGGAGGGAATAGGGTGCATTTACAGGATGATTTTATTTTACCTTTCTAGGTGCCTGTTTTGGGATGAGATGAATTATCCTGTAGAAACGCTTATCACTATAAAAGGCATTAGTTTTGACTGAAGCACCTACATGGTAGACATCCAAGTTAGAATCACTAAATCTCATATGAACTACTACCCACCCCCACCCCCCAAAAAAAAGAAAAAGAAGTGCAGTTCCAGCATTTGCGTTCATCTGCTTTGTCAGACAGTCCATTCAATATGATTATTGTGATTATTTACTTCTTGAATGGCTGTCACTGTCCAACTTCTGACTAAGAAATATGAGTAAAGTAGAAAGCAAACATAATACTCTGTATAGAAAGGATTAAAAGCTAGTGTCCTACAATATTGCAAGAGAGGACTGAAGATGATATAAGTTTCTCTTATCTGAATTAAAATTTTGGCCCCTCTGCTGTTATCGAGACTTTTATTAGATATAAAGAAAAGAAGAAAGTGACAAAAGAATGACCGAAAGTACAGCATGCTGCTCAGCCCCTTATCTCATAATCACCAGTATTCACTGCTATAGACGATGGTACATTAAAACACCTCAACTGATTAACAAGTAACTTTATTTCTGGATGATTATCACAGAAATAATCAATGAATAACTTAAAAGTCTATTGTGTGAATTTGTGATTATTTATTAGAATGTTGCTGAAAAGGGAACAATGCAGCAAATCCCTACTTAATTGTTAAAAAAGATAAATTCTAGCAGTCATGTGATTAAGAGCCCTAGCTCTTGAACTCATGTAAGTGTAGAAGAATCTCATCAATGATTTAAAAATTACCGAATTCAACCTCCATAATTGCCAAGAAAATATAGTAAGAATGGTTTCTAAAGAGTTAAAAATAACTGGGCAAGCTAATATAGTCTAAAATAGAAATCATTTCAAAAGAATAATTTTTAAGGCTGATCTTAGAATTTTTGTACCCAAACCCATGCGTTTTCTCTGGTTTAGATTTGTCAGTTCTGTATACTTCGTTAGAGTGTGAAAGTTCCTATACTTGTTTTGAAGTATTTGCTTGGGTGGTAGAGTTACTTATTCAGGAGATGACAAGCTGTGACATGACTTAAATGATCTATCCACTCACACAAGTAATTCAGCATTTAAGGATCCTAATCAGTCTCATTAAAGCAATCACAGAAATCCCTCTTACCTAGAGGTCCAGGATCACACCCCACAGCAGCAGTTGTTGAGGTACATGTACTGGCAGAAGTAGCTGTGCATTATCATATCAAATCACAAGCAAACTTGGAAAAAACTCACAGCCTCTCCTGATACTCATTTAAGGATAGTAGTCAGCAGAAAGTGGTCAAAATCACTTTGGAAGTTGCAAGCTGTTACAGGGAATTCACTTCGTCCTCCTTCATTCCTAAAAGCAAAAGATGTAGGTTACAATCCTTTAAAATCTTAACAGAAACACTAGATTTTCTTTAAGAAATAGCTTTCCTAGGTAATACGTAAGCATTATATTGTTGCAACGTGTCTGCAAGACAATTGGAATCGTCTTTCATTCTGTCGTACCTTTCCCCTCTCTTCCCTCTCTCTCCTTCTCCTTCTACCCTGTTTTACGTCTCTTCCTGCTTTCTGGTTTACCCTTTTAGCAGTACAAGATCAAGACAAGCTACAAGGCATTTGCAGCAATCCCTACAAACACATTACTTATGGAACAGAAGGTTAGTGTTTGCTCAAAGACATGGTAATTGCACTGTATATTTAAGACCATTCGACTTTATGTACGTATTCTGACATTTCTGTGGGTGATATTGCAGAATGTAAGCTCTGGAACTAACTGCTCAGGATTATAATTCCAACTATTTTTCAGGGTCAACCACTTTCCACTGAAGATCAAAGCCTTCAGAAATCTGAATTTCTGCAAATAAATTCACTGTAAGAAAAAAAGTGTCCTGAAGGAATTGCCATTTATGGCAACATCTCAAAGTCTGTTTTGTTATTGGAAAGTGTCTGGAGCACTGCTATTCTGGGACCTACCAATCAGTAGGTCTTGGTCAATTAATGATTATTCAATGGCTATGCTTATACTAGTAAATTTAACATCCCAAGATAGGCAAATTTGACCAGCTGTATTGTTAAACTGTGAGAACAGTCCTGGCCATCGCACTGGCCTCCTCCCAAACAACTTCCCTGAGCACTTCAACAGTTAGCATGGGCCAGGGGGCTGTTCCCAGTACATAGCTTGTGGTAACAATCTTTTTCTGTAGGGCAGGATGATAGAGCCAAAGAACAGTCTCTAGTGCATTTATTTACTACCAAGGACACAACCAACAAGGACTGGGTTTTATAGTACTTATTTAGATAATTCATCTTTGGAAGTCAATTGAAAATGTAAATTTTGCATTGGAGGGTTCAAAGTACCCACCAATGTCTATTTTTTAAAGTTTTTTTCCCAAATTAGTTTTGCACAAAAGAATAGCCCACTAAGTTTAACAAAAATTTCTTATGATGAGCAATGAGCTAAGTGTCTTATATGTTTAAAGGCATGCTTAATCACTCTGACATCCAGTTTATAGCTTTATCAGAAAAATCTGTGGACCTAGTTCAGGAACTTAACCTCTGATTAATTTCCGTAAGATTAAGGATTCCTAACTGCACATTTAAATATGTATTCACATACACAGCTCAGCTGATTTCACTAGGAGTTTACAGAGCCTAAAGACACTGGAGAGGGTGAACTTAACCATGTAAAAATTTTGAATATGATAATTTTGTCCATGAAATATTACTGATTGTGACCTAGTAGTTATCAGTTAACTGCTATAACTAAGTTTGGGGTTTTTTTGGTTTTGTTTTTGTTTTTTTTAAAAAAGGGACATCCTTTCTTTTCCAGTGTTCTTTTAATCTTGAATGATTTTTTAATTATTTGCATAAAACCTGATCCTTCCCTTCCTTAAATCTTGAATGTGCTAACGAAGGCTACGTCTGCGTTAGCATGCAATGTGGTCCAATAGAAATGGCTCTGTAGAGGAAAATAGCTGATGCAGGGGATCCTACACCCCTGCGGAATGTATTTTGGAAGGGTTTTGTTTGGGCAGAGTGCCCGTTAGTGACTGGAAGCATTTGGTGTATTCCTGAAATGCTACTTCAGGGTTGACTTAACCTAAAAGGCATCCAGTTTGTGCACTCTGAGACTGCACTACTCTGCAAACCAAGTCAGGTATGGGACTTTGAGCAGGGTATTCACTTTGAGAGCACACTCCTGATGTGAACTAGTGGGTTAATGTCAGCCATCTGACTGCGCTTCTTCCGAAGAAAGGGATTCCTTCTGATGGTCTTGCTGATGTTCTCCGGGGCATTGACTCACAAGCTGTGTGCTACTTATCCCCAATACATAAGACTGAATTGTACAATCTAATGCTAGTATCTGTAGAAAAAGTAATGATTCAGAAGATACCTGTATTTAGATAGAGACGTTTGGATTCCCACCGCTTTATTGAAAACATTATCTTTGGTGTATCCTTCAGTAGCAAAAGCACAGTCATGTAAAACTAATAAGAAATCCATTTTCTGCTACAGGATTTGCCTTCAGGAGAGGTTCTTGACTAATTTACTTTGTAAATTTTATGTTTCAGTATGGCCTGACTACACGATTTCTCTCATTTTGGGAATTATGGACAATAATCTGCTATTGATCCATACCAGCAGCTAATTACAGTGCTCCTAAGCTAGTCCTGTTGTGTTAGCTGACGTGCATTTGGAGTATGGCTCTTAAAGAAGCATGAAGGAGTGACGTGGCACATGCAGGCCCCATTGTACCGAGCCCTAATATCCAAGTATTCCCCTCAAAAATATCGGGGAGGGAACTGGGAAGGAACTCATGACACGTTGTAGCTCAATGACAGTAATTATGTTGCTCCCATTTTATGGAATGTATTTTATACCCTAGATTAAAAAGAGATTGAAGACAATGAGATTTTAACTACATAAGTGATGTTTTATTAAGATTAAGATAAAGGTTATGTGGAAAAGAAGTTTTCGAGTGGCTTTTTTCTTCTTTTAGCAAGGAAGGAAGGCTTGTAATATCTGCAAGGCATAAATATTACAGAGCTGAATGCATGATTATGAATACATCATCTGCCTAAAGTGCTAAAAAAGTGTTTTGCTATGTGATTGAACTAGAAACTCACATTCTCAGAAGTCAACTTTTTCTACTGTGTGAGTAATTATATTACTTAATTTGAGTAGTCATGAGAAATAAGATTAGTCAGAACTGACATGTGGGTGATCCTAGTGACAATTCATGTGCAGTATTAATTAGATCCCATGAGAGAAAACTGTCTTTGATATGTCATGTAAGGTACAATGCTTTGTCTGCCTCTAAATTGTCTCCTTGTGTCTAACTTCCTTTCTCAATTCAATTTTTTTCTTTTATGTGTGTGTAGATGCTTTAATTTCAGCCAGCATTTTTCAACTTCTTATGAAGCCATTAGGCTATCACCATCTTAATGGTTTTTCTAGAACATCTTCTTATCCTCCAGTACTCTTACTCAATGCGAGTTGTTCAAATCTGTGCTCATTAGCAGAGAAGAAAAGGCTTATTGACTATATATATGTATACTTTGGCAACCCCAGAAGTGACTTAATATCAAATCTCATAACTGGCATGCTTTCCAGCTGTTGGAGTTTGTATGAACCTGATGTTCCTCGCATCACCTGTGCTCTGCTCAGAAAAATCCAGGCTATCTCTTGGAAGATTGGGCTGTAACTTCCTACAGAGCCAGAAGAGCAAAAACTTGTTTTTAAGGGACTTTTCCTCAGCATGGTCAGGCTCTGCCAGGGAAGGTGAACCAGGAACTGGTGTGACAGCAAGGCTGGCAAGACGGTGTCCTCACCAGCAAGGGCACAGCTCCCCAGTGCCTGGGCAAGGAGAGCAGAGATGGGGATAATGAGGTGGTGGTAACCATGGTCAGTCAGCAGTGCCATAAAAGCCACACAATTCAGAGCAATAAAGGAGGTCCACCGATAATGAACTCGTCAGCCCATCAGATGGTATGATCCAGGGGCTAGAAGAGGAAGTTGGACAAGTTTAATGTAGGCATAAGGCAAAAGTTTAACAGGAAGAATTAAGTAACCATTAGAAAAAAATTCTGGAGACTGAAATGGGCTCTTTATCACAGAAATTGAAAAATCAAGACAGGACACTTTTCTGGCACTTCATACAGTAATTCCAGAGAGTTCTGTGGTTTAAAGAAAAGGTCAGGCTAGGTGATCACTGTGGTTCCTTCTGGTCTTACTAACCTTGAGTTAGTGAGTCACCCCTCTACTGACACTCACTTTTGTATACCTTCTACAGTTATATAGATGTGATCACAGTCTAATTCAAAATTCCATTCCTAATCAGGTAGTATTTAAAAAGTAATACATCTATTATTTAGAGATTGTATTTATCAAATATCTATAAAAATGTCTTTCAGTCAAAATAGATAGTCATGAAAGGTTTATTTCAGGGAGCTACAGAAAAATTCTTAACTTTAAGTAGACAGTCTCTTGAACCAGATCCTACTTCATCTTCAGAATTATGTCAGATTTGCGATGTAACTTCAAAACTGTTGGATGCCTTGGAATTGCAAACCAAAAAAGCCTTCTCTTAACAATTCAGTGGTCGTTGGTCTACAGCTAGGTCTATGCAGGGGAATTTGTGTTTGCTGTGTCTGTCCAGATACACCCCCCCTCTGCAGGCTGATTGGGGTGAACTTCTCTTATCTGGGCATCATTTCGATGGGAAGGAAACCTGGGCGTGCAGACTTGAGGGGGAGAGGCACTACAAATGTTCTGCTCAGATTTCCCCCACTTTGAACTGCGGTGAAACCAGGATGATGGGGTGTGCCATGAAGCACACCTGCTTCCAGTCGAGGCTTATCCCACACTTACCACGTCTTCTGGAAAGCACTAGGTATAACTGGCTGTGGATGGAGGAGGTGCAAATGAAAGCACTGTTGACTTATCTGGCTTGTATTTATCAATTAATTAGAAGTAGAGAACTATAATTTCAATTTTAAATAAATGTAGAAAAAAAATCTTCTGTCTTAAAGAACAAATACTTTAGGTTATTGATTTTGTCTGTTTATGGCTGTTCCTATTTTCTCTTGTCACAATGCAATTTAGCTAGCTTCAAGAGAGTCTAAAACAGTCTTACCATATGATGTTACACTTCTAGGAAAACTCCAAAGACTTAGTAATTGCATGCTTGCATCCCATCACCTACCCAGCAGACTGCCAGCAGTGCAATGTATTCTCCTTGTGCAGGAAAAAAAGAAAAAATAAACAAAACAAAACATTTGCCTCCTCATGCAGAAGGAAAAAGAGGGTAAGGGTTTTTTTTGGTGAAAAGAAAGAAATGCAGCTGAGGAAATATGGTAGTGATCTGCTACACTGGAGACCCAGCTTTAAGTTCTTGCCTTGACAGAACTCTTACCTATTGTATTATCAAACATCCATTGGTATAGGGGCCGATCATGGCAAATGCAGATTCAGGTTGCTCTTTGAAGTCATACAGCAGGAACTTGGAAGCCATTTTTTCCCCCTTTCAGATGATAGACCTAACTGCTGGACAGTTGAGTATTATCAAGTATGTCAGGACCTTTCTGGACCTGGAAAGCACTTCTGACAACACTTTGTTGAGAACATTTTGATAAAAAAAGATTTTAGTTTTCCCCAAGTATTTCTGGTGTGCACTCAGTGAATTTCTTGCATCCAGATTACGTGTTCATGTCAAAATGTTTCTTAAGGCTAGGGATAAATACCTAGGGGTAAGAAAGAAAGGAAGTAATTTGTGCATTCGTAGAGTGATAAAGGACCTAGTTCATCTGTAATAATAACCAAGCTGCAAGTGTAAAAGCAGGCTATGAGGTCCCTCTTTCTTTCAAAGGCCGTGGAGCTTTATCAATTATTTTATAAAAGGAAAAGTAGTCAGGTCTTTTTAGTATCATCTCCCAGGATCTTCAAGGAATAAGTTAAAGGAACTCATGGTATGTGAAGGGATTTTTTTGCATTTGCTGAGGGCGTAGGAAAAGATATTGATGGGAAAAATATGCAGGAGAAATAAAAGAAGAGGAAACTTCTTGGCTTTTGCTCAGCCCAGGGTTTTCACAATACAATAAGAAGGAAGGTTACAATATTTGTTTTTTCTCCTTCTATTGATGTGGTTCATTGGTGAATGAAACTATGTTCTATATTTCCTGTGTGTTGTCAAAAGCTTTCATTCTTCTAACAAAATATTGGAGATCCTGTTCGGATCATTTACCAGTATCCTTTCAGCTCTGATACAGCTTTAGCAATCAGATAGCTTGGGGGAAAGAGGAGGGAAGGGTTGTAGTCATCACTGACGTCAATGGCATATGTGCATCACACCCTCAAAGTTGCCCTTTGCAAGGAAAAAATTAGTGGTTCAGCAACTGGTTATTTCATCTGAACATTTAAATTCTGTCACAAATACATTTGCATTCTCTAAATTGTTCTTGTCTTTTAAATTGTGGTCTTACTATTGTTCTTCATATATAATAAAAAAAATTTGAATGCCCAAATAGGTCCACTTTTGATATTGTTAGACCATCAGCATAGGAAATGAAGCTTGAATACTGTTGACAGCACTAGTCAACAGTACCCTAGATAGCACTAATGCTTTAAATTAATCATAACATTATTGCATGATAACTCCAGTAATGAGTTCAGGAACACTAGTTGTACTTTTTTTAAGCTCACATTTTTCTCTATGTAGAAATGTAAAAAGAAAAAAAGGCTCTGCTGGAAAAAAAATTTGAGTTGTACTTTGAAAAGCTAACAATGGATTAAACGGAACCTTTTTTCTTTGTAGAGGTCATAGCGCTGCCTAAAATCTAGTTATCGTTTCTTCTTTTTCTTTGGAGGACTCAGGCTGTTCAAATAGAAAAAAAAAAGAAGATAGATAAAACAACAGTGAAAGAAATTAGATGGATCACTTTGAACATGAAAATTTTCCTTCCCCAAAGGTTTAAAAAGGGAGAAGAACACTCAGGGGGACTGTGGAGCGCATGGGCCTTGGTGCTGTGCTCACCTGAGTTCTTCAGTCAACGAAGGCTCCAAAATGGAAAGATATAATGCCAATTTCCACTGAAACTGTTGGATGTTTGGTACTTAAATTATCCAGAGTCTTGGTTCTGAACAGAGACTTGTGGATGTGCCTGTAGTTCCTCAAGAAAGATTCCTCGGTATCTTCTGGGTAGTTGTTTCCTACCCTTGATTGTGTTCACCCTCTCCCACTTGCTCCGGTGAATTGAATGTGAAACAGAAATATGGTTTTTTTCTTAACAATTATGATGTTCATTACCCTACTGATTTCTTGGAGGTTTTGAGAAGCTTAGCAATTTCTCCATTCTGAACTTGTGACTGATTAAAATTTGCTGTTTTTCCTAACTCACATTCAGACTCATCATCTCTTTACAACAGGCTGCTTTGGCAATCCTGGTCCCAGTAGGTACTGGAATGACTCTTCTACTTAATTTTATCACTTCATTTTATATTTACCAGGAGGATGTAATCTCAGCTGAAGCTGAACAGCAGATACAGTACTCGAGTGTAGTGCTGAGCCCTCTTTAGCTGACCCCTCCTCTTCTACAGGACTGTCTTTTGATCTGAGAATTTAGCTGGATAACAGTGATGAGCTAGCGGAGATGAGAACATTACTTTTCAGTTCTGCATACATAGATGTATGCTTCCAGTAGCTGGGCAAGGAGAGAAAAAAAAATTGTACTCAGCAAGATTAAACTCAGAAATAATTACTTAAGTATATGCTTATTTTCTTTTTTTTAAAGATTCTGCCATTTCCCCCCCCACCTCCACATATGTCTTCTGTGACTGGCAGCCCTGGTACCCACCTTACTGGGATCAGTCAGTTCCCACAGAATCCCACAATCATGAAAAAGTCTTTTACAACAATGCTCTTTTTTTTCTCTTATTACCATTTATCTTTTGCAAATAACTAGCAAAATGAAACTTCAGAAAAACATAATGTGTTAACCAAAAAAATCCACAAACCCTGCAGGTCCCTCCCCTATAGTCCAGCTTCATGCATCAGCAGGCTTCCAGAGTAATTTTTGGTCTTGGCATGGAGTCTGTTTGGAAATCTCTTCAAAGCAGAAATGCGTGATGGTGGTGAGAGTGTGCCTTGAAGACTCTGGATGAAGATGAAAAGGGAACTGAGCACTGGAGTTTGGCTTTTGAGGGTGTTTTGTTAGTTTCCTGATAAAGTGAATTGATCAGCGAACTGATTCTCTATGTTCTCAAGCCTGCTCCAAGTACGGGCATAGGAAAGCAAGAGGTATATCCAAGCACAAGAAGCTTGTGTTTCGTTTTGGAGAGATTGCATGCCTGCTTAGACCAGCCATGTTTTAGTGCGGTATCGCATATGTATAGCACATATTTCGCTCTATACAACTGTGATTTCAGGCTAAAATCCAAAACCATCAAGCACTGGTTTTATTGCAATGCGGAATCACCATCCTCTTTAAACAAGAGACACTTTTTAAAGAAAATGTCTACTGGAGGAAAAGAAAGAGCCTCCTGCGTGCTTGGACCCTGCCTTGTCTGCCTGCTTACAGCCGGTGGGTTTCCTCCGATGGTGTGCGGCAGGCAGCCCCCCCCGACACCCCTGTGGCACACAGGGCACGTTCACTGCATTACATTGGCTGTGAAGGAGGGGGGAGTTGTTGGAGAAGGCTATTTAAACTGGTCGTTTCTGATCTCTAAAAGTAGAGACAATTCACCTTAGCTCTCTCCCTCTCTGCAATGTCCCCCTCCCCCCCAATTCTGAATCAGAAGTTGGTAACCTGAAGAACCTTAATATTCCTGTAATTTCTTCTTTTTCCATCTTTCCGTGGTGAAATGAGAAGTGCCACATTTGGAAACACAGTATTGCAAAAAAGTGTAGGTTTGCTTGGTTTTTACAATTTTGAACTCACGATCACGTTAAAATCTTTTGAATTGCAGGCATTAGAAGAGCCAACCAAGACTGCTAGTGTGACTGAAGGCACTGCTTTGGACACCCATTCAGAGGTAGTGCTGTTTTATCTCTTTCAAATCTCTATTTGAAAACAAGAAGCAAAGGTTCACTGAGCGATGTGTCCTCCTTTTTCAGATGTGCTCCCCTGCCCAGCTCAGACAACAAACGGAAGAGCTGTGTGCTGTCATTGACCAAGTTCTGCAGGACCCGCTGACTATGGTAACCCGTCAGTATGTGGGATTGACTTTTTGTCTTCCTTTCCTTTTGTCTCTTGTCATTAATAAGTCAGTTCTCTGTTGAAAATAATTTTCCAGCGCCGATGCGAATCTTCCCCAAGTTTCCTGCAGATGAGCACGGAGTCAGATGTTGGCAAGGTAGGTGAATATGCCCAAATGCTCTTTCCAGGTGGACATAAAGTAAATAAAAATCACAACAGTAAGGCCCATGGCAACAGAAAGCTTCAGTTAAGAGACGCGACATCAGCAGAATTGTCTGGCGATTTAAAAGACGTGGAAGGACAGAACTGTATCCCTGGAGTCAGTGCAGTCTTTGTTGCAGGATGCTTCCCTGAAGTCAGAAGGAGTTATGTTGTGAAAGAGAAGCTGTTTATTGAGGTTTCAGAGGTGAGGATCCATGAGAAAGAAATCCTTCACACCTTGCCTTCCATATTGCAGGGTCTCTGGCCATCTCCGAGATTTCATCCCATCTATGGGTCCTTACTACAGAAGAGCCAATGTTTCTAGCTTCAGTGATTGGAAACATCTTTCAGAACAATTCTTTTTTTTTATCATATTCATTATTGGCTTTCAAATAATGGGATAATTAAATGAATACGTAGATTTGCTCTTAAATGCTGATTTCCTTTCAACTCTGGCTCCTCACAGGAGGGGGATGTCTGCTACATCCATTTACCCCAGATAGCTCAGAAACAGGTAGTGAGAGGCAGGAGTTACTTTCTATACTGGTGTTAACCTTCTGGTTTCACTATGTTATACTGGTGTGCCTTCTGGGCTCAGAAGGATGAATAACCAAGGGAGGAGGGTCCTGTATTCAGTTTACCCCAGGTAAATTTAAGTTGGTATTACTAGCTATAGGAAAGTGAAAATGGCAGAAATCCAGCTGGAAACAGGAGGAAAGGGATTTTTGGCAGAGGAACACATCAAAAAGTTAACGCATTCAAAATATCCTGCACAACGTACAGTCCACCATGCAAAAACGAGGCACAGAACCAGCATTCCTGAGTGGGTATATTCAATATACACTTCAAATTTCAGTTTCACTTTTGAAATTACTTCTGTCAACCAGCACGCAGTGGTGAATCAGGCTTCAGGCAGCTGAAAGATGGAAACAGTACAGTAGCCAAAAAGCAGGAAGAGACCGTTATTGAGGAAATGTTTTCCAATGCCTGCACTGAATCTGAAGTGGTTAAAATTCTACTACTAAGTTGGACTTTTGAGCTATAGCATCCAAAACCTACTTCCTTGGACAATTGAGAACTGAGCCTTAACCAAATAGAAGGCATCTGTTAGCAGTCATGAAACCAAATAAAGGAGGCAAAAGGTGAGTTTACCAGGATGCAGCATAGGGACCAAGCTAAAGATTTTGAAGACCTCAGAATGAGCGAGTACAGTGCCTAAACTGAGCGTAAAAGAGACTCATAAACAGGAAGGAAAAAGGAGTATATGTAATAAGTAAATGCCTTAGAAGTAGAATGGACTGGTCAGAGGAAAGCAAGTTCTTGCAGATGAGAAAAGATGGTGTTTCAGGTTATTTTGTGAGCACATGTAACTTAAATATCATGGGGCAACCAAACTTGTGGCTGTATACTAATAAGCTTTTTGTTATGGGAGTTCTCAGAGGCAATTTAAAGGCCAGCTTGAATAGAGTGGGATCAATGTTTTTGAGTGGTAAAAATGAAATGTGATACTTTCTACAGTAAGCACCTCAAGCAAAACTTTAATATACCTTATTCTCAAGTATCATCTCATGAATCTTTACGGAAAACTGAATTTTTCTTGAATTTCAACAATTAATAACTTGTCACAATGATGAAAATCTAAGTTACTCCTCAGAATAACTCTTTGCTCTTAATATAACCATTTATTTTCTATAAGGTGTCAACAACGCTGCAGAGAGCAGCTGGGCGTGAAACAAGATATGTAAGTACTTTTATAATTACTCTATACTTTGCATGCACAAATATCTAATTTGTCTAATCTTGCTACCATACTAGGTGAGTCTGCACGTAGCAGACACAGGCATCTACTCATCTACTTGAGGTGTTTTCTCTAGTACGGAGAAGCGAGCATGCTAGAGCATTGGCAATTGAGACTTGAGATTGAGTCTTCCCACTGCTGTAAATCTGTCATGGCTGGAATATCCTCAGTGCAGTGTCCACTGATAATTTTACCTGTGTGAATATGTTAAAATTAATTTATTCACACACTTCTTTGTTTTTGTTTGCTTTGAGTGTTGGACAAGAGCTCAGCTATTTGGCAAACAGACTGTTACGGGTGCTGAAGGGTTTAGTTGTTTGGACTCAGCCTGCACTGTAGGGGACTTGCTTTGGTAGAATTCCTTTGGTTCTTGCCTATCCATCAGAATTTGAGGTTGACCCAAACTTTTCTTTCCAAGATATAGAGCTGGCTGAAACCCCACAGTTTAGCCTTAGACAAATAGAAGCTGTTTTGTCACATATACACATGTTCCAACATATAAAGAAAATCTCTGTATTGAGTCATCAGTTCAATTATTGAAACATTAAACCCAATTAACATTTTAATTCTCACTAGCACACACAGTTACTGCAGGTTCTGTGTTTTACTTACAACTCAACTAGTCATGTGGTGAGAAATCTCTGCTTACTGTTCATCATTCAGTGTTTCTATTGAACTTCAAATCAAAGCAGTGCTGGCAAAGCAATAGAGGCCTCCTAGTCTTATGCCAGCACAATGCTTGACTGAACAATTTCACTTTGCTTCTTGAATGTGGTGGTATGCATATTTTATTGCATACCGTGATTTTTTACTTGACAGATTGTGCAGGCTTATAGCAATTAGGAAGGATATTGGAAGAGAGCTTTTCAATGACATAGAAGAGTGTGTTTCAGAGGTAGTCTGTGAGAACAGGGATATTTAATACCACTCCAATGCAGATCTCCAGCTCCTAATACTGTGGCTGACATATAGCATATTTCAGGCATCCAACTTACATGCCTTAGGGATACAGTTAGGTTTTCTTTGCTGGCATAGAAAATCACCCTTACAAACTCTTCCTTCCCAGTCTCCCCTGGAACTTTCTAGATAAAGAAACAAATCAATATTTAAAAATACATTTGGGAATAACACAGAGGATTATTGGTAGGCTAACCTTTCCTGTTAATTGTACAAGCATGTTGCATTTTTGGTGTGTCAGAAAATAGACTGTGGACTCCAAGCTGTGGCGTGGTGGCTGAACGTGGTGGGTCCAGGCTCTGCTGGACTCTGCCATCGCTGCAGCCTGCAGCAGAGTCTCCTGAGGCACAAGCCACGTGTCCCTGACAGACCCCATACATCACAGCTCTTTCCCCGTCTCTTGCTCTGCTTCCTCTGGAAGACAAAAGCTATTTCTATCGCAGCTAACAAACCAGGTGGTGGCTTGTCCTCCGGCCCTTAGGGTGAGCACGCTCTGAGGTGGTTTTCCATTGAGTTGTCTTCTCCTCTTCCCCTTCCACTGGCCTCATCCCTGCAGCTCACTCGCAGAAGTAGGCTTTTAGTTTATGCAACAGAATTAATTTTACTAGAAAGAATTAAAATGGTAATTTACCAATATAATTTTCTTAATCTTTTTGTATTCATGATGTCTGATATTGAGATGCTTGACAAAATGTTGCTTTGAGGGTGCTTTTGGTTAAAAGAAAAGCTTCAATTTGTTTATTATGAGTCAGGGATAGGAAAATCTGTCATCATGCTAAAGTGTTATTTATAAACACACACACGTAAATGTATATGCATGCACACATGATAATATTACTAATTCAGTAGGTTATATGGAGTGGTAGACTATACAAATATGTTGAAATAGCCTGCCATTTAACAATTAAAATGGCACAGATTTGCTTCAGCCTCAATTACTTTTTGTCTTCTCATGCACTTCAGAACCTTTTAAGGATGTAAATGATTGTACAAATAGCAAGGGAGCATATAAGAAGTATGGAAAAATGTCTGACTTCAGTGAAATTACAACAGTTTGTACCAGCTGACAACTAAGTACTACTGTTGTCATTTAACAACTTTTTAAACTGTATGGTCTTTGATAAGATCCCATTCACCATTTTATAATAGTGCATCTCTGTTGGCTTTAGGGATGATACTGCTGATGGGTAATAATAATATAATCATTCTCTAAAGAAATTACTTTTATGGCTATCGAGTGCCTAATATAAATACTTAGACATTGTGTTTCCATATAATTACTGTTACCAGTGAAAGCTTTCTTAACTTTAATTTCAAGTTCTAGCAAATTTATAGTTTTATCATTTAGCCCACTTACAACTGCTTAAAAAATAATTTCTCATGATTAATTGGAATAATTACTTTGCATATTATTGACATTTTTGCTCTTCTTGACAATTCTATTCTAAAAAAACCTATTTTAAGTGTTACAGACATGACACACAAATGAAAAAAAGGAGAAAATATGAAGCAGCTAAAAATGCACACAGACATGCAGAAATAAGAGCGTTTTTCTTTATCTGCAGTCTGCTGTGCTTATATACATTTCAGGTAACCCCTTTGAAATGAGATTTACTCTTAATTTGCACCACTGAAGTGAGAGAATTTCATTCTAGCCCACTTGTATCTTTAGATCCTTCTGAAGTGCTTTGGTGTCTTTAAGCCCACAAGGAGATTGGTCATCACACTTGGTTACTGGTATGAAAGTGAGTCCCTAGTGTGTAAGTAGCCACTAGTAAAAACTCTAGTTTACTCTGTCAAGGGCAGAAGATGGACCTCTGGTAGATTTTGTGCTAAATCACAGCTGTCCCTGTGTCGGTGGGAAGGTTTCCTCCACCAGTAGCTGTGTTTAGAGATGTGAGTGCTCTCAGCGAGGAGCACAGTCCTCCACCATGACTCATGGTGATGCTGTTCTCACCACCAGTGCAGGACTAGAGCCAACAGGTCCAGGGAGTGAGGAAACATCTCTAGCACTTGGGAGGCCACATCTGGAGTTCTGTGGCCAAATCTCTCCAAGGTCTTTGTCACAGGGGAACAAAGGAAAAGCATATTCTTCCACCTCCAAATGAGCTGGAATTGCTTTTCTGCTCAAAATGGTGAGAGGAGCATATAGCTGAGTGGATAAAAAAACAACTGTAGTGGTTCTTCTGCAGAGGGTGCAGGCTGTAATGGCACTGACTTTTCTTCTACTACTGCTATAACATCTAACCATTGCATCTAGTACTTTTTTTTACCACCATACTGAAGAACATTGGCATTTTAGAGTCTCAAGGCCTCCAAATCACACCTACATCAAGGAAGGGCATGTTATCCATACAGAAACTGTGTTATCCAGTGGAACTCCTGAAGAACTTGAAGGAATTGATTGGAGGGATCAATGCACCAGAAATCCTGAATGTCACCACTGTGTGGGCAAATAAGCATGTGGCACATGGCTGTTTCACATACACACACAAATACTTTGCATTCATCACATTTACCCTTTATCTGGAAAATAGGGCTTCTGCTGTTCAATGTATACTTCGAAAAAAAGAGTAATGCTTGAGTAGGATTGTTCTGGTTTTCATAATGTAAAGTCAGAGGATGAAAAAGTTGGACTGAGCTCCCAATACAATTGATAGCATTAATAGCATTGATGCTGCAAATTAACAGGCAATGGCAGGCTCAGAAATGTCAGGATTTTCATTTTGAGATTAGATTGAGATGAAAAAGTGAAATTTTGTTGCACTTGGAAAAAAGTATCCCAAAAGTTTAATGGGCATTTATATTTGATTATACCCAGAAATAAACTGGAAATGACAATATTTTAACTTCTCTTACCAATTGCATGTCACTGCATCAGTGGTAAAAGCTTCTGTACCTAAGCATACTGCTGTCTGTGGCTTTTTCTTCTGTCATCGCTATAATCACTATGATATTGTATGTAAAACTGTATATATTTACCTTTTTGACAGGCCAACCTTTACAAATCGGCACCTATGGTAACAGAGAGTCAGCTGGTATGTATTGCACAGCTGTGATACGCTGTTTTTCAAAATTTGCACAAGCACAAAAGCTAAAGGAATCATTATTTACTTTCTTAGTCCTTTGAAAGAACCTGCAGTCAATATCCTCCTACAAAGCTGCATTGCTTTCTTCTGTACTGAATACACAGCTGTTTTAAGTAACTGTAAATCCTGACAGTACTTGTAAACCCAGGAACCAAATGACAAACTAGACAACCTTGCTGAATCTTGAGGCATATGACAACTGTAGAGTCTACTGCTGGTTTTTGGACTCTTTTAATATTACACTTCTACAATTTTGTTTATATGCAACAACGTTCCGGCATCTATTTTCTTCTTACTGGTTTTAATCAAAGCTGGCTTAACTACTGAAAAACAAGGGTAAAAATCAAATAAAGAAAGGGAGATTATGCATCAGATGTTCATTTTAGCTCTCATCACAGTTAAGTCCCGTTGGAGCCAAACTTTCTGAAGAAGAGTCAGAAGAGAGGTCACGGAGCCTGTCCAAGAGACAGTGACCACTAATGAACGCTTAGGGAAAAAATGAGATGTGGATGAGAATTTTTCCCCTTTGTATTTCAGCTAACGGAATTTTAGGGACTTCCTGAATCAATTTCTTCTGTTTAGTAATCTTTGACCACTTCTTCTTTCATGATTATTTCCAGTTACTTTTAAAATCTTTTTATACTTTGGTCTCTACAACATTCTGTAGCAATAAGGTTTACTTTTTAATTACGCATTGTGTGAAATAGTACATTATTTCTTTGTTTTAAACCTACTACTTGACCTCAGGTCTTGTACTGAAACAGCAAATAATTGTTCTTTCTTCACTTTCTAAATAATATTAAAGATTTCTAGGTATTAACCATAATACCCTATCAGTCACCTCTTTTTCATACAGAAAAGTCAAAATTGCTTAGTCACTCTCGAGAAGTATGGATACAGTCCCTTATCTTTGATGATCCTTGTTGCCCTTTTCTGTATCTTTTTCAGGTTTTTGTTTTTGAGATTTGGAGACTAAAACCATGAACTGCTCTTTTCTAGCTCTGAACACTTCTGCTTCCTATTTACAGAACAACATGATAACATTCTTTGTTGTTATTTCTATTCCTTTCTTAACAGTTCCTAGTAATTTATTTAGTTTTTACTTGTGTTCAACAGTAAGCAATGTTTGCATAGAAGTCTATACAATAAGTCCAAGACATGTTTCCTGAGTAGCAAGAGCTAGTTTCCGAGCTAATTAGTTCATCACTGCATGTGTAAATTTAGGATGTGGTTTAGTTTTTCCCTGTGAAATGTATCAATGTTGAATTCAGTAAGTTTCACCCGCCTTTTTATCATTCATTCGCTCAGTACCATAAAATCTCCCTGCAACTCTTTGCACTGATATTTTGTTTTTACTCCCCTGAATGATTCAGTATTACCGGCAAACTTTGTCACCTTACTAGGCACTCTTTTCTAGCTGATCTACGTCCATAATTCAAAGCCCAGATTGCAGAGCATGTCTCTGAGGAACTCTATTTGTAACTTCCCTCCACTGTGAAATTTGAACATTTATGCCAACCTTTTCCTTCCTATCTTTTAACTGGTCCATAGGAAATATTCTCTTTTACTCCTAGCAGTTTCATTTCCTTAGTAGACCCTGCTGAAAGACCTTCACCAAAGCCTTTGGAAATCCACGTGCAACGTGCCTGAACATTCACTGAACTTTATAATGTGTGACGCAGCCTCAATTTTGTTATCCCTGGTCGTGCATTTAGGGACCTGGTGGGGAGAGAAAAAACCCAGACACTGAGCCTCACATAAGACGGTCTGTTGATTCCCAATTGATTTCATCTAATGTCTTTTCCTAGATGCCAAAAGTTTTCATATTGCTAGTTTAAACATAACTGCTGTATCAGCCAGCTTTCTTGCATCACTAACCCTTTAAAATAACTGTAAAAGATTTATCAGGCATGAGTGCCCTTTCAAAAGCCATTCCCGATTATTTGTCCAAATGTATAGTAATTCTGTTCTTTAGTATAATTTGTTCCTACTACTTTGTACAGCTTGAAATGTCACATGTAGTGATTTGTGATCCAGGATCCTGTGGTAAAACCTGTCCCATAGTTGCCACTTCTCATTCTCTTGGTACTGATTATGTCTGAAGGAGTAAGTTAAATACCACAATTCATAGTGTGGCCATTTCACACTGGAATTGCTTTACAACTTTATTTATTCCTTGTACTTTATTTGCTCATTTTATTGATTTTTTCTCAAATCTGTCTTAAAGACACTGTACTTGAAACAGTTCCTCAAAATTGTTTCTTTGCCTGGGTGAGAACCTCCCTAAGTCCTCCTGTGAGGAAAGCTGAAGTTCAGCCTTGGTCTCCTCTTCTTCATGCATCTTTTTTATGTGTTGATTATATCTACTGGCCCCATAGACTTTTAGTTGTAAGGAAATTTAGCAAGTTGTTTTTTTTTTTCCAAAGTCTTTCTTGGCCTACTGTATGACATATTTATGTTATGGGCTGGATTTTTTTTTCTTTCTTTCTTTTTTTCTCTAGACTGTATTTGAATACATCTTTATGTCCTTTGAGCCTTTTCCTCATTCCTTTTTTCACTTCTTTGCAGTGCTCTTTGAACATCCTAGTATTTATTGATCTCTTAAATTCTTCTAAGCTGGTACATAACTTCTTGGAAACATTACTGTCTTAAGCAGTATTCTGGTCACTTATAACCATTTCATCCTTTTGGCAGCTCCTTTGATTTTTTTTTCTCTTTTTTTTATAACTATTTTAATTATTTATCTATATCTTTAAATTACAGCAGTGGAATTCTTGTGTGTCTTTTTTGATCAGACAGCAATGTTGTCTCTGAGCACACTGTGATCTCTATTGATGAATGACTCTTCAGTAGTAACATTCTGACTTAGAAATTTTGCAGGATTTGTGATTCAGCTAATTACTTCTCCTCTTGTGGAATCTCTGACCAGCTATACCAGGGACCAGTTATTATACCTACACCTCTCAGCTGTGTGACTTCTATCCAATGGACAGGCAAAGCACTGGGCATGCCACTGTGACTCTTGTCAACAGATTTTCTACTCTTTTAAAAGATGGCTGTGAAGGACCTAGGATAACAAAGTGCAAAGCCATACCCAGCACACCAACGCTACACACAATATCGCCATTATCATTGACTACAACATTTGTTCTTTATACATTAAGCAAATAAGACAAAATTCACATGGGACCAGTCTTGCATACCTTGGTACCATTTTCTTAGTTTTTCTTGGTTCAGACATTTTAATGCTGTGTGCAATTTTAATGAGTGTGCAATGGAAGGATTTATCAAAATGTATTTATATACAAAAATAGTAGGAGGGGAGTCATATATATTTAGAGCAAATACAGAACGGTATTTCTGCATTTTGTGAGCAGGTTTAAATGACAGTAACAGAAAGAACACAGTGCAGTTTCTTGCATGGAAAGGATTGTGGATAGGAGTTGCAGGAACTTGAGACTGGACAGAAGATGAGTTCAAGCATTTGAAGGAAGAAAAGCATTAGAGAAAAGTAGATAACAATGGTCTGGTCCAGGAGTTAAAGCTGGAGTGTTTCATTTAATATCTAGATATATTTCTATGGCTTAATTTGTTCTGGTGTATTTTAGATGTGACTTGGCAGCTTGAAGTATTTTTTCTCTAATTAATTTATTTTGAAACACATATATTACCAGTATTTCCTACATTTAAATCTGTTGAGCCCAAAGTTCCATGAAATAAATTAAACCATGCTTGAGAATACGACACCTCAAGAATTATACTGTGATTGCTTTAAGATAAACTAGCACTCAATTCAGCATCTTTTAAGACCCACTTCTGGCCAGAATGGCATCAAATATAGCATAGTTGTCAGGTCCAACATAAAATCAGGGCTCGTGGGTGCATCTGTCCACCTAAAATGATTTCACGGCCTTTGAGCACATGAATGACTTCTGGAAGGCATTTGAGGAGTGATCCATGTAGAGCCATCACACAACAAAGTAAGAAAGAGTTTAATGATATACCAAAGGAAAATGTGAGTGAAGGGAACTTAAATGTGCTTAAAGGGTTTCCTAAAGAAAGGGAAGGAAGCAGAGAGCAGCGTCAGTTCTGAGGGCTTGCCCTTATACCCCTCCCTGCCACCAGCCTGGGCAGCGAGCAGTGCCTGGGCGAACCTGCTCCCTTTTCTGGTCCCAGACTTGCAGACTTGCTCCTCTGCTGATCCCAGAACAGCAGCAGAGGTGAATGCCTCCTTCGCACTACTCTTATTGTGGGTCTGTTTTCTCCAGCTGTTGAGGAAAGGACTCATCCTTGTACTGTGAGTAGAATGGAAAAGAACTAAATCCATTGATTTTAGTTTTGGCTTAGTTTAGCACAGAGTCAGTGGAAATCATAATACAGTATAGTATCAGACATCTTGTTGAAAATTCAGCTGCTTCTTTAAATGCAAATATTTCAGTATGAAAAAAAAATAAAGACAACTTGAATTTCAAACAGGTGACTGTTCTCGCCGCTCTGGTGCAAAACCTGCTGCTGCTTCAGCATGAAGGTGGAGAAAATAATTATCCTTTCTTCCTAGGCTTTTCAGTGATGTGAATGATTTACTATTTAGCTGGAGGAAGAGGAAATCCTTTTAACCACAGTTATATGCCTTCACACCTTCAAATGTACTAAAGAAGAACTTCATTGTAGACTGACACACTGGCTGGATTGTTTTACTGGATTTTGGCAAGTGTAAGGCCTCTACAAGGGAAAATAAAGATAAACTAATATGTTCAATAACATATTTCCCTTTGTGAAGTCTAATTTGTGGCAGAAAAGAAATAGAAGGGTACTATTTTAAGGTGTTTCACAGTCCAACTAAACAAAGCATCTCTGTTTGTACTGTTAGGGCTAAAAGCATCTTTTTGCTGACAGTGGAAACTGCAATGATCCTTCATGACAAGGGAGCCAGATGCTCACTATCTGAAAGCAGGTGCTCTCAACTCTTTAGAGGCTCCTCAGGTGACTCTGGCTTCTCAGTGCTGACAGAAGATGACTGCATTGGCTGGGGCGTGCTGTGTTGCATACTTGCCCAATCTGCCCCAGGGTCCCTTTCCTAAAAACTAAGGAGGTCGTTAGAAAGGACTGGGAATGGTTCCTCTCCGTGAGGGAATTCTTTGGTTATCCCATTTGAAGGAGAAGGCTTCAAAGACTGCAAGAAAATATTTGTACAGAAAAGTTAGATATAAATGGCTATGCAGGCGAACAGATAGACTCAGGGCTTGTTATTTGCCAAATGAGGTCTGATGGACCTAGAGCAGAAAGGAAAGAAAGAGGGCAGCTAACTCTTTTATCCCAAGGCTAGCTCTCCCATTTTATTATATATTTTTATCTGATCATGTCATATTTTTTGTTAATAATTTGTCTGGCTGCCTCAGAGACAGGCTGTTTCAAAACAGCACGGCATCGAAAACATATTAAAAAGCTAATCCCTTGTTAAACATTAAGAGGCAACTTTCTTGTTTGCAGGAAAGCTGTTCAGCTATCCAGAACAACTTAACGTCTGTGTAGTGACACAGAGCACCGCAAAGAGTTAGTGCAGTCATTGCTAGTTACCAAAGAGGTGTCCGGCCCTACATACTGGAGATCTCCCAATACTCTGGATAAGGGGAAGCAATAGTGACTCAGATAGGAGAAACATGGGACTCAGAGGATTTTAGGCCTCTGCTGAGAGGAATGGGGTTGCAGCTGGGACCTTCCTCACCCCTGTCAGCAAGATCTCAGGGACAGCCAGTGTCACAATAACAGAAGGAAAAATTCGAGGTGAACATGCCCATCCACCTGCTGATGAGAATTTCACTCTTCTGACTTTTGAGGCAAATATCGTGCAAGGCTCATTTTCATACAGCCAAAATACCTCCTGTCCCTGAAGAAGGGTGGTCGTGTCCATACTGCCAATCAACGGGTGCCCTGGCCCAGCCTATCCTCCTATTTCTGACTGTGCACTTGCTGACCTGGGCCAAAACCACGCCAGGGAGCACCCTGGTGCTGAATCGGTAGAAGTAATTATGGGTCAGCTCTGGAGCTTGTGTCTTGGCCCTGTGTAATTTGCTAATAGGGCTGTAGCCATATGATGACAGCCCATTGCTACCATGACAGCCTTCACCATTTTTCAGGACTGTTGTAGGAAGGCCAACGCTTTCCTTGGCAAAACAGTCTTAGCTTGTTTCGCAGCAGCGTCAGTTGTGCCACCCGCTATTGAAGAAAGAGTTCAAGTTTTTAGTTTTGGATCAAAGATTTTATATAACTTGTCAGGGAGCTAATAAAGTCTTCGAAATTCTGGCTGCTGGCTGATATCTGCCACTCTGTTAGCAGAGTCAGACATAAACATATGACTCAGTCAGCACTTCAGCGCGCGATGTTGTTTAGAAAATGCTTCCTTAAAAGCATTTCTACAGCGTGCTTTTGGAAGAGGTTTCCTACGTAAGGAGAGTAGCTTATCCTTGATGATTTCAGGTACCTCAATGGGCTTTTAATTGCGTGGTTACATGGTGTGGAGGAGTGCTAGAAGGCCACAGGTCCTTTGTCTGCATAATGATGACTTGATAACAACTGTAGCTTTCTTTTTATTTTTATATTTACCTTTATGTTGAAAGCCAGGAGTCTTTTACTTTTAGAAACTCTTCTCAGAAATCTCGGAGAGGAAAATAATTATTTCATGGTGAATCCTACAAAGAAATAGTCATGAAATATGGACTGTAAGTTCATTAAATGAGCACCGTATCTTTCAATAAGTTGATCTTCTAATGAAAAAGTTTAAGTTTTTAATGCAACTTGGCAGTCATTGTCTCTTAAAAAAGTTAGTACCACCTTGTGGCTTACTTTTTGCTTTCGGTTGAATATGTTTCTTCTTATTTGATGAGGCAGATGAAAGGGCCCCAACCTGTGGAAAAGAGGGAGGGGATAAAACACAAAGCTAAGGGAAGATATTTTGCTGCCTGGGCCTTGCTCTTCCCAGGCGTGTTGTGCTCCTCCTGCCTCTGCCACCTTCCACCCAGCCCCTGGGCAGCACTCTGTCCTTTCCCAGGGCAGAGGCAGGAGCACAAGACATGGGGACATCTCCTGCCTCCTGTAGCCCCCCCTCCGATGTGCGCCCCTCTTGCCCTGTCCTTGCCAGATGCCTGCAGATCTTATTTTAAGGTGATCCATAACTCAGTTTACATGATGCATCCAGCAATCTCAGCTGCATCATTCTCTTTTTTCCAGACGGACTTCGTAAGCGTATTGCTCTTGTAAATAGGCGGCAGGTGTTATTAAATGTACATAATCTAAATCTTATAAATAAATCTCATAGTGAATCCAGTTTCTTCTCTGCATTTTTGTACCCTGCTGGGTACTGAGGATGGGGAGCTGTGACAGCACCTATTTCCAGTCCCAGCTGGGCAAGCTGCCCCTCTGGACTGCAACCAGAGAAGGAGCTCAGCAGCAGTCCTGTTGTTACCTATATCAGTTATGACAAAGACTGCCCATTTTCTGTGGGGTAGCTGTAACAGAGAAGAATATAACTGACGTTTAAATTCAATCACAGACTTCTCCAGGACTTCAGTTCTTACCAAATTCCAGTGAGAATGTACACTTTTTTCTTCTTTTTCTTTGCTTACCAAACAAGTTGTTTATTTTAAAATTATCCCCTAGCCTCTGTTTAGAGTTTATGCCACAACCCATCATGTCAGACTTTACTGCAAGAATTCTGAAAATCACAGCTGTATTAAATTGACAAGTTGATAGTCAATTTTTTGGTTGGCTGGTAGCTAACCAGGAAATTTTTTCTTAATTCAATAATCCGATTTGTCTGAAATGAGGGGTATCACAGATCCATGCTGATTAAATTCTCTAAAAATGTATTTTTCCAAGTGAAGTCTTAAAGATACTGTCAAAATCCAGCATGTGATCACTGGTATTATTCCCCAGAAAGACTTTTCCCTAACATGTTGCTGCCTGGGTATAAGTTAACAGCATCACATGTTGACCTTCTTTGTTTCACAGTTACTGTTTTGAGTAGCCCAGAAAGGAATTTGCAGTGTGAAAGCAGATGTGTGGCTGTGCATAAAGTGTGACTTGATGAACTTATCAAGATGCAGCTGAACAGTTAGCAAAAACAGCCAGCAAAGCCCACAAACCACAGTCTGACAGCCCAGCATCTATTTTTGTGTCAATAAGAAACAGATGTCAGTGGTGAGGCTCTGTGCATAAAAACAGCTTTTGCCATTTTTGTCCACAATCTGTGTTAAAAGTAGGCCAGGCAGCATGACAACCAAATAGTTTGGGTGGTGAAATATGTTATTAATAAAATTTTAAAAAATCTAATCAGTACACCCTGTTGGAATTAACTTGTCTAACAAATATTCTGTAAATTGTGAAGTATTTTATTTTATTTTTCTTCCATCTCTTTTCTCCTGGGTGCGCTATGGGTCAAGACAAAACCTGGTGTCATTCGTCCTGTGCTTGTGAAAGGGAAGAGTGCACAGCAAAAGGAGGAACCCTATCAACCCAATCCTTTTAAAAAGTACCTTGAAGAAATCGGTGATCAAGATACTGAGCAGGTGAGTGACTCACTCTGAAGGATTTTATAACTTCAGCTAGTTTCCTTAAAGACGATGGAATAATCTTAGATGATTTCCTGAGGGGCACCTGGCTTCTGGAGGAGAGTCTACAGGCTGGAGATGGGCAGCTGGGCTTTCTACAGGGACTTTTTTTGGTGATCTAAAAACCTATATGTTGAGGAGAGGACCTTTTTGTGGTAGGAAACACTACAAAAGAAAGTGGAAATCCTGTGCTCCCCTGTCAAGCAGGTGTCTGGATAGGATCTACTAGAAAGCGCTTCCTCCATTTGGTGTCCAGACCCAAATTCTCTCTAAAGAGACAGCAAGGACTGGGCAAGGTTCACTCTTCCCTCTCCAAGGGAGACCGCAGAGGAGCCCCAGTGAATTTCGGTGTTACTGCCCAGTGCGTAGCTCCCCCAGGTTTGTATTCGTGTCCCTCCACAGCGCGAGGGGACAGCTCTTGTTCCGCACACGAGGACCATTAACAGGCAGCCCATGGGGCAGCAAAAGTGCCGTCTTCTCCCGCAGACCTCTGCAGAAAGACGTAGGATCACTTTGCAAAAACACGTCTTGAACTTTGCTGACCTGTATGAGGCATTAGCTCAGAGAAACACCAGATAAATGGTTCTGTCAGCCTTTTCTCACGCATTTGTGCTTGTGCGCATTATTGTGAATTAAACCTTAACTGCGATACATAATCTGAATGTCCCTGTAGGAGCTTATTATTAACCTATCCAGTATGTTCGAATCTTCCATCTGGAGGGTAGTCAAATGGAGCCAATAGTCCTCGTCAGACACAATGTGAATAAAATACCTTGCTAATTGAATTTCTCTTACTTCTATGCCTCTCTAGTCACATTAGAGAGAGACTTTAGCAATGGCAGTCTTCTCTTCTTCCTTTTATAGCTGAATTTTTTTAAGATTTGCATTTTAGCTCTTTCCATTCCTCCCCATAGCTCTGACTTGCTGTAGGACAACGCTGGCATTTCTCAAGAGTACTGCAGCATTACAAACAGAGGAAGGTTTATTCGTAGTGTTAGTGGGTTCCAGCAACACATGTGGGTAGCATCAGAAGGTTTCTCATTTTATAGGTTCCTATAGAATGTAGACTTTCTGTAAAATACTAAAAAAAATGCATTAAAATGATGATTTACAATTTGTCTCTGAACTTTTGAGGTTGACAGTGAATATTTGACTTCAGGTGAGTCCATAGTGACTTTTTCATGCTTTAACTTACTGAAACCCTTCTGATGCCAAGGCACTGTGCTGCCATTCACCTGGGATGAAAGAAGAGGAGAGCTGACCTGGAGCTGCTGCTAGAGAACTTCTGGCCCAGGCCACCCCAGCTGATACCTCCCTTTCATCAAGGCTGGGCACTGATTCTGCTGGCTATAGTTTTGCTGACGAAGAAATGGTGCAATCACCAAACTTTGTATTTTCAGGCAAATACAAACCTGGGGTTATTGCCATAGCCTGAAGCTTTCTGACATTTGAAGCTAATTGTGAAAACCAATCAACTCACACCTTACAAATTACTACGGTACATATTACTGAAGTGCTGAGGATGTAATAAGTCCCTGAATAAATGTGGTTCTTATAACAAAAGCCAAATTATTTTATATAAGAGCTATGTATTAAAATGAACTAAACAAATAGTGCACTGGCTTTGATACATGGAAAAATTAATTCCACAATGAATATGTTCAGTTTTGCTTCCTTTATTTAAAAGAACAATGTCATATGCTTTAAAGTATTGATAAATTGGTATTATTATCCTAACCTAAGAAATACCACAAGTTGCTGTAAAATACTTGTTGTTTTGGGAGATCTCTATTAAGACATCTTTGTTCTGAAAAAGGAAGTACTTGGAGCTGCATTCAGATGGATTCACTGACTTAATAGAAACTGGTTTTGTTTGTGTGAGAAATGGCCATATGATTCTAGTGGTGGTCTAATACAACAATTAACAGTACGATAATAGCCAGATCTGGGGAAAACACTAAAGCACTGAACATGACAGCACATGCTTATGATTTCAGCTCTTGCCTCTCAGAGTAGGTTTATGGTGCTGATACGAGTCCCTTGTGAGTGGAGGAGACTTGGGTGCCCCACGTGAGGATGTTCACAGTCTTACAGCATCTGTGAAACGCTCCTGAAAATTGCTGTGGCTGTCTCCAACCCCAGGGTTGTTAGCCTACAAGGACACTTGTTCTCCCTCTTCACCTGCCCTCAGTAGTTAGCATTTTTGGCTGCACAGTGGCTGGCTTTCAAAGACTGGGAGGCGTTCCCACCAATATTACCCCCAAATCAGGTGAATTGACTGCTTTCATGGGATATGAGAACTGTGGATTAAAACTAGGAGACTAGGAGCTAGGCTTTCTGCTTTCTGCAGAAGAGCCGGTGCTAGTCCACTTGTCCTCAGATAAGAACTTAGCAGGCATCTAGTGTGGCTGAGGGCAAAACTGCTCATACTGTTACTGATTTTCTCTGGTTTTCTGTGGAGATTTTCCCAGCCCTGCTGGGAGGCTCAGCTCTTACATTTCTGTTCTCTCCATCTCTCTGCATTTTCTTTTCCTTTCTTTCCTTGCCAACAACACCCTCCCTAGGTGACGTTGCTGTCCCTCCTTCACCCAGCCCATCTGGAAAGGACAGACCCTTTCAGGCTGCATCTTTGAGGATGGTAGACTAGAAGAGGTTCCAGATGGCATCAGCTTTAATAACTTCTCTCTTGATTTTTCTTAGACCTCTGCAGTACCTCCCCTCCCTGCCAAACCTCCCAGTGTGACACTGAGCACTGGTGACTATGTGGGTGACATTCAGTTTGAGACATAATGATGCAGCCAGCCGTAACTGCTGACCTTCAGCTTCACGTCCCTGTGTCGAACACGTTTTTTTGCACAACAGAGAGTAGCTTGTTTGCTTTTCATTTCATTAAGAAATGTCCCCATGTGGAAAAGGCCATTTGCCTTGTAAAAAAAATAGTGATTTTTGCTTTAACAGGCAGCTGCTCTCATGCAGATAATTCAAGGTAATGGATGGAGACAAAAAGAGATTTCTCAATTAGTAAAGATCATCTGGAAAGGATGCAGCTCAGCTCACAGATAGCTCTTCTTAGCTGTGTTCTGGGTACACTGTATATAGATTGACACTGGTGTGCCAATCAAATTAACAAACCAGGGAAAAATCCCATTTTATTTTGGCTTTTTTCTCATATTAGCTCATGCTGCCTTCTTTTTTTTTTTTTTTTTTTTTTTTTTTGCTCCTGAGGACTTATACAACTTGTAGAACTGGCTATTCAGTGGATATCCCCCCATCCAAAACTTGTTACAGACAGAGTGTAGTATTTTGAGGTTCCAATATGACAGTATTAAGCTTCCCACATTTTAAGATGCCCTTACTGGAGATGACAATTTCCCCTTCATGAGAAAGAATTTTTTTCCTTTTGCTTAGTACATTTCAGTAATATTTCAGAAATTTTGCAAGTATGCTCCAATTTGTTCAACAAAGCACCATAAAATATACTGGAAGTGACAGCTTCATGAAAATTTTCATTTGAAACTGGGGAGACAATCTTTTCTGGGGAAAAAAATAGGGCATTTTGTTACATAGTAATGTGAAAACAACTCCTAATATAAGGTAGAGAATTAATGCGCTTGCAAATATTTATTGACAAGAATGTACATAGGCTCCTTTGTCATTAAAAAAATAAACCACTTTGAGCCGTGTAAGAGCAAGATAAGGATGAACTAAAGAGATACTAGTTACACTTAGCCTGAAGCTGTGAGGCCAGTTTGCCAAGTGTTATCATTACCAGTAGGGCTGGTGTCTCTGAGGAGGAGGCAAAAGTCGGTGTGAAGCGATGGCTGCCTGGTGCCCTTCCAGCCGCTCACGCCGCTGCCGGGCTCTTATCCGCTCGTTTGCTCGTGCTCACTCTTTCGGTGGGTGATGCGTTAGCTTCTGCTGGAACTAATCACAGCTCGTCACAAATTTTCTGGGTCTTGAGCTCAAAGGCACAGCGCGCAGGGGAGGTTCTGGTCTCCACTCAGCCAGCCAAGCGGGTGAGAATTCGGGATGTTTTGTGACAATGGCCTTGACAAAACCTAAGCAGGATTTTTGCCAAAAGCTGGGTATGCCTCCTTGACTCTTTACCAAATCTTTTAAAAATCAATTTTTTAAAGGATTTTATCCTTCAGGTGCAAAAAGCACATTTTTATTGGGTCTTTTTAACCAGCAACGCTATTAACTGCTGACAACTTGCAGTAGTAACATGTATAGTGTGTGCACCTTCACTGGTTTAACTCTTAAATGGCTGAAAAATCTTGTTAGAGTCTTGTTAAAAAGCCTGAAGTTCTCCTGCTAGTATATAGGCAAGGCAGACTTCCTTTTGTACCTTGCAGACACTGTTTTCAGATTGGTTTTGCTTCCAATCCACTCTCTCAGCAAATGTCCCCAAATGGGGCCATTTTATCCTAGCACAAGATCCTTCTGGGCTTTCCTTCTCTGTCACTTGAGCGTCAGTTGAGTTGCAAGAGGGAGAAGCACTGGACCCCAGCCAAAGCCTAACTGGTTTAACGGGACATCTACAGCAGGTTTTTGTGTGTGTACTTTCATGCCAGTGAAAGTGCTTAGTGTAGAGCAATTGTATTGGCACGAAGGTAGAGTTATATTTCCTAGTTAATCGTCAGTCCCTATGAAATGTAAAAAAGGTGCAAGACAAGCACTTTGCTTTCTGTCCAAAGCGCTTTTTTTTGCATTCATTAATCTGCTTCTGTTTACTTTTCTTTTTTTCATAGGAGACTTCTCTCCTACACCCTCTGTATCCAACTAAACTGATCCCTCCAACTAAGTCCCCTTTGCGTCCTCCGTCCATCTCCCTCGCTGACTGTCTAAACCCTGGACCTTTCAGCCACTTGTCTTCTATCACGTGTGATGTCCATGAGAATCCTTATAGCCCTTACAGTCACAACTCTTTGTACAATAAGGTGAGCGTCAAGTGTGGTGTGATTCAAAAGTGTTGTCAGGCTTTCATCCTTTTAATTCTAGGCAGAATTCAGCTGAGTCATTACATTTCAGTGCTGGCAGGTGCTCTGGGAGATGCATCTCAGATGAGCCTGTGTCTCCAGCATCCTTGGAGATATGATTGCTTTTCCTTCCCTTGGCACAGCTCATGTCAGGGCTTGCTTCCTCCAGACCAGCTAGGACAGGGCTCCCACCACTCTTCATTCAAGCTATCTGTTCTCTAAAAGAGGAATAATCTATTTCATCTCTCATGCTCAGATTACTTTTAACATTTACCCATAGTAAGGTAATGGGCTATTTCTTTTTTCCTGGGGACGGGAAGGGAGACTAACCTGAGGGAAGGGAGGTTAACCTGAGAGAAATATAGGCTTTTCCAGTGGCTTTATCTGTCATCCTGACAAGCAGTTCTCTCTTGCCAATGCAAAGGGAATCACACCCTTGCTGACATTTGTGTCTTCCTTGAAACATCAGTGAAGAAGTTAGACAAAATCTCTGTAGTCCAAGGTGTGTGGGTGACAGGGCTGGCTAATGAGCTTTGTAAGGTGAAAACTGGGCCTTGTGTCTTAACAGAAGTCTTTTCGAAGAGCAGCTGGAATGAGGTATTTACAATACCTCAAGAGAGCCCCTGCCTGGCGTTAGAACAGCATCGGTTGTGGAAGTCTGTAGAAGATGCTGTTTGCACCCCTCAGATGCATCCCTCCCATGTCGTCTTTTTCTAACACAAAATCTGGCTGCAAATGCTCAAACCTTGATGCCAGGAGAGATAATCCCACTCCAAGATGTACAGTGTGATTTATTTGGGATGCAAGAGGTTAAAACACAGGCCTTAGTTTCTGTCTCTTTAGGCTACGTCATGGTTTCCTCATCAGGGGAAGGACCAATGTGAAATATGCACTACTAGTTTCAGGCACATTGGGACCCAAGACTGCTTTGGAGACAAGTATCACCTCTGCAGAGAATGTATGTTGGTCGGCTGTCAGACTCTGAAGAAATGCCTGGAAACACCTTTTTCTCCCCATTGACTAGAAACATAACTTAGGTTAATAGGCAATGTCAATATTGTCTGAAGTTGGCCCCTCCTTCCTGTGGGGTTTATAGAATTTACCATTTTACCCACTTTTTATGATGGACTAAGACTAAAACTAAAACTAAAACCAACCTTCCATTCTGTCTTTGAGGCATCCTGAACAAAAGCACCTTTTCACATCTGCTAGACTGGGTTTTGATCTGTTCCAATTTTTACTAAACTGGGCTGACATGTTTATTTAGGCAGCAATGATTTTATGATCACCTATTTTTTGACAAGTTTCCTAGTTCATTGCAGGGCATTCACATGAACAAACAGTTCATATGACCACTGAAGCCAGTTCTTATAATGAAAATGAGTATTTGCTATTGCTAGTGGAAAGACTGCTAGAAACTCAGAAAATTATATAGGAAGGTGAATAAGGCAGGGAAGAGTTGTCTGAAGATAATTAAGATAGTGTAATTTTTTGGTATATCATGTTAGCTGTTTTCTCAGGCAGGGATATTGTTGCTGAATAATTGCTGAAATAGGGAAATTTTGCTGCTGCTCTGATTTCCCATAGCAGCGTGCACCCAAAACTCTTCTTTTGAATGCAGAGGTCATAGAACAGCCCAGACTCTGTATTTACATTCCACCCATGTGGTGATGGTTACGAGGCCTCTTCATCCACAATTTTTTATCTCAAGGAACTTTTGTCATTCTAAGCAACCTTTGTGAGCTTTGCAAACCGATAAATGCAGCCACACCTCTCTGATGTTAAGACGTCCTTCCTGTACAATGTAAATACAAGAGCTACATCATCTCTTTGATTTCTTCCATTTCCCTGTATAACATAAATTTGCTTTCTTACTTGGGTCATTTTTTACTGTCCACTATTAGCAAAGGTATTTCACATGATTCTTCTGTAAGCTTCACACATCTGTAAACAGCTTTTATTTTATTTTTATATTTTTAATATATATTATATATTCTAATTTCCATATTGAACTCTGACTCTCTGTTTAAGTCTGCAACTTTCTAGGGTTGAGCAGCACCATCCATAGCCTAAAAGTCACTGAAGAGTGCTGTATTCTATCAAAGGAAAGCTCAGAGGGTCCTTTAATTTTACTTCAAATACTTCTGCATCACCATTTTGAATGGTTATGTTGTCAGGGAGCTAATTGAGAGGGCTGTGTTTTAGATGAGGCCCTAGTACTGACCGCTGTGACAATTTAAGCAAAAAAGTTCATACATTTGGGCTTCTGCTTGACTTCCCACTGCCATCCCTCTCATCGTGTAAGTGAAATAGGCTCCTGACTTTTGTCAAGACCACATGCAATGATCATGCTTGTGTTTCTCCAAATGCATCCCTTAATTTAGTTAATGTAGCAATTTCTCTCTTCCATCCCATGAGATTTAGTGAAAATCCACGGGAATCTATGATGTTAACCTTGATTAGTACAAAAAAAATCAATAATTAGATCTTCTGAAGCAGAATTGGTAAGAATGACAAAGATTTTTGAGAGGAGTATCTTTTTTGAGATTTCTTTGGAGAATTTTCAGTATAACTCAATTTACCATTGATTGTTTCCTAGTGTTTAAAATAATTGTAATAATTGAATTATTTGCAATAATTTTAAAGTCTTAGCCAATGAAGATAAGGGTAACTGATATAAAATAAGATAACTCAATTGTCAGAGGTAGGTAAGATTTTTAAGCATTACTGGTAGTGCTAGTAAATACCTTTAGTAAAATTTATTGTATTTCTGAACTGATGTCACTCTCTAGGTAGGTGTGGCCCAGTACTTTGGAAAACAGAATAATCAAATGTCAATATTGGGCTAGTTTAATACAAACAGAGGTTTTATTTACACAAGAAGTAAATATTCACCACTTAAAATAATTTTTTTAACATTTCTGTTTTGGTCTATAGTATTAACATTCTTTGATAACCAAAGGAAAATTAATTTCAATCTTATTCACATGATCAATATGTAACATTTGAGTCAATACATGTTGATAAAACCCCTGACAATATTTGCCTGTTATTTCTCGGAATAACCCTGTCTTCTGCGCCACCCAACTACAGTCTAAGCTATTCATGTTTTTCAAAAGACATGATTTGTTGGACTCGATGATCTTAAAGGTCTTTTCCAGCCTAAACGATTCTATGTTTCTATGATTATATATTTTTTGGTCATAAATAATCGAAGTAACAGAAAACACAGTACAGTAGACACAGTATCAGGTGTAGAAACAACACCATGCTATCATGGGAATTTCTTTCCATTCTCTACTAAACCTGAACTGTCATCTCTGTAAATTCCAGTAAACATATGGTCAGTGTCCACATGGTTCATCTCTACGTATGTTACATTTCTAACTATGTGTTGTATTTTGCTTCACGTTCCACTAGAGGGCAAAACCTGCTGCCATAAATTCTTACAATCATTTAGAATACGTTGTCAATACACGATTGAGAACAGACAGGATGTGTCAGTGAATGGAGTTGCTCCTCTTCACCCGCACTTTCATTAAAAAATTACTTTGAACAAGTGTTCTTTCAGAAATGGGAAATGGGATATGGGAAAAAACAGAATGATCACCTGTGTCTTGTATTAGGGAGACTAGATATAGTGAGCTCCTAAACCCAGTATCATTTCATTTGTTGGCTCAGGGCATAAGAAAATAACAGCTGTCTCTATCTGAAATGCTTTATTGAAAGGACACGGTGGTGTTGTTTAGGCAGACTGGACCCACTGCCAGCCTGTTCTTGTTTGAAGCTCCACCAAGTACCTGAATCTTCACAGCTGATGGAGTTATACAGATGAAGCTGAAAGATAGACCTGGCAGGTTTTGTAGGTTATAGCTGCTCAGAGTGATGAAATCCATAAGCTGTGCCCCAGATCATTTCACAATGTGGTTTTAGCTTTGACGGGAGGAGGCAGCGGGAACCAAGATACTGTGTCTGTCCTTCTGCTTGGAGAAGAGCAGAGAAGGCTCCTCTCATCTGTGCAGAGGCTGCTTCTGAAATAAAAATGTTGCCCATTCGAGTGAGCTGATTCTGTTTTCTTCAGCCTTGTCATCTCCCTTGTCCTCTCCTTCCCCACTGTGCTCCCCAGGCACCAGGCACTGCTGCTCTTATTTACACTCCTTGGTCTTGAGTAATTATACGAGTTGAACTTTTTATTATAAAAAAAAGTTCCTTTTCCTTTTGATTGGAATAAAACAGCTCAGGAATGTGGACCTGAGTGCAACTATTGCAGTGATGGAGAGCCCGAGGTAACACTTAGCTCTGTGGTTAACTACAAAGCGTGCTTCTGCTGGGAATCCCTCCAGCCTTTAATGGAGGACTATGTAGGATGGAAGAGCACAACTCTGCACCCGGAGTACTGTGTCTAGTTCTGGTCCCTGCAATTCAAAAAAAAAGGTGCAGACAGACTGGCGAGAGTCCAAAGGAGGGCCGTGAAGATGGTCAAAGGGCTGGAGAACTTGCCTTATGAGGAAAGACTGAAGGAGTTAGGTCTTCCCCTGGAGAAGAGAAGGTTCAGGGGAGACCTCATCATAGTATTCCAGTACTTAAAGGGTGGCTACAACGAGGAAGGAGGCTCTTTCTTCACAGGACGCCACATGGAGAAGACAAGGGACAATGGGTACCACTTGCACTGGGAGAGGTTTCATTTTTATGTGAAAGAAATTTTTTTACAGTGAGAACACCCAATCACTGGGACAACCTCCCCAGGGATGTGGTGGAGTTGCCATCACTGGAGTTTCAAGATGTGTTTGGACAGGGTGCTAGATAATCTCATCTCCCTTTCCCACAACAGGTTGGACCACTCCAGCCCGGGCTGTTCTATGATTCTATGATTCACATGGAGGCACGATCAATGTAAATATCTGTCAGGGCAGAGAGCATTAGATTTTGGGAAACTGTCCATCATTTGGAAGGAGAAAGGAATGATCAGTCCAAGTGAAGAGGCAGGGGATGAGCGGGTGTAGTTCCTCAGCTGGGGACTGCCTCTCGGTCCCTATTGACTTTCAGACTGCCTTTTCTTTCTATCAGCAAGGGCTGAGCACATCAGTCATGTACACCCCTGTGAAAATCTCCCTGTTGGTTCAATATTTAGCAGCACAGCCTTGAAAATGGATTGGAGGGAACCGGCTTTTTGCAAGAGGTATGAGAAATGTTAAAAACCTACCTTTTGTGTTCAGACATTACTTATAAGAGTAAAGGTCCAAGACTGCAGAGGACAAGTTTTATTTAATGCCCAACTTTGGGCTCAAGCCAATTTAATTTTTTTTCTGGACCTAAATGGAGTTTTCTTGAAATCATTAAGTGTTGTGTTGGAATTGTCAGCCTTCCATAATCACTTGCAGGTTGGCAGGCTCCTAAGTAAGCAGAATATTTAAAGGGAATCTTTATTATTTTTTAAATGAAATCAGTGGTGTTTACCTCACCATCCACTCTCCTACTCATTGGAGTTCGTATTTGATTAATAGTAGCATAGTGGGAATTGACGTTCGGTGAATGCGGCAGCCTTTCAAGGTTGCCATGGAAAAGCACTTTTCTCCCAGACATCATCCCAGCTGCTTTTATTTCTAGAAGAGAGTTTTTTTCTTGCTTTTGAACTTTGATATTTAAATGCTCTACTTGTGTAGCTGTATTATGGTTGATCAACCTTCTGCACTCTGTGATCCAGAACAATTGCTTTAGTACAGAAAAACAAAACAGAGGCAAACAAGGCAGTTCATTAGTGCTGTGCTACAAATTGGAGCTCTTTGTTGGGAAAATACTAATGCTTAATATTGTTGTGTCTCCTTTGTATATGCTTTTATGGCATTGCCTGGGCTCAGCGAGCTATTTTAATCATATCATACTTAGATGACATTTATATCACTTTGGATTTGGTTTGATAATGCCTGCAGAAAATGCCTCTGGAGTTCTTGCTCAGCTCATCTCCAAAGAAAGGCATTTCTCCTAAAGCACTTTAGAAGGATCATAACTTGGTAATCAATTGCTTTCTCTGAAGTCATCAAATTAGCAACAGAACATGAAGGTAGCTTAGGCTCAACAGGAGACACAGCAACACGCACTTAACATGGAGAAGTCTCAAATCTGGCACTGCCTGGAAAGAACTCTGCTACCCACTCCTGTAGAGACAGGTCTTCCAAAGGAAAAAAAGGTATTGATTACTGTGTCACTCCTTTTGGCCTGGCTAGTTACGCAATTTTGAGAGCCTTTCTGTCTTATTTCCCCTAGGAGAAGCTGTGGATGGTAGGACCCTGGTATTTCTTTGGTGTACTTCTGTTCATTTAGAAAACAGGACAAAACACAAAAAGTTGTTTTCTTGAACGTGGTAGGATCAAACCCCAGCAGGCACTTTCCATACTTAGAAACTAAAATGTGCTTCCCAGTGAACGCTGTGCCCAGAAGTGTCCAAGTTTCCTCTTGGAACATACTTACAGCCACTACTATTGCTTTCTGCCTTCACATTTATACAGGCTGTCTCTGCTGGAATATCTTAAAACAGTCTCAAGCAACAAAAAGTGCTTTAAAATGTTTTGTCTTCATTCTTAGAAGTCTCTCCATAATATAAAACTTGCGTTCAGTTATGCTTAGCTTTCTAGGATGATTTCATGTAGACTAGTGGATTACAGGCAGACATTTTTAATATATCAAATATAACAGAAATTCTGGCCCTAGCTAACAACTCATTTCTGAGATGTCTTTATCTTAGCCTTCTGTATCTTCAGATTAATATTTGAACACACATCTTAAAACAAAGGAAACACAAGAGCCCGAATACTACCACACTGCTAGTATCTGCTTCTAATGTCTCTGGTGGTTTGTGAAGGGGATTCTCTGAAATGTCCCATGGTGATGGGGGCTAGCTTGCCATAGCTCAGAGGCTGCTTCTGATGCTAGGATCCTGATCCATGACTGGATTTGGACTGGATACGACTCCATTTCTAGGGGAATTTGAAACCATAGAAAATGGAAATGTCAAAAAAATAGTCTCCATTAAATGATTTGGCAAATGGGAACTGCAGGGGGACATGTCTTTGCTTGTAACATAGTAATAAAAACAAAAGGCAAAATTACAAAGAACAGAATCCGCTCAGAGGTAAAGATTGTTATTAATGGCAAAAGCAGAAATATACTATTGAGTGAAAAATATCAAACAAGATTTGGTGGACATGTAACCTGGGTGAGAAACAAAAATGATACTTGTATGCTTTTTATTGAAGACAGTGAGAAAACAAAGTGTGAAGGAAAAAGAAAAATCATAATTAATGGAAACTATCCTAAACCACCCAGAGCTATAGAGAAATTTGTATCTTAGACCTCACTGAACACAGAGGTTTCTAGGCAATTTCCTGCTGCTCTTTTAGATTGTAAAAAACTCTTCTGAGTTATCAAAGAAAAGTTACAGTGAGCTGATAAACCTTTGGAAACTCTACATTTTAAAGGACAAATTGGCACAATTAGAATTCACTTAACTTTTATTGCAGGTATTGATATAATGTGTACTCTGAAATATGGCCTTAATTAACTCCACTTCCAGTTATGTTAGAAAAATGTATAAAGTATAGTTAGTTCTGGTGAAATTCCAAGTATGTACTTAGAGCTTTATTTAAAGAAGCCAGTATTTACCTATGTTACAAACATGAAATTCAAGGCATTAGTGGTTTTTTTTTTTGGCAAACCGTTCTAAACTTTGATGAAGAGGTCATATATGATAAACTATAAATTATAGTACTAGCTTTCTCTTTTTCTTAATTAAACAGTGGCTATTATTTTAGTACTTGTATGATAGGCAGAATATGATCTTAATACAAACTTAATATAGTAGGTGACAGTTACACACACATACTCTTCAAAATTCAGTCAAAGTTTGTGGTTTGGATTTAAAGTAGCTAAGGTCAAAGATCCTTGTTGCATGAGAAGCTTACTCAGAAAACAGGGTTTATTCAGTTTTGCAGCTAATCTGGGAAGAAAATATGTGGGGGGAAGGTCAGCTCTGAATATTAAATCCATTTCATTTCACACTCACCTGGAAATCAGTTCAAGTTCTTTGGCTGCTAGCAGTCAATGAGCAATGAGCCCTTTTGTGGGCCAGGGAAGCATCGTCTCTTCTAAGCAATGACTCAATTTCTGTAAGTCCATAAATAGTTCACAGTCGATATGCTGACGGAAATTTCAAACACTTGTGTTGTTGGAAATTCTGAAATTTTCTTTCCAATACAGATGTAAATTTGAAAACATTTAAATACCCCAGAAATCAATATGCATCATTTGGGTTATATGAACTAACTCAAACCAGATAGTTCTAATCCATGTGATTAGAAGATGATTGTCTCCTTTGCTGCCTTAATCTATAGGTGTGTAGGTTGTGGTTCTCATGCCTCAAGTCTTTGTTATGGGCCTGGTACCCTTGCTGGTCACCAGCTCCCATAATCACCTATAGTGAAATTAGCTATGTGAGAAACTGCAGAGCTTGATTAGCCCACAGAAGAAAATAGAAGCTCTTGTCATGCTTTCCACAAAGTGCACTAGCGGTGAAATACATTTTAATATTTTATGGAGGTGATCCAAAACAAAACAACCAGGCCATAAAACACGGTATTTCAGAGAGGGTTGGGATTTCTTATGATTAAACACTTAATTTTAATTTTCTAAGGGACTAGTGAGAGTTTGCAAGAGACACCAAAATGTTTCGCAGAAAGCTTCATTCTCCTGTTGCTAGTATTTTTCACTGAAAAATAATTTTTGGCAGAAAATCCTTAGCCAATTCCATCGTAGGCTAGCCCTGCATGAGAAATTAAACTTGGCCTGGGAAAAGGCATCCCAAGAAAAATCGATGCACTGCTGGGCTTGCGTGCGTCTCCCTCCCTCCAGCTCCACTTAGAGATAAGGAATCCCCTCCTGCAAAGCCCTGTAACTCCTCCAGCCTCTGGTGTTCAGATAGAAATCCTTCAGTCTCAGCCCCCTCTGGTGCTCTCCAGACCTGTGTCCTGTGAGAACCTGTCAGGGAACCATGTCTGCATCCGAATTGTCCCTCTTGTGCAGGTACTTATCAGTATCTGGAGAGAGATTTGGAACCTTCAAGTTAAAAGTGCACAGGTACAGTAGTGTATAATAATGATTTGCAGGCCAGTCAGGATGTTCTATTTCATACGTGGCTGAAGGCACATTATAAATCTTTGCTGTGATCACCATTTCTACTTCACGTTTCCTTTTATAGAGAGGTGAAAGGTGCAAAAGGATTGACTGAATCTTTGAATTGGATTTTATACTGTGTCATTTCAGAGAGACTATAGACATCATAATTATAAACTGTCCCTTTATGTTCTGTATTTTCCCTTTAGTTGAAGGTAGTCCTTGCTCTGCTGCTGTGGGTGTTTTACCATTTACTAGTACCCTAGATTTCATGTGCTCGTACTCAGAAAAAGTGGTTATCTATAAAATTGTTTTATAAAAAAAGGTTGCTTGTTATGCATGTATAAATGAACATTTTTGGTCTTTGAGAAGTTAGTAATTTTTCACATTGTGAAGGAATGACTCTATGTTTCTTCAAAGTCTAGAGTACCTAATTTTTGTTCAAAGTGGATTAAAGACTTAACAGAGTAGTTTGAAAGAATAGCGTATATGTGAATGTTCTCTGGTTACTATAGTTGAAACATTCTTATTTATTTGTTATGCACATTATCTCTCACAGGTTCCAAAGAGTTTTAAACCCATGTCTCAATTAGCAAAGGTTACAGACCCTCTAGAGAGTGACTTAGATTTATGAGAAAGGTCTTACACTGAGAACACCTCAGAAAGCTTTATATTAGTTCAGAGGCAGCTGTGATTCATAGCACAATAAAGATAAACTGACCTTTTAAAGGCAAATATGCCTTGCTGATTACTCTACAGAGCTAAATGAACAAAGGTCTAACTAAGATGTTATATAACCACATCTCTTCTAAGCCTTGACTAAGTCTGTAAGAGGTTCTTTTGGCCAGGTATATAATTTCCCTTTGAACTTACGTGCTGCAAATACTTATATATTGCAAGGATATTCTGCTCTCCTCAGTAAAATTTTTGCAGCCACAAATAGAGATTTGTCTAGTTTGCTCTTTCACAGTTCTTAGAAATAATAAAGAAAATGTCACATTACCAGAAAACTGAGTGACATGTAGAAAAGTTAAGAGTTATTAATTAACTTGTAAGAGTAATGCAGAATTTAACTGGCAAAGGAAACAAGAATAGAAATTATAAAAGCAATATTGTCATCTTCCACCATCAACAGATGCAATCCTTTTACATTTGTAGAAGAAAATAGGCCTTCTTGCCAGCTGCTTTGACCTGGAGATGAAAGAATGCCAGTGACAGAGCTTAATCCAGTCTCACTAAAACAGCTCTCCCGTAAAAAGTACATAGTCCAAGTTGCATTCACACTTCAGATCTTCTGGGCACATTCCTATATGACCCTGAGGCACGATAATCACACAATGACTAGCAAGGAAGGGTTAATCCCACCTCATTCTACCTACTCTGCATTCTGGTACCTTTAAGTTGACTGTCTGGTACTCGGATGTTGATAGCTCATCTTTGCAGAGATGACCATACTCTGTGAGGATCTTTCCCCTGCGCTTAGGGCCATCAGTTGTGCTGTGATTCAGATACAAGGCTGAGTTTAATCTTGTAGGCTATTTGTCCTGTTAAGTGTCCTTCGAACACCCTGGGCTGACCACCATGCAGAGAAGGCAACGTGGAGATGCCAATGCCCTCCCGTAGTGCTTGCCCAGCCAGTGAGAAACCTGATTGTAGTGCTCATCTCACCCTGCAGAGGTTCAAACTTCTCTATCTTCTAAAAGCATCTGGTCCTTACGCACGGAGCTGCAGAAAGCAAGTGCGCTGGGACAGCAAGTTCCATCCTGCTTGTGGGACTGGCGTGGTGTGCATTCGAAAACACAAAAATCCTATTTGTAAGAAAAAAAATCAGGGAGGAAAGAATAAGACTCTGTAGCCTCTTGGTTAAACTCTGGGAGGACAGGCACCGAACCTTTTCCACTGCAAGGCTGACACATTGACGCTTGATGGAAATAACACAGAGAAGAGCGTCCAGCTCGTTAGCATGAAGTCCCCCAGGCCAAGGAGCTCAGCTCCTTTGCAGCTGGCAGAGGCAGAGCTGTTCAATTCCAGGGAAAAACCCAACACCCTCCCCTCAGGGACCTGCAAGCCTACGCTTTATTTCAGCAGGAAGGATGCAGCACTTGGCTTATGTGCTCCATATTCACTGAAGTACTGCTTAAAGTTCTTTACAAGTGTAGCCATATGTGAATTCCTTAAGACTAGATCCCCTGTCATGGCAAAATCAGGTCTCCAGACCTGACTAGTAGAATATATAGACTCTTCTATGATAACTTCAGGGATTTTATGTCAGAGAAGCCTTGTGAAAACAGAGAACTGTATATTGTTCAGTTTTTCTCCAACTCTTAAGCCTCTATTAACTTTTTTCCTCCATTATTAATCAGTAAAGTCCTTGTTTGCCTCTCACTTTTTTTCTTTCAATTAAGCCTTTCCAAAATAATCAATGTTAACAGTCTCTGTCTGTTAAAACTACACATAATACACATAATTTTCCCTCTTTATGGAGACTGTTACAGATGTTGGCTCTGTAGTTTGAAAAGAGGATGCTATCAAAATAAAGGAAGCAAATATATTTCTTGGACAAAAAAGATCATTACTTTTGTCAGGTCTAAGAAGGACTTGAGACCTCATACTCAAGGAACAAGCTAAGGCAGAATCACGACTCACGGAGGCATTTCAGGTTAACACGGTATGCAATGAATACTAGCAAGAAAGGCCAGGATGAGATAACACAATAAAAGTGCATTTTTCATTGATTGGCTCTCCGTGTAATTTGAGAAAAAGAGCTGTTGCATTCTTGGATTGCTGCCTCACTAGGGAGCTTTTCTTTCTTGCAAGCAGTGGACAATTCTTCTCAGAGAGCTTAGCTGCACGTCAGAAAGTGATCGATACGTTCCCTCTTCTCTTTGTGATTGACCCTTCTTACTTTGCCTGGAATACAGACATGCGATATTCTAGTGAGGCAATAGATAACTCAACTCTAGGGTTTATTTCAATGGTATAAGCTTGCCAAGATAATGCAGGTTTTGCTAGAACTTCGTACCTGTGCATCGCCAAGGATTGCCCGCCCTCGGTACCTGCAGGATTCTGGGTTTGAAAACAGGACTTGTGTCTCCCCCGTAGGGCATTAAACACCTCCTAGGTCTGGTCTGAAGAGCTGTCGGGGTGCTGGAAGGTCTAGGGGCTGCCTCGGCGGCTGTGCTGGCCGAAATCCGGATCCAGGTGTGCGGCAGAGGGAGGGATGCTGCCGCTGAGAGGATCTAGGCTCCTTACCCCTTTCTTACCCTTCCTTTGCCTAAAATGATTCCCTCGTCTAAATTTACTGAATAAAGAAGTAAACTTATTGCCTAAAGTTATTCACTTGCCTTTATATTTTTGGAAAAAAAAAAAAAAAAAAAAAAGTTAGGGGGTTCAAAGCTTCTGTAACTGCTGCTGTTGTTGCTGGGGTCGATTCCTGCTTCCCTGAAAATGAATTGGGGCAAATTCACAAAGGGCGAGAGCAATATATAGTAGACCCATAAGGTAATTGCAGAAAACTAGAGTATATTCCACTTCAGTATCCTTCTTTGTTTATAGCGCCAGTTTAGCAGATCAGTTTTGCTTCTCAAAAAAGCAGTTTCAAAATTAATTTTCTTCAGGTAAGAGCAATATTTTTTTAAGCAACACATAATTTGTTAATTTACTATTTAGTCTAAATACCAAAACAAAGTAATGCCTTCCAACCTTGTTTTTGTACAATTCTAAAATACCCAAACCCTAACACTTTCAGCAAACTTTGCTCTAAAGAGGACATCTCTGTGTCACTGTGTAGGAAAACCTCACAAGCTTATGATCTTAACATTGCATTTATAAGCTCCAGCTTATCTATTTACCTGTATTCTAATGAAAACCTTATTGAAATTGGTATGGTTCTTCACTTGAGTCACATCCATTGAACTTCATTACTCAGATGCAAGTCATATAATAGTGAAAACACTGATAATTACTGAGATCTAAAACTCCTTTCTGCACATACTAATTAATGTTATACAGCATTTTTTAGTTAAATGATTGTATGATTTACGTCTATGAAATTTAAGATTAAGGAGAGCTCTTTTGGAGGAGAATTAAGAAGATAGATATTCAAAGTGACAGAAATACAGTTACAGTTTTAAATAAATTTATGTCCATTATCTCATACTAAATGTGTTATAAAGCAGGTGCCCTTGCTGTGATTTTTACTCGAGATGCCTCTTTCAAATTGGAAAGTGGTTTATACCTTCCCCAGTCTTTTGATTATGGGAATATGATATAACAGAAAACAGGCCATACTTTGAAATAGATTTTCATACAGACAGACACAGAGTAGTAAGAGAGAGCTTGTTCAACGGGGAGCCTGTTGAACACAGACGGGATCTCATTGCCTTGCTATCCTTTGCATGACTGAGGATATTGGCCTTCATTATTAAACTTCAGTATCATTTTATATAGAAATTGAACTGATAATGGATTTCTTTTTCCTGTTTTTTAACCTCATGCTCTCTCCAACCTGTGACATCTTGGCTCGGCAGCCCAGTCATCCCATAGTGCCTATTCCAGAAAATGAAACACTCGGCTCTAAGGAGGTAATCAGTTGATATTTAATAGGTTTAACCATTTGCATGCTAGCTTTATCTTTTATTTGTGTAGATTGTGTAGACTTCATGAGCAAAAATGTACTGAGCTCCCAAATCTGCTTTTGTCCAGTGCACAGACTAGATAAGCATTAATTATTCTTAATGATTAATGAAGGAAAAAAAAAACAGAGTTGTTTTTCAGACTGTGTTGCTTATGTGAATTTGGAGTAACACTAACATTTACACTTTAGGTTCCTGATATGTGCTGTTGGGATGTTAGCAAGTGGGATGTGTTAAATTGTGCAGTTAGCCCCATTTAAATCACGCATTCCACAATTTGCAGTGACTGGTATAGTTTCTGTTTTAAATACCAGATACAGCAACTACCACAAGCACTTAAGATAATTAGTTATTGAGAATTTCATAAAGGACTGTCAAGAAAACATAAAACAACACATAGTGCAAGTTTGCCCAGTATCAGAATTCAGTGCCAGTTTTATTTGACTTTGAAGAAGGACACAGATCTTCTTGAAGTCTAAATTCAGTGGCCAATTCCCTACTACTTTTACATATCTAAACTCTAGGACCATAGTGGTTACCACCCTAGATAATTCATTCAGTGAGAGCTAAAGTGCTCTGCTACACATCATCAATTTTCTCTTGAGACAGAGTATATAAAAATTAAAAAAGTTCTGCTGGCACAGGCAAGTTTTTTTGCCAACAAGATCATGAACATGAAGCTGAATTATAGCCTCAATGTTGAAATAAACATATGTAATTTAATTAACTATCATATTCTTTATTGTAGGCTTTGGAATGTAATAGAACATCTTTAATTAAAGGACATTTTCAACATTATTTTAGAAATTCACATAAGAAGGAATAACTTACTACCAGTAACAGCAATATGAGTACGTTTATGACACAAGAATGAATTTTTTTACTACCGAGACCTCTCTCGGTTACCAGATATGTGCTCACAATTATTTCACAAGTTTTTTAATGAGTTTAACAATATAGATAGGAATGATAATTACATTTTTGTAACACAGTTTATTTAAAATTTATTATTTTAAACTTGGATTCTAGTCTTGCTAAAAGCAGAAAAATGAGCATTTAAATAAATGAAATGGATGTTTGCTAATAATTGCTACCAAATAAGTAACTTTCTTGTTGTTTTGAAAAATATTGAGGGAGTTTTGAGGTCAAGCCCTTCACCTGTTTAGAGGCCTTCAGAGAAGCAGAGGGTTTGCCTGAATTCTGAGTTTGTTGACAGCCTGTCAATATATCCTCACTGTTTATCTCAGTTTCCACTGAAAAAAAAAGGTTAAAAAAAGTAAAAGAAAGAAAGAAAGAAAAAAAAAAAGTAGACAACTCGCTTGTTGGGTGGATCAACAGACTGCTGCTCTGCACCAGGAGTATATGAGACATGAACGTACCCTCTTATTCTCATGTGCACCCCTGGCCTCTCTGTGCAGGGGGTCAGGGACTTAGAGCTACTTCTTATCTCTTTTTGTTGGAATTTTCATCACAGCCTTCCAGCCTCCTCCCTTCTTCCCTGCCTTTGACCTTTCTGCATGTTTCTACACCATCAATCCCCTTTCCTCTGCCTCCCAAGAGCCACTTCTTGGTTTTCTCAAAAGCAGTTGTTATGGTTTCTGCTGCGGATCTATCCAAAGGAAGCCCCAAGACGCTTTCAAAAAGTGAAGTTAGACAACAAATACCTTGCTGAGCTTCTCAGATATACGTTGGTTTTTTTACATCTCATCTGTAAAGTTTCTGAAATACTATTGAATAAAGATATTTCATTAGAGGGTGGTGAGAGGGACTGAATAGTTCTGAGGATAAATTTGCCGTTGAGATGAAACAGATTTGCACTACATCAGGCATCCCAAAATATGTATGTATATACACACATATGGATATATGTGTATTTGTGTAAGTGTGTGTGTATATATATATATATATATATATATAAAAATCTCTGTATGCATGTGTGCATATATATATATCTGCAGCCTCTGATGATGCAGATGATTTTCCTGTATTTGAAAATAAGATAGAGGAAAGCAAACAGCTATATCCACATGTCTCATCCTTCTTTACAATTTACACATTGAGGAAGAGTTTTGCAGATCTAATGGAAACACAGATCTTTTCAAACAGAACTCTTTTAAGAAACAAGACACATAATTTAACTGTTGCATTATTCAGATCAGTTCAGAAAGTGAAGCATCTCATTGACATAGTAAAGTCAGACTACTGTGACTGAGATATTCTTGAAAACATGAGGTTGTAGCATGGTCCAAATTGACAATGACAACAAAAGTGTAAAATTCCTTTAGTACGAGACCAACTTAGTCTGTTCCAAGGCAGATAAAATATATAGCATTGTCTTCAAAAAGTTGCTTTGTGTTTTAAACAAACACTTCGAACAGAATTTCTATCAACCTATTTATTACAAAGTTTGAATGTTCTCCAACAGTCGAAAACTATGTACCATGACCTATAGAATAAAGATCTCTGATGAAATTGTGGTTGCATTTATAAAGATCAAAGACTATCAAGTGGAAAGAAGAGGATTTATCTGGGCTGTTATATCAGTACTCTTTGTATTTCCCTTGATTAACGTCGTATTGGGTGATGATCATTCACCACTTACTTACAATAATGTTAGCTGGAGGCAAATAGTTAGCTTTAAAGTTAAAAAAAGTGTCAGATACTATTTGGTACAGCTGAGCAAGCTGTGTTTTTGTGCATGTTCCCTGGGGCCTGTCACTAATGTGTATTTTTTAACTGACTATAACTATACAGGTGGACTCCAGTCCATAGGTAGATACAGCAGGAAGAATTGTGTCAAGGTCACCACAAACTGGTCAGGAAATAACATCAAGAGATGACACATTTTCTGTTTTCTTTATTACAAATCAAAGAAAGTCTTCTCCAATTAACTTTTCAAAGTACTTGTACAGGGCGTGTTATCTAATTTTTTTTCCCCAATTTTCAATCTTACTTTTAGCAAGAGGAGGTGACCAGGGGACACCATCCTGGCCATGTTGAGACTGAGCAATGTCTTTACATGTTTAGAGGGTAGCAGAGAAGACACAAATACATCTAGAGATCATCCCCCCTTTGCTCATTCTCAGTCAAGAAGGACTGAACAAAGGCATATGTTTCCCTTGAGATCTGTTGCTGGAGATGGAAGTATACAGCACTGACACCCAGAGGGAGATCAACATCTGTGTTATCTTGGAGACAGACAGGAGAGCTACATAGGGCCAGGAGCAGCTCAAAACAAACTCTTCGTAGCTGCCCTGAGGGTGGTGGCTTCTTTGAGATATATTGTTGTTGAGCTGTCTCTGAAGAGCCACCACATTCTCACCATTTTCCCTTTCATGTGCCTGGGTCTTCAGAATTGCATGTTATGCTGCTTTCCCTTGTCAGTGCATTGAAAAAAATAAGGTAGGCCTTGGCTGATGATTTTTAAAATCACAACATCTTTCAGGCACCTATATTGTTCCTTCTTATTTAGGAACCTATCTTGACTCTAGGAACTGTTTATACTGAATTTACACTTCATGAGTTTACATAACCCACAAGCCTCCACCTAATATAAAATGTCCTTTTTATCAGTGAAGTCCTGTTTGGATGCTGAACTGGTTAGGAAAAATTCTAAGTTATAAGCCCAACATTACTCTTACTGCTGTAATAAGACCTTAGATCTCTGTCCTGTAGTCTCCGCCCTCATCAAAATGCTCTACTTTATCAAAAATTTCATATAGGCTCATACTTAACAACTTCTCCTGCAATGTTCCTCCCTCAGAGTTAAAAACACAGTTTGAGAAAGTCAGTGTGATTTATGCAATTCCAAAAAAGAATGGGTAGGCAGATGCTCTGTGAAATGTAAGCACCTCCTTGACCTTTAGGAAGGAGTGAGAGAGGGGAAGAAGGAAAGGTGCTGCTAGTTCCTACTTAGTAATTTGTATTCTTTTCCTCAAAGAAGTGAAGTATTCACTGGGGGAAAAAAAAAAAAAAGGAGTTACCTTTGTATTCAGAAGAACAGCATTCTGTTTTTCATGCAACTTTAGCTTTTTTCTATAACAGCATGAAGCAAATCAGATCTGTGTCTTCTCTGTGAAAGCAGGAAAACAAATAAAGGACATTCTTCTCTTTGTCAAATCCTTCTCTACAGCCAGTGCTTTTTAGTCGGAAGAGGTCTGAAGGATACTCCTTTAAAACCTAACCAAGAGATATACCAGTAATTTCTGATACCTACTGTCTTCTTTCAAGTAAAGCTAGTGTTTTCCCAGGTTACGATGTGTGAATGATGTTATAATCATTCTCAGAATTGTACTGAGACAGAATCTTTAGAGAGAACATGGGGCCTATGTACCTGCAGAGTCACAAAAAGACATTGCATGCAGGTGCTAAAGGTATGTACTCATTGCCCTTATTCATATATGACTTGCAAAATCCCAGGTCTATTATACAATTACTTTAGCTTCATATAATCTTTTGCTGCAGCTGTTACTCTGTCTTATCTGTTTGTTATTCCTGAAAGATCTGCAATAATTATTTGAGATAATAATAGCATCTGTAAGGTCAACATTCATTAAAAGACCTCATGAGAAAAAGCTGATTCCATCAACTTCAGTGGTGACAGGATTTCACTGACTGTCTTTTGCGCAAATTTGTGAGAGTTTTAGTACAAGAAGCTCTTTTTTTTTACAAGGAGAAACAATTAATCTGCCATGCTCCACTTTAAACAACTTTAATAGCAGAAGGTCTTGAAATTTGAAATTCTATGAAAATGTCAATAAGGTCCAAAGTTCTGTTATACATTGCTCTTAATCTTTATTTACTTAAGGAGTGTTCCTGGTTAGAGGTTGACATTAGTATTAATCATTGATAGGTTCTACATATAAGAAGAAAATGCACCCATTTTATGAAAGAGTCCTTGTACTAAAGAATTTATGTAAAGGTTTTTACGTTAGACCAAAGCTCCAACCCAAACGGCATTATCAGAGCAGAGTGATGTTCCTCCAGTCAAAGAAACTGTCATTGTACCCTGGATTTACAAAGAAAAAACCCAGAGCTTACGCAATCCCCCCCCCTCAAAGTTGCTTGACATCACGACCACGTTGAAGCGGGGATGGATGAGCGTGGGCTGTGCCCACAGTGGAGGCCTGTCCTTCCCTGTCTCTGGTGGGAAGGTACGAGGGCAGGGTACAGTCTCCCTTCTCCTCCAGCTTATCCTGAGAGCCTGGGAGAGGCTGCTGCTGGTGGTTAGATGTTCTGCAATGATCCACTTCTCATGTACTGTTCAATACCTTTTCGACTTGTAAAGAAGATCCCTGTCAAAGCATGAACAGGGGGATGGGAGATACCTAATGAAACTAGAGGGAACTGTATTGGAAGCTGCTCCTGCTCAAATGTCAACTTCTTTGTTCCAGCACCTTCTTCTTCCATTTGGTGCTGGGACAGGTCCTTCTCTGCATGCAGACATTTTGGGGCAAAAGACTGTGTTGGTCTTGCGCTTTCATTGGAGACACAAACACAGGCTCACCTGTCACATTGCGGACACACTATTCACTTTCTACTTTCAGTGTTGCATAAATTTACAGCCCTGTCCTCCAGCCAGTGGAGAGCTTGGTTATATTGGTATGGCAGAACATCGCTACCAGCTCCGTAGCTAGCCAGGCTGCAGAGCACGCGTGTGCTACACCGTGACACCGTCAGCATCTCCTCTGTTCCCACACTTGGGATGCAGGGGCAGAGTAACTTGCAGCACTGCTGATTTGCAAGTTTATGAATTATCTAATGAACTGGGGGACATTAGGCAATTCATAAAGAATGCTTCACGGACTGAGACTAAGCATAGAGATCAAAGCAGCAAGTAATAAGGCAAAGAGCAATAGCGATACATGTAAAAAAAGGCTCTCGGATGATGCAAATTAGAAAATCCCTTGATGCCACTTACCTCCAAAATAAGAACTGTTCTGACTTGACCTGTGATCTTCCAAAATTATTTTGGAACACACTGAACAGTACTTCTCTAAAGCGATAGTCTCACCACTCTTAGTTTATTTTGACCAAGCCAAGGACTGCAGCCCTAGGCTCTCTCCATATCATCATAACTGTTCATTTAACTGAAAATTTAATGATCCTGCAAATGAGCATTAAAAGTAGGAATAACTATTGCTTTTACTAAAGGAATAAGAATTTCAGATGTTAGCTGTGACAAATTCTTTTACCTCCAAAATGGATGGGGTACTAAAAGGGAACAGTAAACTGCAGTCTTCTGTTATTTATAAATAGAAAGGTAGGTCCAAAAAATGCACATTTGTAAATTCTCAAATAAAACCTCTAAATATCAGCAGACATACTTTCTACTTACTTTATACTTTAACAATGTTTTAAACATTTTAATTTTTAATACTTTATATGTACAACAGGAAATTTATACTTGCAATGGGTATTTGGGCAATGCTTTTGGCCAGCTTCAATGATATCTCCTTGTTTTAAGTAAGAAGTTTCAGTTATAGCCTACTGACATGAAAGGGCATATTAGATCACCGTGCATTAACAAGGAAAAAGCATTTTGTGCATTTATAGGATTTTATTTCTAATGTGATCACTATAAAAAGAATTACTGTAAATGTATTGCTTACGGTAAATTTACATTAAGAAGTCTGAAAGGGTAGTAATATAAATGTAATACAGATAAAGTACAAAATGTCAGTATGTCATTTAAACTGCCATTTTAATCCGATTCTATTTGGCTTTAAGAAACAGCTGTTGTGTTTGGTCCCCTTTAAATAATGGCAGGAATACTGTGTAATAGTTTAGAGGAAAAGAGCTTGCCCTGAATACAGTGAGAACACAGTTGCAGTTTGAAGAAGGCTTTTTTATTATGCAATACTTAAGTAATGCATAAGTAATTAGAATCACATAATAAGACAAAAATTAGTTATAGTTATAGTGACCACTCTTATGATAAAAAATATTTTTCCTTATGGCTAGTTAAAATTTTCCCACTTGTTGCCTCTTTTCCTTTCACCATGCAAATCTGAGCTGTCTATAAACCCCACTTAAATAGCTGGAGAGGGAAAATAGATACCCTTTACCCTACTCTTCAGGTTAAACAAGTCCTGTAGCTTCCCCTCATATGTCATATGCCTTTCCCAGAAATCAAGGGATGCTCGAAACCATCCTGATGGTCCTCCATTGTGTTTCTTCTGTTTGCTTGGCAAATCTTTTCTATTGGGAGGGCTCAAAAATGGAAAACGTGTTCCAGATGCAGCCTCACTAGTGCCCAGCAGAGGGGAATAAAAACTTTCCTCAACCTGCTGGCTATGCTCTAATTAGCGCAGCTGTATATGAGGTTATCCTTCATCACAACAAGGGTGGTCTGATCCACGTTCAGTCTGGTGTCAACCAGACCTCAGGTCCTTCTCTGCAGAGCTGTTACCAAGCCAGTCAGCCACTGGCCTCTACTGTTGATGGGGTTGTTTACTTCCCCTGCCCCCAATGTCCCCTGCCAGATGCAGGATTTTGTATTTGTCTTTGTTCACAAATGTCCTGCTAGCCCATTCCTCCAGCTTGGCAAAGTTCTCCAGGATGGGAGCCGTACCCTCAGCCTATCAGTCTCTCCCTCCCCACCAAGTTAGTAACATTGACAGAATTCCTGGACATGTAGGCTCTCCTACCACCCAGCTCCCCGCTGGAGATGTCACCCTAGCATCCTCTGGAACGCCACCTGGAACAGAGACTTTGAGCTGTTGACTACTATCTTTTTAGACCAGTGGTCCAGCCAGTTATTCATCCACTCTGTAGCCCAGAGTTGGGTACCAAGTTACTGTAGGAGACTGTGTTGAAAGCCTTGCTAAGGTGGAGGAAAACAACATCCATGCCATGTGAATGCAAGGTTGGCCACAGGCTCTGTTCTCTCAGGATGTGGTCCCAAAAACCGAATGGAAACCCAACATGAGTCTGAAATGTCCTCTAATATGCATTTAGCCAAGGTGATGCTTGTCTGTTGAAATTTTACTATGTGCAGTATACTTCTTCAAACATGTCGACGCATAAAAAATCATCCCCAGTTCAGTAAGCATTGTTATAAATTAACAATGCAGGAAACCAATGTTTTTAAAAAACAAGGTGCTGTATGAAGTTGTCCACCAGTTTGTAGAACTGTGCCTTCTTAATATACTGCCGTTTTTATTCTCTTCTCTACTTTGTTTTCACCTTTTATTTCCCTTTATTCTACAGGTTGCCAATGAAAGAGGTTCTGTTTAATGATAGTGGTGAGTATTACTATTTTTCTGACTTGATTGCAGTCACACTTTGAATATGTAACTACTTCTTTAGTGTCACTTAAACAAACTTCTATGGTTTTGTTTAAGAAGATGATAGGATACTTTAGCTATACAATGTAGTGTTTGGATAATAAGCTGGCTATGTTTGCTGAATGATTTTCTATTAACAATTACCAATGCAGAATAATTCCACTTCTTAGCATCACAAAATAAAGTCACAATTTAATTAATTTTGAGAGGGCTGCAATCAAAGAGCTGGAAGAAATTAAGGTATGGTCAGGAATTAGATTGTGAAGTAATGTCATTGAAATAAGATGAATATTATTTTATATTTGCGTGCATAACCCCATAGCGCCATTAAAATGAATGGTTTGCTAGAGTTAAACAATACTATATTGCAAATAATGTGCTATGCTTGAGAGCAGATATAACACAGTACTTCACAAGGGACATCAGGAAATAGGTGATATAGAAAAGGCTGAAATGTTCAATGTCTTTTTTTGTTTGTTTCAGTCTTCACGAAAAACCTTAATTATGATGAAAAGTTTATTTTAGTTATTATTAAGAATTTGGGAGTAGGATCATGGAGAGAAAAGCAAAAGAACACCTGAAGGAATACTGAGGTAAATTGGAGTATTCAGGATGACGCAGCCTAATGAAACGTACCCTTAAAATACTTAACCAAAGCAATTTCTCAAACTCTAGTGATTAGCAGGATGAATAAGTTCCTAGAAAACTGGAGAAAGGTGAACACGATGTCATATCTAACAAAGGAGGAAAGGCGAATCCAAAGAATTACAGAAAAGTCAGCCCTAATAGCATTTCCAAGACACTGGAACGAAGTATTAAACAACCCATTTGTAGGCATCTAGAGAATAGTAAGGAGATAAGAGGACTTGCACAGGGACACGTCAGAAACAAATCCTATCAAGTTGATCTCATTTCCTTCTTTGACAGCAAAACAGATATAGGGAATGTGTTTGATACAGCGTACCTTCGGCCCAGTCCCACGAGACATTCATAAGCAAGCAAAGCAGATACGGACTAAATTAAATTCACATAATGTAGATGTGCAACTGATTGGAAGGCTGGCTGGGCTCTGAGAACAATCATTTGATGCCAAAGTGGGAGAACATCTCACACAGGCTTCCACAACGCTGTCTTCTAGCTCTAGCACTATAAAATATTGCCATTAATTACTTGCTCAATCACATGGAGAGTAAGCTTACAAAATTTACAGATAAAGCCCATTTGGGAGGACTTGCAAGCAGCTTGGAAAGCAGGATTAGAATTCCAAAAATGTCCCTTACATTAGAGGAATGGCTTGCAATCAATATGATAAAATTCATTGAAGACATATACAAAGAAATATGAAAAGCGCAGACAGAAAAGGAATTACAATAATACTGCAGGAGAGAACCTGAGGATTACAGGGGACCGCAAACTGAATCTGAGTTGAAGAGGCGATCCTTTTAAGAAAAATGCCATTCCAGGGAGATGTGGAAGGGAGTGCTTATAATATGATGGAGGTAATTACTCGTCTTTGTTCAGTATTAGTGAAGAATCAGTTGCATGGGATGTGGAAAACAAATGGGAGATTTAGAGAAGATGTAAAGGTTTCAGTGTCTTCACAGAAGGAAAGAAATAAGGGCAGAGTAGAGGCACAGAAGTTTATATCTCTTCATAATGGACTGTTATAAAGGGATATTAGTCACTTCTCCATCCTTCCTGAGAGCAGAGGAAAAAGAAATGGGTCCAAATTTCAGGGAGAGAGATTTCATTTAGAATCTGGACAGTTGTGGCTATATGGAAATTTAAGTGCTAAACCAGTTTACCTCCGGCTGTTGCAAAGACAGGCAAACATCTCACAAGGTAGGTTTGGTCTGCCAGCTGTCATCTTCTCTCACAGCTATAGCACAAACAAGGTGGCTGAATATATCATTAAGGTTTTTTTTCTGTGAAACTATGAGTTACACTTGTTAGCAAGATCATCAGGTTGTACAAATTAGGAAAACTAAGTGACCGCAGTGCATGTTACACAGTTTATTAATCTGTATTTTTGACAACTTGTGTTCATGTGAAAACTCTTCTTTTGCAGCCCCGAATTAGGATCAAGAGCTAAAACCATAGAGTATTTTGAGGCCTGTTTCTATACTGAGAAGGAATCCACGGCACAAATGTTATTTAAAGCACCATTTAAAAAACAAAAATTGCTTCCAGTATGCTAATTGCAAAGCAGTAATAACAATCAAATATTCTTTCAAGAGATAATCTTATGTACTAGCATAATTAACCCCAGAGATACACACATGAATGTGCCATATTGAAATACCATTTCTTGAAGTGCTTGCTGGTTTAAGAGATGCCCAATATAACACCGCATATTTTCTTTAGAAATAATATAAATGTTGAAATTAAATAAAGCTGTATTTTTGTTGCAAACTGTTTGTTGTGATTCTTATTTTTACTCCTGTAAATCTAGCTCCATGTATTTCAAATAGCTGAGAACAAATGCCAGCATCGTTGGGAAAGGAATGCTCCCACGCTCTTAACCTCGGTCACATTTTGCCACCACACAGACACTTACATTTTGTGAAACACTCCAGGAATTATTCACATTTGTGTCAGCACCCACAGCAATCAGCATGCACGGCGATTCTTCCCTGCCATGAAATATTCATTGCCGTTTTGACCAGGCAGTGTCCATGCCAGCTGGTGACTGCAGGCAGAATTACTAGCTGCGCTCCTGGCGCACGTGGAAGAATCACCACTTTCCTCTGGAGTTTATGCTGCTGGTTTTTTTGACCCTGTGCTGCTCCCCCACAATGTTGTCCGAGCCTGGATCTTAAGCAGTTTTCTTCCAAAATGCATTATAAAAGTCTAAGGAAGCTGACTGTCTACGCTTGCACGAGTCAACTGTCTTCTCCCTGATCCCCTGAACCTTTGAACCAGAAGTCACCCCACAGTTACGTATACGTTCAGGACCTTTGCATTGCAGCCCTGTCCTCACACACTGCTATGTGTTGTGTTTAAGATTAATATTTTAATGGGAATCGCTGCTGCTTTCATTAAAAGGATGTGATGAACTAATGTATAAAATATTATCATCAGTCAAAATATTAAAATTAAAACCAGGTTAAACAGAATAGTTCTTAGGCTACTCAGCCTCTTGCACTATTGGACCTGGTGTAGTTTCAATCCAGCCTGCATTTAAACTGTTGAACTCTGGAACTGTGAAAAGAAGAGAAGTTCAGCAACCAGCAAGTCTCTCTGTGTAGGTAAAATATACATTTTTCCCTTGATAGAGGACCACACATGTCCTTCAGAATGTCATGGACAGAGTGATAGACATAGAAGGGTTGGTTTTTTATTAGTTTCTTTTCTCAATAGAAAAATAATAGAAGTGTGTGTATCTTGTGGACAGCATACCCATTAACAGAGGGTGAAAAAAAAAATCGAGAAAAGCATTTCAGTGAATTCAAGAGAAAGTTCCTGGGGACAGAAATCAACACATATAGATGAGTATAACAAAAAAGTACTGAAAACTTTAAAAAATAAATATAAATGCATACATATAAACACATCTATAGATGTGTTATAAATGTGTTATAAATCTTGTACAAGATGTAATAGGTCTATCCACCAAGGACCTGATAGTATTTCTTGTTTTCAGTAGAGCATAAAGTGGGCAAAATTCATATTTAGAACCAGTGTGATCTGTGTGATTCTCAAAAGTCTTAGTAAGCTTTCCTGCCCATTTTTTTCCAAACCATTTGCTCTGTTCTGAATTTGTTCCAAACCCAGCTTTCTTTTCCCCTTGAATTTAATTTTTGTAAAGCCCAAAGCCCATCTAGCATGTCTAGCCAAGAGGATTATTCACATGGTATGGTTTAGGTTTAAATTAGGCCAGGTGATAGATTGAAGCCCATAGGAGGAAGGAACACAAGCAAAAGAAAGAACTACTGGGATTATAGGAAGGGCAAAAGAGGAATCCTTTTGTTGACCTCTGGGTTTGTGAGTTTGTTCATCTGTGCATACTTTAAAAAACAGTTTCCCTATCTGTTCAAACGACTTCTGTCTATGAATGAAAAATGAAAATATATTGGCAATTACAGCCTAGGAATTCTATCCTGAGACCAATGGAAAAATTATTAAGAGACAAAAATCTTTTAAGGAGAGATTATAAAGAGCAAAACTCAACATGAAAAATTGATTGCTTTTTCAGTAGTACTATAAAATTAATGGATGTTGCTTATTCAATAGTATAATATATTTAGTCCAAGTTCTGATGACTTTACCCTGCGTTATTTTTCTGGTAAAATACACATTCCTGTCAGGATCACAATGAATGCCTATGTTTAGCAAGGGCTTATGGTCCCCTTTTTCCCTCATCCTCTCTTGCAGTCTGATACACAGTGCTCACCCCATCCTGTGCATGCCTGTGGTGTTTCTGTTGTTGCTATGTGCTACAACTCAAGCTGGCAAAAAAAGGACTTCTTAAAGTTGGCCCAAGTGGTCAGAAGGGAGATTTGGCTAGCACAAAGGATGTATCTGGGTAGTGACATAGAATGGGCCATGGGAAGGAGGCTCAGAAATCATTACTTGAGAAAATTCAGTTGCTACATCAGACTAAGGGCAGCCCTTGGCCCAAGGGTTCAGCTCTCTGGGATCCAAAGCCTGGTGTGGCACAGCTCAGTGGTCTTGACTCAGTTTTAATGAGAAAATTGCTTAAATATCAGGAAGTTCACAAGCTAAAGCTGTGCAAAATGAGAAAAGCGAAAGCACAGAGAGAACCGTTTTGTTAAAAGGGTTAACAGTAGCAGCTCATGGATACAAAAGGAAAAATCCATACCCTAAGGTATAAAAAAATCCTTAAAAGCAGAGACTCAGAAAGTGGCAACTCAGCAACACTGAGGATCAGCCTGTTATGAGGATTAAGAAGCCCAGTCCTTCCCTAACTGACCGAGGCTTGCCTACACTGCACAGGCTCACTGGCTGCCTTATTGGGGTTGGTGAGCGTGTTAATAGTGGCTATCCAGTACATGTATTATCTAAGGCATAATTGTTTCATATGAATAAGTTGTATATATCGCTCTTGTAGCGTCTCTTTGTACATTGTAAAAGATGTCTGAACAAAAATAAGCTGATGATTTCTATGTAAGACTTCTCTCACTTATGCAAGGAGTAGTATCTAGCCATACACAGGGCAATCCTAGGCTTTACCTACTCTAGTCGAGTCATACACCCCAAAGCAAATGGCACAGGGTAGCTTACAAGTTAAGGGAAGACCCTACTGCAAGCTGGCTTCTCTAGAAGTGGACCGGGGACACTCATCTTGTAATAACACCAAACTTAATATGTATCCGAAGCACCTCTAAGCCTGCTTAGTGGTAAGACTAACGGTAGGCACATGGACAACATGTTCAGGTTTCTGGTATTGGTTTGGGAGGCTACTTCTGTGTCTGCCCTTGTCAGTCTACCCATGGTCTAGAGAAGAGTTTGGGCTTGGGCTGCCAACATTCACTGCTGCGATCAGATAGGGCCACACATTTGAGATGAACACCAGGAGGTACACACCTGCCATGCAACACCAGCGCAACAGCTTCTGAGAGCTCCTACTGACAGTGAAATCCAGTATGTTCCTCTTCTCCTTCACCTCTAACTGGTTGGTGAGGTTTGGGATTGGCAAACTCACTGCAAGCATCATCTCTCCGAAGCTATGTGCAGCCAGGCACAGTCTGATCTGTCCACAATAATCTGCACTGACAGCGTAACAAAGGTGGCCTGTGGGTCCATGATATGTTGGGGAAACTGGCTGGTTTTGTCTCCTGAGAGGTTCCTATCCAGATATAACCAACAATGATTGCTCTTACCCATTCTGCAAGCCCTAGTGAAACGCTGTTTAGGAAAGCACTTGCAGCTACGTGGCTGCATGCATACCGACCTGGTTCATGCACAGGTTCTCCCATTCTTCACGTGTATTTATCTGACCGAGCCCAGAGTGGGCTGACCTCAGGGCAATGTTGGAGTATGGCTGACAATAAGAAGAATGAAACTTTTAGTGAAGTGATTTTGCTTTCAAAACTTTTACTGCATTGCAGCTGTTAGTAATAAAGAGTAGTAAGTGCAAACTACTGCAGCAATTACAAATCAGTGATGTATTTTGTACAAGGAGTAAACAGTTAATTTTCTGTTTGAGTTCAGAAAAAAAAGGGATGGCCCATGTCATTGCAGAGTTTAAACTGGAGATAAGCAATTCCATGGGTTCTCCAATGCATTGAGTTGTGTCTACTGGCAAATGACTGAACTGGGGTCTGGCATCCTGGCTTCTTCCTGAACTGCCTGAGAGTCACTTCATTTTCCTGGCACGAGGCAGCAGTACTGCAGTTCTCCCTCTGGGTCTGCATGCAAGGCTTGACCCCAGACCGCTTGTGGCAGCCAGGGGAAGGGAAGGTGCCGTGGTCTTCTGATGGGGGGGGACACTGCCGTCTGTCCTGGGAGTGACCTTCAGCACCCAGAGCCTCAGCATCCACTGCTATCGCCTGTACCCTCAAGATGATTAAAAATGAGATTTTTATGATGTCTAATAGGCTAATTCAGACAAATCATGGAGACTTTTGAAAGAAAGGCTGGGGAATAATCCTGCTCCAACTTTAAAAAGACTCTTGGACATTTTAAACTGTTTTTCATTTGTTACTCCACCAAGTGTTCGGTGATATTAATATTTGAATTCCTGACAAATGTTTGGTGCTTTTTGAAGCTCAAGGGTAGACATCAGGCAATGCTGAAACAGGTACAAGTCAGATATTTTTGTATTTAACAGTGCAGACTAGAAGTAGGACTAGGACCCTAACTCAAAGGCTTAGCAGAGCTGTTATGCTTGGAATAGGTTAATCTTCAATAGAGAAAAAGTATCATGTTTAACTGTTTCCAAAGAGTTACAGGTAAGTCAATGCGTGCTTTTGTACAGTGAACAGAGAGCTACTTTTGCTTACAAAGGAAACTACTGAAATAAAAATATTTGCTGAACCACAATAGAGTAGATTCATGCTTTTTTTAAGGTTTGAACACATGTCAACAACTGGGAAAAATAGAATTTATCAAGTTTCAGCACCATTTCTTGTGTCACAAAACAAAGTTGTTTAGAAACACAAGTTACATTTTTGCGTTCCTTTAAAAGAAATCTCATTCCTTTGTAAACTAGCTCACATCATTTCCAAGGAAATCCCTCACTTCTAGTTTATCATCAGCAAGTCTTTAAAGTTGATAAATAAAATTAAAAAAAAAACCCACCAAGCAAAACCAAATGAAACCAGAGGTATGTAACTTAAAACACAGATATGCCTGTTCACTTAATCTGACTGGCTGATAATATTTATCATATATGGTAGCTTTCTTCTTTGTTATGCTTCCAGAGCAAGGAGATAACTTTGTAAAAATATTTCCAAAGATCTGTCATAACAAAGAAGATTTGCATTTTGCTAATGCCAGCGCAAATCAAGAGTCATTCTCTTGGAATTGATGGAACTGCGTAGACATAAGGAAAAGAACCGGATTATCATTTCTAGTGAACACTTCACCTGAATTTCCATGAACATGTCTTTTCTCATTTTTCTCGTGTTACATTTGATGCATTATAGCATAAATGACAGACTTTACGTTTTGCAGATTTTTGTCTCATAAACAAAACTCAATAAAAATACCTCAGAGCAAATTTGAAGGCTAAGATTTATGTCCTTTTATGTGATGTACAGTGATTGCATGTTGCTGACCTTGGCCTTTCTATTAACTTCCACACAGAAGATTGCTTGCAACACAGCAAAATAAAAATTGTGCGGTCTGATGCAATTTTCCCTCATCTCCAGTTCTTTAGCTATGCTGTGGACAGTGTGGGAGGCAGGTCTAAAAAAAGCACTGTGGTCAAGAAATTGTATTAAAGACTTGAACATTTGGATTACAAGCCCATATATATAAAAATACACACACACATACATACATTTCCTCTTAATGTCTCTGCCCTTCATGGCAATGCATCCAAACCAGCTGTGCTGCCAGCTGTGCTTTCCAAAGTTGCTGCCCTTTGATGCTGTGACTCCCTGTAGCACTGAACAGCCCAGCTTCGTTCCCTAGAGAACAGTCTGCCATCAACTTCTCCAGGTTCCTCTCATTTACTACAAAATGGAGACAGAAGAATGACTGGTTTTTACCTGTGCTTGTTCAGTTTTGGAGACTTAAACTGTCTTGTAACAGTTCAGATTTGAAACTATGATATTTTTTGCAATTTAGCCTTACATGCTATCTCTGCTAGGAACTTCAGAGTTCTTTGCTGCTTTTTTCTGAATCTTTTAAGTTTTGGCAACTGTACCATGCATATTTCTTCAGGTCTGCTGTTCAAAAACCTGGAGATCATAGATCAAGTAGTAAAGGCTGTTAGACTTATCTTTTAATATCTGCTCTGGTTTTCTTTGTGGTTTTATTAATACAACCATTTCCTTTTTAAATAGGAATAAGCACTCATCAGTGGGTATTTATTACACCATTTGCAAGGATTGCCAAGTTCATTTTGACTAAAGAAATGCAAACCTTAAAAGAATATCTTTGGGTAATAGTTTATACTGAATATCACCTGACTTCTTCAGAATTTGCCTACAGTAAAACAGTGCAAAATGAAACATATAAAGCCAAGCTAGATCAGTAGAAACAAGACTGAAATGGAGGATGCAGGATAAGTTTACTGGAGTGATGTAGCCCTGCATATCAGAAAGGAAAATGTAGATGACATGCAATTCAAGTGTTACATAATTTCCAATCATATGGAGAACATATTCGTTACAGGTAAATGAAGCCCGAAAGAAAGAGAGCTTCCTTCAACATCATGTACTCATTCCTCACATTGTTTTGATTTTAGAAGTTAAAAGTATAGAACTAAAACATTGGACCATGTATATTCTGCATATTCTGAAACCCTTACTATAAACTTTCTCACTTGCCAAAGAATGCACCCGGCGTTTCATAATGATGACTACACAGTCATGGCTCTGTTCTGAGTGTCTCTGTATCTTGGGCAAATAAATCAGTTTACAACATGTCTGACTAATAATTAACACATACAGAGTTTTCCTAGAAAACTGTACTTTGCAGCCTTCTGTTCAGATTTCTTTCTGAATGCTAACTGAAGGTATTACATCTACAGTAAGTGAACATTTACTGATAAAGTGAAGCACAGAGAGCCTCAAAAAAGGCTGCTTGAGGCAGAAGAATGTGGCTCAAAAGTCAGATATTGCTCTTATATTGCATCGCAAGTGAAGTTTGGATGGCAAAGCAGCTTGACTCTAGAAATTTCCCCCGAGGACTTTACTCTGTTGAAGACGGTGGTTCTGCAAAGTCGAACAGGATAAAAAGGAGTCTGTATCAGGGAAGGTCCTGCAGGGTACGAGGCTGTTGCACAGGAAGAGATGATGCCTGCAGCTTTAACATCGTCTCCAAAGCAGCTATATGTTACTGTGACCAATTCTGTGCCTCAGGTTCTCCTGGCCCTGTAGACTGTTGTGCCGACTACTGGGATGTTTGTGACCACCCTGTTGAGCCCACCAGGTCAGATGAGCCTTGGCCACCTCCAGCATCGGGTAGGTATAGAGAAAATGCTCAGTTAGTACATCAGGATAAAATATACTTGGAAGTAAAATGACTGATTAGTCTTTAGAGTGTATACATCCTAAAAATGTGACTGAAAACATAGTGGACAAAGACACTGATATGAAACTGGAGTAAGAATTACGTTTGTTGTTATTCCTTTGTCTCTAGGGACATATTTTTAGCATTGGTTAGATCATATTTCTGTTGGGCAGAATCTCTGTTTTACCTGAAACTTCTCAGAGATAACCTCATGGGGTCAAAAATAGTGTAATCTCAACAATTTCAATAGAGCTTCACAGATTAACATGAGATGAACAGCAAGCTCTAAATTTTTGTACCCATCAGTACAAATAAATCATCGAGAAAACTGAGGGTTATCCTGAATGATACTGTTCTGAGGTATTCTGCAATGGTTCTGATCCAGCATAGCTTTCCTGTGGGACACTATTTTTCCTGTGACAGCTCAGGTGCAGGACTAAGTGAAGGGTTGTGGTTAGGACAAAGATTTCTGGCATATTTTAGTTTCTTACTAGTTAGTTTGAAGTGGAATTTCCTCCAGGACTACTCTAAACTCAGTATATGTTTTTAAGAACTAAAGACAGCAAAAAAACTATCTACAGACAGCTGGTCTTCCCTTGGTTCCTGCAGAGGCCAAACCTCTGCTGGTGAGAAAAGTTTAGAATTGTGGATTTTAAGACTCTGTAGCTTCTTACTATTGGTAGACCAAATCTGGCTGAAAATGAGGACACCATACCAAACTTTCAAAAGCCTAAAATCAACAAAAATACTACCACAACTTTTTAAAATTAACTGTTTCTTTGCAATAACCCTGTTGCTTGCATTCCAGCCCCCCGACCACAAGCTTTTCAGGAGGCTGTGCTCTTAAGCCAGGCATGCAGCCAAAATCTGATAAGTGGAAGTGACAGAAATGCTGTAAAACAAATATGATTTTCCAAAGCGTTTCTGATAATCTAAACAAATGTTCTATGTTTTATGTAAAGACATTTGTTTCATATGTATTTGGTGCAGTAGTACATATTATTTCCAACAGATCAGAGGGTTGTTGTCCTGAGCTCCACATAAACATTTAGCAGCATTTCTGCTGCAGAGCTGACAGCCTGCAGGTCTAGTCTGGCCAATTGTTTCTTGGAAAAGAATCACTACAAAACCTGCAGCAGTTTGCCATGCGGGCCCTGCCGTAGGTCTACCTCTAAAAGGTAAAAGTGTAACAGAAGGTTTAGATAAGGGAATAGGTGAGGGGTAATATTTTTACTGCCTTTCTTAATCAAATTTTTTTGTATGTGTGTTCACTGTTTTGTAACTCCTGGACTGTACATACCTGCCAGAGGTAGCAATTATGTTTACTCTATTCAAGCACCTTTATTTATCCTATAGGTGAGCTTATATCTTTGTTTTATGTCTCATCTCAGAAGAAGATCCTGTTTTTCTGATCCTTAAATTGCTTCCTTGATGGAATGTTTGCAGCTTTCTAAAATCTGCTTATTGGATATTTGTTATGTAAGTAATTTAGAGGGTAAAAGGAGAATAATAAACCAGCCAAAATACAGCAGGAAAAAAACCCCAAACCTCTAAAGGAACTTTACAGAACTGGAATGTCTCTGAGGAACAGGGAAGAGAGAATGTAATCAGGACAAAATGGAGAAACAAAAAGGACTGAATGTCTGAAGATTAATCAAACTATGAAACATTTTTAGAAATGACATAAGTATATTAGCTGACTTTTAGTAACTGAGACTACACTTCTGCATTTGGGTAAGAATTATTTAAGCACTAGAAGACTACATACACCAAAGTACTTTTCACCTGGAAGATTTTGATCTTTTGGTTGCCTGTGGTTTTGCTCTCAGTGCTTCCTGAGTCATATTTCTTTAAATAAACCAATAAACTGAAGTGCTTTACATGAACTGGAATGAGCAGCAATAAAACGACTCAGTGCTTTATTTCTGGATTCCCATCTATTCACTGACTTGGTGCACGGCAGCAGTAAGCTACACTGGGACTTCTTCCATGGGGGTGCACCATGCTGAGGGCCAGTCTTGATTTAACTATGTGGAACTGCTTTGACTTTACCTTTATGAACCCAGCATTCAGTATGTTTTGATGGCTTTCCTGTGTAGTTTCAGAAGAAACTGTGTATATTCCTGCCTTAGGTAACTAATAGAAGCTCTGGATTTTTTTAGTATTTTAATTTTAATTTTTGTTATTGGAATAACTGTTAGATTTTTATTTATTGATTATATTTGTTAGTTATTTTATCTTTTTGTTCCAATTACTCTGATGGTACAAAAAGCCCTGTCAGAGTCAACACACTAGATCTCGCCCCGGTGGTATAAAAGTGACATCCAGAGTTTGCTAATTGCTTTGACACTTACACAGTCAGGATCCGGCCTACAGTTGAGTAAACCTGGAGACATTTCACTGACAGAAGTACTTATACCAATACTGGGGCAAATGACTTCAGAGCTGTGGGGGTATAGGAACACTTGACTTGGAGGGAAGTCCTTGTTTTTTAAATACTCTTCCTTCCAATCATGATTTTCACATCATATAATCCTATTCGTAAAGTCATCAGGCTGCAGCTTCAAATTCATTAATTTCCCACTTAATATATTCATATTCCAACCTAATATATTCAGGGCCAGACAATCTTGCTGTGTTCTCATGCAGACAGTGTCTTTTAGCTTAGATATATCTGCTCTTTGCCACTGATGCCACCTGGCACTCCTGGCCCTCTAAGTCTTGATTTGGCTAGACTAAAGGAACCGTATGGTTTGAATCTTCAATTCCCTAAGCATACATTATTAGAAAGCTGCTTCTGTACTTGCCCAGGTTTGCATTTTTTCTCAGGCCTGGGCGGCGAGGCCTGCCAGCAGAGCTCCAGCGAGGCTCTGTCCTGTCTCTTGGATGCTGCATCAGTATTTCCTTCCCTTGATATATCTGAAATATCTTGCTTGGTGCCTCCTTCCAGCTACTGTCTGATGCTGACTTTGTGACAAACTGTGACACTTAAGTAATTTGCTTTGGGTACTCTCTGGAAAATATCTCGGATCTTAGCAGAAGCTGTATGAGAGCAGACACACTGGGCCTCAGACCGCTGAGGTGACATATATCTCACCTACGTCTGCGCTAGCTAACGTAGCCTGCTGTAGGACTAACAGGGAAAGATAGGCACTTATAATTAATTCATCAGCTCGAGTCTACCTCTGCACTTCAGTATGAAATTAGCAGCCGAGGCATACGTGTGTATGTCTGGGCAGACAAACTCCAGCCCTTGCCATGAGAAGGGGATGGCCTTCCTCGTGGGGGGGAAAATGCAAGTCAACACTAGATTAATACGAAACATGGTCTAAGCTTCTTGAACGTGGAGAAGAAAGAACTTGGGGGTTCTGGCTCAAAACCCTTTCGGTAGGGGAAGGAACATGATCCCTACCTATAGGTTCCCCAGTGGAGGAACAGTGAGAACAGGGTGGAAAACAAAGACCCATGCGGTAAACGTACAATGTTTGTTATAGACTTGATCCAACGCCCTGCACAGGCATTCTGGATCTTTCTTTTACTGAAGCTTTGACAATCAAGTGCACTGAAGAAACAGTTTATGTGGAAGATCTTAAAACACACATCAAGTCTTTCCTCAGGGACGTGTTATCAAAGAAAAAAATTAGGAGGCGTGTATTTGTTTGGAAAATACACTCAATCAATTTAGGCTTTATACTGGGTTTTGGAGAATATATGAAACATCCATTTGCCTTGAAATATAATTGACCCATCTCTTTTTCAAACAGGAATGAAACTGGCAAGGAAAAAGAATATATTATAGTAGGTTTGGAATAGTAATTAGTTTTCTAAAGTCTATAACTGGAAAAACTTGTTTCTATTTTAATTGCCAATTATAAAATTATTTTTATTAGAAATGTATTTTTTTTACTGGAAAAAAAACTTTATTTGAAGCATTATATTTATTTACATGTAAGATAATAATTTTTCCGTGGGTGTTTTGAATCTGTTGCTGATTTTATTTACTATGAATGATAATGTACCTGGTAAAAAATTAAAATACATCAAACTGCCTTCATTACTTGGAAGAAACTGGAAATAGATGTTGCTGACTTTCAACGAAATAATTTATGCATACCACACACAACCAATTAATTCAATAGTAGCAAGAGTTTTGAGTTAATTCACTTAAAAAATTGTTATTTTTTTCACACATCTATATGTTATGTTGGCAGGTTGTTATAAAGATGGCCGATATTACGGAGAAGGAACAATAATTAAAGACAACTGCAATTCCTGGTAATGTTTCAGAGAACAGCAAATTGAATTTTATTTAGCATATGTCATGAAATAGGAATTAAGGTAGTGAGCATCTTTAAATTCATATTAAACATGTAATCAAATCAAAAAAGCTAGAAGAGTAGTGCTGTGTTAAGGTATTGTAGAACTAGATTATAGCCAATTTAGAAGAATGGCAAGAGGTCAATGGGCTTTCTAATCGAGATAGGAAAATGAGAGTATAAAAATCTCCTCCTCACTGGCCTAATTCTGTTCCTGCTCAGTCAGTCTGCTGGCTCTGACCTGAGTTGAAATGGTTTCAGCCTAGACCTTGGCATTGACCTGAATGCAGGCAAAACAAATATTAAAGTTTGGGGGATTATTTTAGAACGTCTTCCTCTGTTTCTTTGGCATGAATGATATCTTACATTATTTCATGTAAGCCGTCTCCCTGTTTTGCTGCTCCAAAAACCAGCCCTGTACCCGCAGCCCCAGGGAGCCTGGGGGCCTCCGGCAGCACCCAAACAGGGCTGGGACCCTCACTGCCCTGGCTTTAGCCCAGGGTCCTAGGAGCAAGGTATTTACGGCCACGTGGCTCCTTTCTGGGTTTCCAGAGTGAAACTTCCTCAAAACATCTCATTTACAGGACATTGCCTTGCTTCCATGGGTTGGTCTCACAAAGGTGGAAGCAAAATTTTTCAAATACGACCTTTCCCACAAGCTGTAAACCTTCCCACTTTGTTGCAGTTAGGATTCATTAGGTAGTGAAGTAGTGAGAAGTAGCATTGTGTTTTCATAAATACTATGTGACATTTATATTGTTTATGCTTTTTTTTCCTCCATCTTCCTTCTGCTGTTCAGGTGCATATTTTTCCTTTGACAATTCATTTTCTGCTCAGTAATATTCTTGCCCTTTCAGCAAATGCTTCCAAAGTCTCTGGAAGTGTTCAAAAGAAGTATGCCTTGTTCGCCAAGACTTAATTCAGTACATCAATTCTGGAGATTATGGGTGAGAACACTTTTATTTTAAGGTTTTGTTGTAAACCACTGTATTGCTCATTGTATGTATGTGCAAATTACAAGTTAATGCAGTCCTCCCCACCCCTTCCTTCCCCAGTTACATTACAGCAATTTGACAGTGAGTGTACATCTGTGAAATTTTCCTAAATGTCTGGCAGATTATAGAGTTTTAAATGGAAAGATATCGAAAGTTTCATGCTGGTAAGACTTGACATTGTAAACATCTATCTAAAACATTCTCCAAATTTAGAACAATTTTTTGCTCATGAAACACTATTTGGATCATCTCTTATTCTTCACTTTATTTATTACTCGGGCTAGATATTTAAAGTCATTTTTTCTCATCCCTCAAGAGCATTGTTCCACGTAACAGAGCTCTAGGTAGCATTGGAAGAGGAGAGGATGGGCCAAATGGGGACCAAGATATCAGAACTTTGTGGGGCTCGGTGTTTTTCTTGCTACCAGTTCTCATTTCCTCCAGGTAGTGCAGCAGGATTAGGGACACTGGAGTACCAGCGCGGTGCCTTGGGAGCCTGCTGGTCATTTAGGGACAGAGATACAGGGGTTGCATCCCTAAGAGCTGAGGTGCAAAATTCACCAATGAAGCCCACACAGATTTCAAGCTGTGACTCAGTGCTGAAACATTTTTTACTTCCCGGGAGACATTCAAATCAACTGAGTTGGGATAAACAATTAAGTTAGGCACCTGGAGCCCTTCACCTCTGTCTTGTCAATGGTAAGCAGTAAGGTTTACCACAGGGTGGTTAAACCCACCTGAGATGTGACTTAACTTCTGCAGATGCTTTTTTTTCTGTCCTGCATACAGTTTGCAGGGTTAATGCTACAATATGAATCTAGTCTACCTGAGAGTAGGGAGGGAATAATTAAAGAGCCATTGGGAGCCCTTTCTCTCAACCTGGCTGTTGGTATAAAACTCAGGAAGGTATCAGCTGGGCTTTCTGCTGGGTTCAACAGTGTCTTACTGCTGCTGCACCAGAGCTTGAAGGCAATATAACTCATTATATGAAGCTGTTAGTTCTCTGTGGGCATCTGAAGCATAATCTGAAAGTAACTTCAACACAGCAGTAATTATGACTGAACATCTTGTTTTCCAGTACTTTTCTGAAGCATTGCATGCTCATCTCCTGCAGGCAGACATGATGCTGACCTCAAATCACCACTTTTCATATACTGCTGTGTTGCTTCATCCTACACTCATTTGTAGTGGAAGAGCCCGTGCTAAATATTTTCTCATGCCTATCAAATACAAGGTTTTGAAATGTAATTTGAAAGATTTCTTTCTGGATGTTATTGTTAACGGTGCTCTTACAAAGGAGCAAGGTATTAATGTGAGTGGTTTCTCTAACCTGGGTTTTGTTTGTTTGTTTTATGTCTGTGAGGAAGATGGAAAGCTGACAACTACAGCCAGTTCTGGGGAATGACAGTGGAAGAAGGTTTCAAAAAGCGCCTGGGCACCTTCCCTCCATCTAATTCCTTGCTGAATATGAGAGAAGCTCCAGTAAGTGTCATGTATAATTGTTAATTTTTTTAATAACTTTATGACATGGAAAAATAACTGTGGACAATTATAAGATTATGATTCAGGGATTTAACACTAAATGCTTCCATGTTGAATGTGAAGCTCCCAGAATAGCTCTCCAAGCCATAGAGTGTGTGGTCCTATTGATGGAAATCAAACAAGGAGGAGCAAAAGCAAATGCTAACCCTTGGGAAGCTGTGCATCAATATTGACTTATCATTGTAGATCACTGGTGTTTGAAATCTTTGCTTCTTCAGGATGGTTCCATACCATCCTCTCCATTTGCTAATCATTGCACACATAGCTGTAACGATAAAAAAACCCAGCTGGCCATAGTTCATTAAGGCTAACAGCTGAAACTAAACAACAATCTTTGAAAGAAGCTCTGAAAGCCTGCAGGATAAAGTAATATAAAGATGCAGTAGGAGGCTGGGGTTTTGGCCAAATGGAAGGAAAAATGATGGGAAGCATGGGAAAATGAGACGGTTCTCTACTATCAGTTTTCTAAACCTCTTGGCCATGGCTATTTTCATGGCAGCTAAATTAAATTTCTTATCATACATTTATGCTCAAATTAGTTCTGCAGCAAAGCAAATATACTTTAGGTTATGTAGGTAAATTAAGCAATTAAAGAAGAAATGCATAGTTATTGAATCCAGAGTAGATTTTCCAATGCTTTGGATCAGTTACTTAGCTTCTTTCTTAGAAGACCCAAAATTATGGAAATCATAGACGGAAAAAACTAACTACGTTACCATAGCGAAATTAGAAAAATTGCAAGAATAAGTAGGGAGATCCTAGGATTGCAAATGATCCTAGTTCAGGCAAGTGATGCCATTTGATGATCTATTTGAAGTCAATCGTTGATGCTTGTTGTATATGTGTATGGCAGAAGGGTTTCTGTATCTCCGAAGGCCTTGTGGGGATAGCAGTGCAGAGCTACCACTTGACAGGCAATTTGGGGAAGAGGGGGAGGGCCATGTGCCTCTGTAACAATTTTAACAGTCCTGACCTTTGTGCTTAATGCAGACTGGTTCTTTGTCCCACACAAAGTCAGCTCCCTGCACCAGCGTGGCAAGGCATTGAGCTGTGGCCCAGGTTGGACAGCTTGCTCAAAATTACACTGTAGAGGGCTGGTAAAACAATAAGTTGACAGAAATTCAGCTTTGGAGTTTTGTGTTGTATTATTTGCTAGACTACTCTTCGCAGCCAAAGAAGGATCCATTTCAGTTGAAGATGGCAAGTCAAAATAAGACAGTGACATAAAAGAGTTTTGTGCAATATTTAGTAGGTATCTGCCCCAAATTACCAGTGAACTGCATTGAAGCTCAAGAGAGTTGGGGTGAATTTGTTGTTATTGTTGGCTTTTTCCTTGAGGAAGACAGTGTGATATATAGCAGAAGCAAAAAGCGGGTATCATACACCTAGTTCAGAGACTGATGTCTTCATTACTAGTTATCTAGCTAGCTGAGACAAATCCCACCTAGGAAAACAAGAAAGGGAAGGTTACAAGAAATTCTTTACAATATTTCCTCTTTTCCATAGAGTTTGGGGTAGCTGGTCACTCAGTGGTCCTGCATTATGTCCAGCCTATTGAATCATTGCTATTAAGCTTCCTGTAGCTTCTTTTGACTGCTACTCTACTTACGGCCTTTGTTCCACTGATACATTTCTCAGGCATATTTTCTTTATCTGCTATCTTTTTATGAAATCTGTGAGCTACAACCCAACTGCCTTTGGCTCTGCTAGACACCTGAGGAGCTTCAATGCATTCTTACCCAGAAATGTAGCTTTGCACATTCATGCATTTAGGCCCCAGGAAGTCTTACATGTTGCTGGAAGCACAAGCTTTGGACAGGATTCTAAGAAATCTTTCTCTCTACTTACAAAAGCTAAAAATATAAAATAATAATCTCTGTATGACTTTCTCCCCTTCTAGAGAATTCTTTGAGCTTGCAGAAAATTGCTCTGAATTGTACATGAGCCCATCTCCTACCTATGGTTTCTCTTCGGAATTATTAGAACTTTCTTGCTCTTACCCCTTGTGGTTTCTGTCTTAGCTAGTCTTGATGTAAAAAATATTTTTCTCTGAAGCTTCCTGCGAAGCTCCAAATCTCCCTGATTCTGTCCCCTTCTATAGTTTTCTAGAAGAACATAATCTCTTTAGTGTCCTTGTTCTGCCTTGGGAAATTTCCTATCATCAGCCACATTTTAATACTTCACAAAAACATAAAAAAAAAATGGTTTTCTTCACTCATAGACAGTTCCATATCTACCATCACTGCATGATCCAGCAATTTCATAGCCTGGATTGGGCTCACCAGGGTTACATCGACAGATCCTTCCAATTGGCAAACCAACAGTAGTCATGCAGTCAACTTCCAGGAACTTTTTAAGAGAAGTATCTTACCCGATTTTCAGAGACATTTGCCCCTGCTTCGACTTTCATGAATAATTTTCAGTCACTGATATTTTGTGAAGCATACTAACACATTTACGAAGTCCTAAGTGATAAAAACCAAGTGAGTTTTCATGACAGTGTTTTCATTAAGCTTCACTTGTAACTAGGTGACAGCTCAGAAGAGAGTAAAAAGATATGAATGATGAAATTTAGAAATAATGAGTTTTTAATATTTTTCAGAGACATTCTCCAAACCTTAATGGCTTGACCTTTAAGTGGCTTTTTTGAGACTAATTCACCTGCAAGCCAGGCTACTAGTTACTTACTGTGGATAAATTGGTACTAATCAAATAGTCATGCATTCTCTGGGATTATTACTGCCTTTCCCATTTTGCAAGTGAGAAAACTGCAAGTCATTTGCCCAAAGTCATATACTTAGTTGACAAAGATGCTACAATTACTGTTCAGGAGTTTTTGTCTCTATCTTGTGCTGACCTGATTAAAATCTGGTAGCTTTGCTAATGTAGGAAGAAAACCATAGCTACCCATTCATTAAATACAACTTTTTTTTTTACTTTAAATAAAACCTTTTCTTCAGGGTGCTACTGGTCTACTATTTAGGCAATAAGTGACAGTTTCTGGTACCTAAGGGTGTGATGTTATTATTTTCTACTGTCTTTTGGGGTTGCTTGAGAAAAGCATTTTTGTGTATAAGGGACTCCTTACACAAAGGCATGGAAAAAAAGATTCAAGAATGTAAAGCCCTTCTGTGTTAACCACTTTACATCTACAGCAGTGTTAGTTCTCAGCAGCATTGAAAAGTTTGGTTGTGGCTTTTTAGTTGTTTCTTTGACTGACATATGCAACTACAAATATAGCTTCATAACATCACTTCAAATTAAATGGTGTGACAGAGCTACATTTCATCTTAGGGAAAACACAAACTTCTTGAAGTTGCTCATAGAGCTTTTAATAAAAGACTATACCTGCTCAATAAGGTGATGCTTATGTCTGGAAGGGTAGTTTAACATGATGGCACATTAGAATACCTAAAAGACAATGATACAGAACAAGAACTAAGTCTGAACTGAGGATCCTCTGCTGCAGAGTATGGCTAGACCTGAATGTAGACTGACAGCTAAATACACCACTAAAACTGTTGTGATGCCTGACAAAACTGAAGCTCCCAATAGTGTCAGATGTGTTATCTGAGGAGACATTTTGAAAGTGTTACTCACTGCAGGAAACAGTGCAATCATTCTTGAAGTTCTACGTAGCACAAAAATAACTGCCACGCCTTTAAGACACATGGTGATGCACGTGTGGTGGTATTCTGTCAGTACATGTTCTGGCAAGCGGTACATTGCCATGGTGGCGTTGGCACCTGCTGGCAACAAGGTGCTCACCTAAGCGCCATCTTACAAGAAAATAGAATACATAGTTTAGTAATAAGGCACCATTTTGGATTAAGTATCAAAGAACTCATAAAGACAATGTGAAGGTATATAAGGTACACCAGCTGTTCCTCTGATATATGACTTTTCTTAGTAAAAAACTCAGCAGTTGTAGATCTCCCTCTTGCAAACTGAAGCTCATGCATGCCCATTTTGTCTTCACAAAGCAAGTGATGTCCAGAACCTTTTTCCTACATTAAAAAAAATATTGCTTTCCCTCAGAAAAACTATTTCCACATTTGCAAATTCAGTAATCTTCAGCCTTTTTTTCTCTGATGGGCCATCTAGATTTTCCAAAGAAGTCATAGCTGAAGTACAAGTATTCTTTTATATCCACTTACCTTCCTGCTTTGGCCAGACTGCTAGCTTCACTGCACACAAAACATATGAAGGTTTAAAAATAGTTTGCCAGTCATTTTACTGATTGCGTTGTGCTGTCTGATGCGGGTCTGTGGAGCATATGTTGAGAAACAATTGTCTAGACTTACTATTTGTCACAGAACAGCAGTGCTTCTCAATATCAGGGTAGCAATTTCTCAGACAAAAAGCTAATGTTTCTGGCCACAGGTCAATCCCACATTTCTAAATGACAAGGCTGAGGGTTAATGAGGGATTTGCTCTGGGATTTACAATATGAGGCTATTAAATACATTGGCAGTAGTTTAGGAATACATAAAGTAACACATTGTCTCACACCAAAGATCTATTTAGAATTTTGCTTTTCTCAACTGCCTCATTTGTAGCATTATAAGTGGTCTTTGCCCACATAAGTGGGGTAAACAACCTTTGCCAGATTTTGCTTGTTTACTGGTTGATAAAGAGCAGTCTTGTCATGTAAAAGAAACACTATTTGTCTGGGATTTCGCCTGTATGATGTGTCTTCAAAGTGAATCTTGTGCTTGTGCTAGCTCATTAATAATGAACATAATGATAATTTAGCAAGATATTCTTTAAATTAGCTGTTGCTTTCTGTGTGTCATTTGAGGTTGCAAGTCCCATGTATCTAACAAGCTTTTGAATAAGCAGACTTTTGAAAATGATTAATCAAAATATTGAGATTAATATTTTAGCAAGATTTAAAAGATTACTGGCTTGTTATGGGCGGAGGTGAAACTTTCAAAAGCACTTCAGTGACTTAACAGCTTGCAGTATACTTTAACGGTATTTGAGACTCACAGCCTGCATCTGACATAGTGAACCTAGAAGCACTTGAGAGTTACTGAGTCTGGGCATATGCACAGACTGTATCAATCTGTCTGTTGGGGCTGTATCCCAATCTACTGTCATATACAGACTGAGGTGCGAGCTTTTTTTGTCTTTACCCACTTCTCAGCTGTGGGTTTTCTGTGGGAAATCCAGGTGTACAAGCCGGATGGAAGCACCACTGTTTCCCAATGTATGCAACAAAGTGATCTGGATACAGCCAAAGTGGTAAAGTTTGGTTCCCCAAAGAGTCCTGAAATAGTTTGAAAGAGCTGTCCTCAAATATTTAAATCAGCTTAGGAAAAGGTATGTAGTCTTATAAGTCACATAAGCAATTTAGAAAAATGGTGCAGCCAGGACACCCAGAATTAGAAGACTAAGTAAATCAAAGTAAAATAAAGGAATTTGAACAGGATAGAAGCCATTGTGCTTCAGGGTATAAGCCTGCTTATAAGAAAGAAGCATCAGGGAATGTTTTGCTTAGGAACAGATTATCAACTTTTGTATGTTGTATTTTTCTCTGGAACACATGTTATCAACAATTGTTTGAGACAAACTGATAGACTTGATGGACTGATATTGCAATTCTTTGTGGCCATTCCTATTTCCCTGTGCAGCATAAGCAATCATTCCATAAAGTTCAACAGTAAAAAAAAGGGGTCAATGGTTTTGATATGTTGAACACAGAGCAGATTATTAGCAGTTGTACCAGATGGTTCTTGCATACGTGGATGTTTGTGCAAAGCTTGGTGGACATGAATTAAGGCTGAGAGATGAAGATGCCAGAAATGGCTGTCCAAATGGCTTTAGTGAGCAGACCATAAATTCTCATCAACTCAACATCAGATTACAGAGCTGAAGGAAAATCACTGATTTTCACTCTGGAATGAGAATTAAGTGCTGGAGATTGAAAAAAACTGTGAAAAGACAAATAAATGATACACTGTACTGATGCCTCCCCCATGGTAACTACAATTTCCTACCCACAGCCATGTGCCAAGGACAATAGGGTAGCAGGTACCTAACTTCATTGCTATTTGTAGCAGGAGGCTTTTCTTTCAAAAAATGCCATCTGGGTCATAATTAACATGTTTCATAGGAAACTGTTGTTTGAGATAAAAAGCAGAGAGAAACTGGACAGGTTGTTCAGGTTGGCAGTTGTGGAGTTCAGCTTTCCAGCTCAGCTAGTGGTGTGCTAGAACCCCCCTGCTCTCGGGGATCCACAGCACCCACCCACAGGGTAACCACACAGGGATGCTCAGGAAGCCACAGGTGCCAATGCTTTAGGTTTCCTCAATTTAAAAATTAAGAATTTTAAAAACAAAATGAGGGTAAAATTTAAGACAAAATTAGGAATTGAAACATATACAGATCTCCTACATTTTGTTTTAGGGAAACTCACTTCCAGAAGAAAAATTTCCTGCATTTTTTGCAGCCACTTATGCATGGCCTGAGTGGATTCATGATCCTCTGGATCAACGAAACTGTGGAGCATCCTGGGCTTTTTCAACCGCAAGTAATATTCATTTTTTTTCTCCTTTTAAAAATATCATTGATGTTAGATGCATGATGAAAATCTGTAGTGATTAGTAATGAAGTAATGAAGTAAATTTCAGTTTGCTGTTCACTTTTTACCAGCAAATAGGAACATTTAAAATTGCTATAACTTTCCCTCTAAGTTGTCCCAAAGTCTTAAAAAAGTCAATCTAAGCTGTAGAGCTTTGATTGCTTTTCATAAGTTTGTGTAACATAGGGAGATTTCTTGGTGGCAGAAAGTAGAAAATTAATTCACTAATGCACTTTACTGTAACGGGTAGAGTAACTTTTAAAAAATCTGCATCCCTTGCTTGCACAACTACATGCTTGACTTGAAAGCTTAAAACAGGTAGGCTTCATTTTTTTTATATGCATCTATACATTTGTGCATTTGCCATTGTCCAACCCTTGCTACTCAAGCAAATTAAGTATAATCTTTTCAATAATTTTATGAGAAGAAAACCCTGAAATTGCTCAGATATTTGTGGAAGAAACTATTTTCAAACTCTGTAAGCAAAGAAATGTCAGTAATGCAATTCAACCTCATGTGCTACAGCTCTGGTTTTATGAAAAATGAACACAAGTGTTTGTGTCACTTTCTCCAAAGAAGTTACAGCCATCAGTTATGTTCATTCTTATTATGCTGCAATAAATCTCAGTACATATTGGGATATATAAAGATAGAGGAAAAAATTGTGCAATCAATCTTTATGACTTGATCCGGCCAGTGGGTCCTCACGGGTACAGGTTTCTGCAACTGCTTCTTTAAATCACGGCAGTAAGAGAAGGAAAGGAGCATTTAGGTCAGTTAATCCCAGCTCCCTGCCAAAGTCAGACTGAACACACTGTTACCAATATGTCTTGTTGAGTGTAGTTTTAAAAGAGAAAACCAAGAGAGCCTCTAACAGCTCTTCTCACAGAGTACTGCAGAGATGAACAGAGCTCACTGAGGGACTTTTCAGATATTCAGTCTAAATGTTCCCTTTCATAAGTGAATCTTCTGATTTTAATTCACACAATTACTTTCAAAGTTAAACATTATGAGATGTCTTCCCACGTTGTTTAAGTGCATCTAACATTTTCAATCTGAATTTTCAATCCTTCTTTGTAAGATTAATTGTTGCTCAATGAATAGACAAGCACTGCTATATCATTTTTTCTTATCATTCCTGTAAGTATTCCAAAACTCTTCAGTAAAAAGCTTTTACACCTATGAAAATAAATTCATTATCACGTGACACCTCACAAAAAGCACAAAACACAGTCACTGTCAGCTGCCATCAGCAGATTCACTCCTCTGAATTCTTGTCCAAAGTTTTCACTGAAGTTAGTGTTGATTTTGATGGGGCTTTAGATTTCAAGGGATGGATTTTTTTTTTTATTTTCAGGTTCAAAAATGAAGGGCTAACAATAAAAAAAAAAATATAATTTAAGCAGAGGTAAGGACTGGGATTGGGGCTTAATAATTGTTTCATCGTCACCCGTTAAAGAAAGCGGAAGTGACTTAATTTCACCTACGACTTGGTTAACCTAGTCTGCTTTTAAATCAGTGCATAAATATATTAGTACTTAGCATTATGACTGACGGGGTTCAGACATCTAAGGTGTCTATCTCAGAAGAAGAATTTTCTGTGATTAAGCAAGGAGGTCCAATGAATCCCACATTTACACATTAGTATGAGCATTTCCAAATACTCTTTCCAGTAAAACCAATACCTTCAGTCTTGAATTTTCTTCTTCATAGGACTGTTCATTTTTGCTTTTCTTTTTTTCTCAAATTAAGGAAGGAAATGTAGAAAAAAAAGGAGATTTGGAGATTCAGCTGTAGAGAGGTGGAGGAGTATTTGCTGAAGTCAACCAGAGATGAATATGCGTTTAGAAACATGGTAAAGACTATCAGACTAAATTCTGTAAATGCCTCACCTGATGTTTAGATATGTGGGAATTTATGATAACCAGTAAGTCTATGGATTTATAGTATTACAGCAAAGTTGCTCATGATGCTTTGCAGTTTCACAATCCTCTCTCTTGAAAGCCTGTACAGATTATATCTGTATTGTTTTGTAAAGATATCTGCACAGGCAGAAAATACGGAGGTTGTGTTTCAGTCCCTCTTTCACAATAACCAGTGTGAAATTGTGAGTAATTATTTGTTTTTGATAATGGAAAATTTATTTCAAAACAGGTGTTGCGGCAGATAGAATAGCAATTCATTCTGAGGGTCAGATCACAGACAACCTTTCTGCTCAGAATTTGATCTCTTGTGATACCAGGAATCAACATGGATGTAATGGTGGAAGTATTGATGGTGCTTGGAGATATCTGAAAACACATGGGTAAATATTTTATCTAGATTATTTTAACTTGAGCCAGTCAAGTTACAATGTTGCTTGTGTTACAATGATTATTTCTGACCCTTCAAAAAAGAGGCATTTAGCTCTGTCCTAGGTCAGATTAACTGTATTACCTCAACAAGACTAACTCTTTCTCATTTACACCTTTAAATCACCTTCATGAAGCCCAGGACCTACGGAGCATTCACAAAGAAATAAGCAAAGACTATTCTGAATGAGGGCTCTCAGTGAGAAAACCCTGCAACCACTTAGCTCCCATTTAAGACTCATTAAATCTAGATGTTGTCATTAGCTGTAATACAACTGGGGAAAATGGTAGCCTCCCTAATAGTAAGACAAAAAAGAAAGGATTTTTTTACGTCAAAGACAATACCATAAGTGGACTCAAACCTTCTGTGGTTCTTGGGATACAGGCTTTTCATGTTAAACAACATTGAGTAAGCAGTCAGTTGCATGAGACAACATTTTGAATATTCAAAAGGATCAAATATTGTCTTTCTAAAAACCAATTGTAATCATCCCATCCCAAGCTTGTGCCAGAATGCACCTCTGTAGCAAGGACTATACCTAGATCATCCTTCCTTCAGGTCAGACTAAGGAAAATTAACAGCTCTCAAACTCTACACGAACAGCTAGAAGCTTTTTAAAATGACACATAATAATTTATAGAATCACAGAATGATTTAGGTTGGAATGAACTTTTGGAGGCCACCTAGGCCAACGTTCTGCTCAAAGCATGACTAACTCTGAAATCAGATCAGGCTGCTCAGGCCATGTCCCTGGTCATATTTTTAGTATCTCCAAGGATGGAGGTTCCACAACCTTTCTTGCAGCAGGTCACTTTCTTTGACCACTCTTGTGGTCAAACATTTTTTTTCTTATATGTGATCAGCATTTTCCTTGGTACAACTTGTGATGGGTACCTTTCAGCTTTTCACTGTGCATCTCCAAGAAGAGTCTTGTTCTGTCTCCTCTATCACCTCTCCTTATGTAGTTGAAGACAGTAATTAGATCCCCTTTTAGCCTCCTTTTCTCTGGGCTGAACAAATCCAGCTGCCTCAGGCCCTCCTTGTGTATCATACGCTTCAGCCTCCCAAGTGCCTTCTGCTGGACTCTCTCAGTTTGTCAGTGTCTTTACTGGAGATCCCATAACTGAACACAATATCCCAGATGTAACCTCACGAGTGACAATTTAAGGGGAATAATAACTTTTCACACTGTCTTGGCTATGTTCTTGCTAACACAACCCAGTATTGATTGTCCATGTTTGCTGAGAGGGTCCACTGCTGGCCCACATTCAACTTTCTGCTCATCGAGACCCCAGGTCCTTCTCTGTGAAACTGCTTTCTGCACAGGCGGTGCCCTGCCAGCACTGCTGCATGGACATTTCTGGCTCAGAGGCAGGATTTGGCTTCTGCCTTTGTTGAACTTCATGAGGTTTCTGTCAGCTCGTTTCTTTAGCCTGTTAACATTGCTCTGAATGGCAGTCCTGCATACTAACCACTCCCCACCAAGTTGGCATCCTCCACGAATTTACTGAGGGTGCCTTATGTCCCACTGTCAGATTATTAATAGAGGTGCAAAACAGTGTTGCCACTGTGTTGACTCCTGAGGAATGCCATTAGTAAACAAACACTGGTCACTTTGATCTGTCAACCTTTCAGCATGCCAGTCCAGTTTAGTCACTGACCTTGTAAGCAACTTATCTAGTCCAATAAACTAGCAGAAGAGCACAGGAGACCATGCTGAAAACATTGTTAAAGTCAAGGTAAATGATATCCACTGCTTTTCTTATTCTCCATGGAGCCAGTCATTTCATCATGGTCAGATCATCTCATCTTATCATCTCATCATGGTGAGGCATAATTTGCCATGGTAAATCTGTGCAGCTTGTTCCCAGTCAAATCCTTGAACTTCGTGTGCCTGGAAATGGCTTCCAGGAGAATTTGCAATAATCAGATTTTATATGCTGTATAATTACATTCCGCTGTTTCTCACATTATCAGAAATTTTTTTGTACTTCCTGTTCCATATCAAAATCTATTTCCTCTCTCACTTTCATACACTCTCATCCTTTACTCCTTCTTTGATACTGATACTTTGATACCTGATACTGACAGACAGAGAGGTCTCAGGTGTGCTGTCTGTCAACTTTTAATTTTAGTTAAAAAACAGACAAACAAACCAACCAACCATGGAAAGAGCAAAAGAATGTCAGATGTGATGCATCAGATATCAGAGCTGACATGGCAGCCTGGGGATCCAGGTGAAGACCAAAGCGCTGCCATTCACATGGACACGGTTTACAAAGTGATCATTCTGCTTTCTTCAAGCATACCAAACTATTTCTGATCGGACAAGGATTTTGTATTGTTATGGGGAGAGTTTACATCGAGTGTTCCTCTGTCTTTCCGTGTCAGCCCATAATCAGTTTTGATTTAGGTTTTGAGTGAGACACCCTTTAGGTGAGCGATTACAGTGGGCAGTAAGGGATTCCACCCAGCAAAGGCCCCTCAGCATCTCACGGGGGTAAAAGAGAAGGCTTCATTCATGAAGAAATGAAAGTTACAGCTTAACATTTTACACAACAGCTTTCTGTAACTAGAAGAACAGGCTCCTTTCAACAGGTAGCTTATGTTCTTAAGAGAGTAAATACAACTCTTTCTCACTGGACTGTTTGCTTGTCTACCATGTTAAGGACAGGAACACAAGAATTGCCAGTGTAGATAAGGTAGGAGATCCATTTTACTGAGTATTATCTCCACAATAGTTGGAGCAAGCTATATTTAGAGGAAAAGTCCTAAAGAATGCAGCAATAGGACAACCTCCTAGTCTTCTGTTCCCTCTGACTGTTATCCCTGTATGGGCATAACTACCACAAGCCCATAATAATAAGATTTTTCCTATACCAGAAAGCTGTATTTTTTTTTTACCTGAAGCAGTGTGGTTAGTGACGCAGCCTGTTCTGCAGAGGCAGTTTAAGTATACAAGAGTTAGCTTATTTCTATAAGGAAAGCAAGGCAGGCTGAAGCTGTATGGGGCATTTTGTTATCAACCTAGCTGTACCCACACAGGAGCTTGTGCTGGTGTAAATGCAGTCGTGAGAAGATTGCTGCCTGACCGACCAGAGTACCAGTGTGAAAGTGTGTGCAGAGCAGGCTTTCTGACTGGTGTAAGCCTGGAAGCATAAAGACAGGGCACCTCAGCTCACCAGAGCACACCTGTGAACTGACTTTTCGCCTCCAACATCCTAAGTACTTGCATTATTGCTCAGTCACCTGAGATGCCTCATGGTATTCACCAGCCTCTTGCAGCTGACTGAGTAAAAAAATCTGCAGGGCAGTTATGAGAACCATCACAAATTTTTGGAGACTGTTTGGATCTCCAGTAAATCGCCACAGTCCAAGACTATTTTCTTAGTCATTCCTCCAGCTTTCTTGTCCCCATGGAGCCAGCTCCAACATGTACAACATCACTGCACTCTTACAGACCTTTGCCTGCTCCCTATTCTTATCCCCGACCATTGATGTGCCATCAAAGTACCACACATGAAAATATCTCTACTTACCTATTTTTATAAACAACATTTCTAAATCCTGATTTTCTTTCCTCAAGTTCAAATGATATTTCAAATCCTCTTCCAACAGTTCCAGACACAAATAAATACCTTAAGGAAAATATCCAAATATCTGTGAGGACAGATACTGGAAGAACAAAAAAATGGCTATGCTGGGTCTGAGCAAGGGCCCATCTAGCCCAATAGTTTGTCTCTGACAGTAGCCAAGAGCAAATAGTATCAAAAAAAGAAAAGAACGTTTTTGCTTCACTGGACTGATAACTGAATATTTTTTGTAGCTGAAGCCCCATAATCCATAACTTTTTACCTTTGACAAAGAAAAAAATGGAAATTTATGGCATAAAAGTCTGAAGTGTCTTTTGAATGAGCCCTGTTAAATAGTGCTTGCTTCCTCATACTTTCAGGTGACTTTTATTTTATGAGTCAGTATATTGCAATCATTTTTTTCATTATCTCCGTACCTTACAACAGGGAGAAAGCACATTGATTTTCTGTGTGGGCTTGTAAATTTTCACAGCATGCGTTTGATGCTGTTTTAAAGCTTCTGGTTTTCTGATTTCTGAAGTGTACTTATCTCAGGTTTTTGATAGATTTTCAGGAAAATCAAGTGCTGGCCTAAACTATCCCCAGTGAAGTCAATGGAAGACTTCCATAAAGCTCAATGAGGTTTGGACAGTGCTGAGACCTGACTTTTCAGAACCACTGAGCACTCATTTAACAGTGAAATCTGCTATAAATGGAGCTGAATTGCTGTTTAACTCTCACTGTCTCTCTCTGTCTTCCTCCATTAATTAAAGAATAAATCTGTATTCTATTTCTAATTATTATTAATTTTAGGCATTTCAGTTACAAGCAATAATTTGGGAGGAATCAATGTGGTTTGAAAACATCTATTTTATCTGCTAAGGGAAATTAAAAGCTTATAGTCTTTAAGAATGAGGAAGAAATTTTTCATTTTCAGGTAGTAAAAAGGTTACACACTTGAATGCAAATACTGCTTCTAATCAGGGCTTGATCTGTTTTGTACCTTGGGCTCCTAGCAATTGCAGGGTATGATAAGGATATTATTGTTATTAGTCTTGGCCAACTTGCTAATAACATAACCTAATATTTTAGATTATGTTCTCATCTCGCAATTCAAACATATAAATACAATAAAACCACAAAAATTTTCATTGGATTGAACACATAAACATAACTTCAGATGCATTCTGCCAAGAGTGTATGAACACACTGCAGACTTTTGCTGCTTCTCCCTGAATGCTGCTTGCTTCTAGTAGTATATTTGTATATGTGTATGTATATGTACACATAAACACATTCACATTTATTTCTGTTTTTCTTCTGTGACTCTGCTGGCAATTTCTTCTCCTTGAAAAATTTCTAATGTTTACTGTTGTGCTGATGCTTCAGCATGTCCAAACTCATGTTTCAGCAAAGTGCTGTTAAATTATGTTACTCATGACTGCAGAAACTATGGTTAGTGAAAAGATTCAAAAGTGACTGTTAGTTCAGAATGAGTCATCATGTCTGGATTATCACACAGGGCCAGTGTGGTCATGCGTATTTGGTACTTCAGGTTTATTGCCATAGAATTAAGACCCATCCATGCAGAACCTGTGACAAATCCAGGGGGACACTCCAATGGAAAGGAGGGGGAAAAAATCCCCTACCCCAGGAATGAATTTCTCTGTTGTCTCCCTCTGAGGTGTTTCTAAGTACACCTGAGGAATAGGTGTCATACTATTCCTTACACTGGGTTGCAATCACCTACTCCTGCCATGCTTATGCTAGGTCATGCTCTGAGGACTCTGTTTGCTCACCTTACCTGCCTTGCAAGCCTGACTGCACTCAGCAGCAATCCTTTATTTCTTTTGGAAATCTGTGATCAGTGGTGACTAGAATGATTATGTATATAGAGATAGATACAATTTATAAACATTGTATATGTATACATATATAAACCAAAGGTTTCCTTCTACCCAGGAATAGAAACAAAGCATAATAAATTTTAAAATTAGTAATAACAACCCAAGTATATTTGGCCTAAATACTTACCATTCCCCATTGGAAATCTGGGAATCCAGAATACCTCCAGACATTCAAAAGGGTTTCAGAGGGTTTGCCAGTGAGTAGATTGAAGAGCTAAGCAATAACAGCCTAACAACCTAACAACCTTAGATGCACAATCCCTTTTCATGTAGGCAGAATTATTGCTTTTTGCAGCTCCTGGGTGTGTTGGTCTAGTTTGGGCAGAAAGAATTTGGTAAGCAAAAAGACATTCTCCTCGGGGTCAATTTTTCTACTACCAAATGCTAATCAGAAGATGCCACGTCTTATTCAAAGTAGCTGAAGCATATATATGCTCATCTTGTAAAAATCCTGACAACTAAGTATACACAGGCAAACATAATTATCCTCCATATTGCATGGAAATACAGTTGTCAGTTCTTCAGATTCAGAAAGTTCAGTATAATTGGTGAGCTACTTAAATACATATCTTTTTTATAGGACTGTCTATTTTAAAATATTATGCTTCAGTGAACTATTTAATTATGCTCTTTAAAAGAAACCATCTCATAGACCTCCACGGTATTATCACAGAAATGTGTATATTGTTTTGGAAACATCTAGCAGCATAACATAGAAAACTAGGAGGTCCCAATATCTCATAGGAAGGATAAAATAAAAAGTAGAAGATTCAGTGTGCCTTTATTTAAGTATTTCAGATTGTTTGTAAGTGCATTTTAAATATATGCTCTGTTTCCTTCACTTTATTGAAGTAAAAAGGATGTTCAATTAGTCAAACAGTCAAAATGGCTGAACAATTCAGGATCAGCTACTTGAAAGAAACAGACTTCATTGCTCCTTTCCATTCCTGGATGCACTGAGAGCTCTTAACCTGTGCTTCAAAGCACCACATTTACTCATATGCCAGAAGGACATCAATTATTTGTACTCAAACCTTTAAAAAATGAATATAAGACTTTTTATCTCAACAAATGTTCACAAAAATGTGAGCAAATGTTCCCTTTACATTGTCAGAAAAATGGAAGGTCAGAGACTTTTTAGCTAAAAGAAATACAAAGACTGTAGCTTTTCACCAGCATTCCTGTAGAAAATGTAGATAAAACTAGAAAATGGTTCATTTCCCTTAAAATTTTTCTGCTGCAAATATGTCTAGTTCACAAGCCATTTTCGCTAACTGGATCCTGTTGACGACATTGGAAATTTATAGAAGGGTGGGAAAAGGACTACCGCAACTGAAACTTAATCATAAACATCACGCATATGAATCGAAGCAAACACCTTCCAGCTGAAGATATGAGACATTCACACTTTTGAAGAATGAGGGACTCCTCTGTAAATTTACTTGAAATATGACAGTTGTAAAATAATTAAAAGCTTGAAATAAAACTGCAAACATGTTTAAGCAAGCTTCTTATCAACTTTTTTTTTTTGTTAATATCTGAACAGGGTTGTATCCTACGCTTGTTATCCATCATTTTGGAACAATCACCTGGAGCCATCAAGTGAAAATCACTGTTATGTGTCAAGTGAATATGGAAAAAACTATACAAACGGGCCGTGTCCCAATGCTTTAGAAAAATCCAATCGGTTATACCGGTGTGCCTCTCACTACAGGGTCTCCTCAAAAGTAAGTTCATACTGTTCACCCATCGTCTCACTCATTTTTCTCCTTTGGGGCTTGAAAATTATCTGGCATATGGAAATATGTTCACTTTACTTGAAGACTAGAGCTGTGAATTTTCCTTTATATTGCCCTTATACTTTCACAAAAGTCTAAATTCTTTATGGTTTCTGAATTTTACATCATCTCTTTAAAGCTGCTGCTTTGTGGTCCTGCAGAAATTAGAGATGGAAAAGAAAGTATGCAGTCGTAACTGGGCATTAGTGCTTCTTAAACATGTTTCTGAAGGTTTTGTTCATTTGGTAAACCAAATATTCTCTAGCAGAAATACAAGTACAATGGGACATTTATACCATAGAGAGATATATATGTACACAACAATAAATTAGTATGAGTTTTAATTTTATTTAATAGAATGTATTCTCTTCCCTTGCCCTCTTTGCTGCTGCTCTCACCTCCTCTCAGGAAACCGATATAATGAAAGAAATCATGGACAAAGGACCAGTGCAAGGTATGGTAAGTTTGGAAGATGATAATATTATTATTGCAATAATTAAAGGGTGAAACGTACTTGTATCAAAATATTAGAAAACACAAACTGTATTCCACAGGGAATAAAACAGACGTATGCACTGTAGTTCATCCAGGGGTGCTTGGTGGGCAAGTAGTGGCCCTAGAGGCAGCTGTACTGCATAATGAGTAAAATAATGAGTAAAAGGACCTTGACCTGAATTTGTTGAAAATTTGTGCAAAATCTCTGTGCTGGAAATGTGCCTTTTCCCCACAACAGTTCTTTGCTCATTGATGAAATAGCAATTTGGGGCTGTGCAGGAGGAGTTAAATGTTAGCAAAGCTCTGCTCTCTAGGGCTGGGATCAATTCTCCCACCGGCTGAGGCCAACCCACCAAGCCTGCTCTCCTCTGAAGGCAACGCTGCAGTATACGGGCCCTCCAGGAAATCATTTCGTGCTGGAATGCCCCCCAGAATTTCCCCTTTTTGGAGCCCAGATGCTCTTGTTGGTTTTAGAGGGCTAACAGTTTTGAATTCTTCTGCTGAACCCTGCAACGAAGATCCCTGACCTCTAAGAGAAATAAAGAGACTTCAGCAGGGAGTGAGTGACAGCAAAACGTTATTTAGCCTCAATACTGTCTGTTTGCAGTCATGGATGGTGCTGGCAGCACCCGAAAATGCAGGTTCCTGCTCACACCCCAGGCCAGTGTCACTGGAGAGGTTGAGGGATGTGGGTTTGGGGTGGTGGGGAAAGGTCATGGTGCAGGATGTCCACCCCTCATGAATGGATGGCTGATGCAAAACCAAAGCATTCTACTTCAGGGAATTCTGAATTTCTACTGCCCTCAATTATATAATGATTTATCATAACCTCCAGTTTATTATGGAAATGGTCTTGATGATTAGATTTAATTCATTTCAGTGCATCACGGAGTTGAAATTACCTCTTAAAGCTCTTTACGTGGGCAGTTGCAATTAATCAGAAGCTCGGACTTAAAAAGATCAATATTATCAGTCTTTTTTGTTCTGGCCAAGTTTGTTTGCTCAAGGGAAATATTCTTTCCTACACTGCATTTGATCTAGAAGTGAACACAGTAACTTCTGCTGGTTTTAAGAAAATTAAAAAATTAGGATCCTCAAGATAAAATTTCAGACCCCTCTTTAATATTGTATTCGTAGTCCATGCATACAACATTTTGCTGGATTAATCTGTGAGTACTGAATCTTCCACATGAAATAATCTATATTCAGCCATTTGTTAGGTTTTAACCACTCAATAATTCATACAAATTTTTGAAAGGTCAATGCTTTTTCAGAGAAAATGTCTGTATCAGGTTAAGGTAATGCTGTATGTGGAAAAATCTAGATCTAAAGAAGAGTATATAACCGAGAGTGTGCATCACTGAATGAAATCACTTTTCATTTTTTCTTTTTGCTATAATGAGATTTTTTTAAATGAGTCACAGTTATGACCCAATAATTTGTCACTGATTCTCTCCTTTATCTTCCTGTACTACAAATGCAATCAGGGCATAATTCTGATTTTAAAACCACATCATGGTGGTGTGTTTTGGTTTTTTTTCAAAACATCCTGCAAATGATCTTCAGCTACTGAAAGAGATTTTTCCATTATTCATTCACTTGTTGTTCCTCAAGAACTACAAAGTGCTTCTGTCCAGTCTTATCTAATATACAAAATAATGTTTAATGTCTGGAAAATATTCAAGATCCTTTCAAGACCATGATGTAGAAAGTCATCCAGTTTGATGATGAATGTACTTGGATTTCTGGGCATATTTAAAGTTAAGAAAAATATGTATTTTTTAACAATTGTGAAACAGTAGGTGTAGGAATGTAATTGAAAACTTTCTGTTATACAGCTTTCAAGTTTGAGTGACAGTTTCTCTCTGACATACGTCATTGTTTTATATGGTACAGGAACCGAGCAATTAGCACTTTCAGATGCAGACAAAGAAACACCAGTTTTTTTTAAAAATCTATTTTCAAATAAACATAGTAAAGTTTCATTAATGCTTTGAAAACATTCAAATGGACAATCTAATATTGCCCATTCATCTTTTATTTTTTAATGAACTTTAGCAAATACTCTGATAGTTATAGTGCTGACGTAGGAAAATAATCCTTTCTGTCACATTAGTCAGTCTCAGTCAAAAGAAAAGCTGACACATTGTTGGCAATACATCACAGTTTTGACCCTACAAAACTTCTAATTTCAGTTATCATGATCTTGGAAGAAAGAAGTATTTCATTTTCTGACACAAGAAAAAGATCTGGAGAAAGCACTAGGCTACATTAATGTACAGTACTACACTTTAGTTCCTTTTGTAGCAACTACTTTTAGTTTTTTGTATCTTTGTATGTCTTAGAGCCACAAATTCTTATTTAAGAATTTTATGCAGAGGAGTCCATAGTGGAATGAATCTTATAATTTGCTGCATTTATATGCATAGGTCTGACAGCTCAGCATGACTGAGGTAGCTCATGCATGAGCTACAGTCAACCTTACGAAAATTGCTCTCTCTTCCGATTCATTAATAATTAATCCATTCATTTTAGAAAATCCAAAGTCTCTTCTACATGGGAGGGAACAAAGTCAGCTGGTGGACTGTGATCATCTTATCCTGTCCAAGTCACAGTCCATATCAGGACAAAGTCACTGAATAAATAAAAATGTCTCAGTGCTTGATTTTGAATTATCATCTCTCTGTCCACCCTACATTTCATGTACCCAGCCCACTTAACGCCAAAGACCGTACCATTATTGAGCTCCTGATTGAAGGGTGTATATATATATATATACACACACACATATACATATATATGCAAATATATACATACATACACACACACACACACAAAATGTAGATATAGTATGTAATCATGGATAAAATTCTCTCACATGGGCTATTCTGGAAACACACGTCAAGATTTTCTGTTTCATTTCAGTGGAAATGATTTAGGTATTATATTTCTTCACAGAGCCAAGAACATGTGTTTGATTTAGAGCTGCTGATAAAGAATAAATTGTTTTCTGAAACTGAACATATGGACCTTGATTTCAAAGAGCAATGTGACTTAGAAATGAAACTACCTTCTCCTGTCTCAGCCTGACCATAGCTGAGATCTTCTAACCTCAGACCTCCCATGGGAGACGTGAATTTTGCAGTCCTTGCACTCCCCCTTGTTTCTTTGCCTCCCTTTGGCTGAGGTATCAAAACAAGAGCCAGGGAAGCCTCTACAGTGATTTTTTTGAATGACTCATCGCCTTCACTTCCCCTCTGACACCCTCACCTGGATTAAGGCCAGTGGGAGTCTTCTTCCCCCTTTCTGGTCCTTTGCAACACTTCAAAGCTCTCCCTCCGCAGGCTCCCCTGCAGCTCAAAAACCTCGACAGCTGGTGTTTTACATAGAGTTAAACTCCTGGCTTTATACACTGGTGAGCTTGGGGGCAGGGGGAGGGGGGAAACCTTTGCAGAGAGCTCTAATGGACTCCTGAGCTTGCAGCTAGAAACTAAGAATAAAGTTTGTGCTATTTTCCCCTTGGTCTGTTGCTGTCAGTATGTGCAAGCTCTGGTTCTGCAGGCAACTCGGCAGAAGCTGTAACGTTAGTCATTAAAAGCATTTACCTTTTTTTCTGCTTTAACTGATATAGCTCTCCCCCAGACTTGCCACCTAGGTAGCATCATGGCTGCCCTGTGTGTTGCTATCGGCATACATTTTTTATGTGAGCAACCTCATTAGCAAAGTATATTTTTAGCCAGGTTTCCTGGGCAAATGGGCTCATTTGACTGTGTTTTGAGCTGCTGTCTTTCATCCCCTAAAATTTGTGAATGTTTTCTGTTTTCAGCCAAGTATGATAGAGGCCAAGAGGTTGTAAAGATAGTTCATTTCCTTCAAGTTTATGAAAATATTCAGGTAGGAAAAAGAAATTTGAAAGTGTGCCAGACAGAAAAAACTGCAGCATGAGCTCACCTTACTGGATATCACAGATCTATACCAGGCACATGTTATAAATGCTCCAACCACATAAAAATGGTCAGTGTAACTTTATGGGACACCCAAGGTGCAAGACTTTAGGAAACTGGATTTCACTAATTCTCATGTTCCAAGCTGTGTGGCAGTCTAAGACTGTTAAAATCATAAGCTAAAGGTAAGTTGGAGTTAAGCTTGCATTTAATACTTCTGATTCACCGGAATCAAAAGGTAATGTAGACCTGGAAAATATTTTCATTTCTCTGGATCTGGTAACCCACCATATAGCAAAGCAAATGGTACTAAGGTGGCAGAACAAATGTGGAAAAGAAACCGAAAACATTTTTCTTAAAAAACAAGTGAATGGTGTTCCTAGGAAATAATGAATAGACATAAAAAGCAAATTGTAATCTTCATTCTCTTACACAAAATTTCCAGTTCTTCAGCTCTTTGGCTTTACATTTTTATGGACACAGGGTTTTTTTTCCACACTTTTAGCTGAAAGTCAGGATGAACATACATACAATCTAGTTTTCCATAAGGAGATTGGTGTGTACTTAAATGAACTGTGAGTTTCAGAAAAAGGCATACATATCACTTCACCATATTTCACAGGATATACATTGCCTGTTAAATACTTTTCTTGAATATGCAGATGCTTGTCAGAACTGAGGGTTTTATACATGAACCTTGAGGAGATTTGTGTTAATAAGCTGGATTTCACTGGAATTGAGAAAGCGTATGTAAACCTACACGAGGCAATATTTCTTCTTACTGTATTGGAAGAAGTCCATGATAGGGAGTTTCCATGACAGGGAATCTCAATTAATTTGACAAGAGACCTTTGAGAGAACTCTGTTAGAATAGTTCACTCAGTTCACTCACAGCAGGGAACTTCTGAGAAATTAGTGAATATAGTGTAATTACAAAGTACACTTAGGCAGTCCAACACACAACAAAAATCTCACTGGTAAAATGCAAGGAGCAAACTAGAAACAATATTTGCTGACTGTGTTGATTTTTCCTATTGTTTTTTAGCTATAATGAAAGTGTATGAAGATTTTTTCCTTTACAAAGAAGGAATCTATAGACACTCCCAGAAAGCAGGATCTAAATGGAAAATTCATTCAGTCAAGCTCCTTGGGTGAGTAAAGTGTATTCTTTTACCCTTTTCCTCTACTAGTCATGAACGTAGTAAAATGTCAATACTAGTTTGGAACCCAAAAGTTTCACTGTCAGAGGTGGAGCACCGTTAGCTCCCAACATAAGATTGTTGTTGTTTCGTTTTCACATATCTGAGAATTTTAGAGAGCATTGGAAAGAGGTATAGACCCGTCATCTTTCAAACTACTCTAACATTTGCTCTAAAACTTCAAATATACTGGTTTATAGAATAAAATGTTTTGCTGAGTATTCACAAATATTCCATGTACACATCAAGTTGTGAACAAAACTGACACAAATTCCTCCAAACATGCCACCGAGCAGAATGCAGATGGAAACATAAAAATTGCTGGTGGCCTCCTAATTAACAAGTCCAGCTTACTGGCACAGCAGTCTAGACTCTCTATGCCCCAAACAGAAATCAGCTGCTGCTGGGATGCTGCTGATTTTATTTGGGATGCATAAGGAATACACACTCAGGACTGGAACTGCTGCAGAAGAGTGTATAATACACTAGTGGATTTCCCTTCAAATGTGGACTAGTGCCACTATATTAAGATGACAAGTATCTAATAATGCATACACTTGAATTACAGAACACACCACGGGGCTTTATTCTTTGACATGGAGGGAAAATGCAAGGATGAATTTATTAAATCATCGAGTGAGTAGTTACACAGAGAAATGACCAGAGAGTCTCAAACAAATATTTTATAGGTGATCTAGAATAGCAAATAAATAATGATTGAGGCCTGTGCTAAGAAGGTACTGAAAGTATCTTCAATATGTAGTTCAAGAAAATAAAGTCACAAAATAAAACGCATTTTGTGTTTGTGATCTTAGTAAAGATGTCCTCGTAAAGGACATGGAAATGCCTATGGTTGTGGAAACTGCTGGCTATGAATTACAAGAGTGTGCCTCATAATGGCACAGCAGCAATGAGAAGCAGCAGGCTCATGCAAGATCATCCTTGACCCTATACTGTTGCAAAAAGTACTGCCTCAGACTAGTAGAGGAAAAGCTCCTGAGGTTTGTGAGTGTGAATGTTGTGAAGCAATGAAAGAGACAAACTGGAATTTAGCATGGAAAAATAGAGGACTGAATTAGGAAAATATGTTTATGAAGGACGGCTGGTATGTATCGGTTTATATGTATGCATTGAAGGTATATCTGAAGGGCCATGAGAAACCAATAAAATTAGACAGTGAAATTTGCAATGCAATTTGAATACCTCAGTTCAGGGATGAGCTGCTGTGAGGCCATGAGTGCAGGTGTTGGGAGGGCTCTGAAGGGTGCTTGGTGCAAGCATAAGGTGATGACAGCTATTCCCTCAGACGTGCTGCCCCAAATATATGCTGAATAACCTACTGAGGTGAGTGATTAAGACAGAATGGCACAGGGGGACAAAGTGATGGCTGAGGAGCGAGACAGAAGGAGGGCTAGTAATGTGCTGAAGTGGATGCTGATTTAAACGGGAACTGATAAGCCGTGCAAGGAAAAGATAGCGGCCCTTAGGCAAGGAGCCACTCGTGAGCAAAAAACTGAACACCTTGACTGAGGCTGGCAGCTCCCTGCAGAGGATTATGTTGAATGGTCAGTGCAAAACACTGAGTAGAAGGAAAGCCAAGTGGTCTGATACACTGAAGAAGGACATGAGAAGTGAAGGAAAAAGAAGAAAATTGTGGGTGATGATATTTAAGAAACCTCAGCCTGGTTCAGAATTTAATATGTGGGAAATGCATTTACTTACTAACTTTCATTGAACATTGCTGAAGTATCCAATGGATCCAAAAATATAAAGAATTATCCATCCTTTCATTATCTAATGCGTAAGTGTGCTGACCTCTGAGATTATGCCATATAAAAATATTTGCAGAGGTGTTTAACTGTAAAAATTGAATTCAAGTTTGATAAGTTGGAGGCTGTTTGAGCCCAAGGCTAGGTGTACATGAGTTTCTAGCAATGATAAATCCAGTGAGAAAATGTGATTCTGCACCATGAAGTCTAAACCACTCTTTTGCATACATTTTAATCTCTTCAGGATTAAGCTATCACTTTTTCATATCATTCATTAGTTTGAATTAATTTGAACATAAAATATGTGGCCTGGGTGTAAGTTCTTTGCCACTCACATATAGCTTGGGTGGGGTTTTTTGAGCAAAGGATAATGCGAAGTCCTTGACCTAAATAAAAAACTCATGAAAATCTCATTAAAATTGAACTTCAAATAAAAATATTGATGATTATTTGCATTCTGCATAGCTGAGATGATTCCTGGACAGAGAAAAATGAGCAGACACATGCTGACACATAGGGTAAAAAATGCAGTTTTCTGTGGGTTGATGTTTATTGTAGTCTGATTTTTTATTTATAACCCCTTCTATAAAGGAGATTCAATATTTGTAAAAGGCAGTCATAATAATGAATGACCATATTGAATTAATATTTGTAATCTCTCAGAAACATTTTTGAGAATGCCTTAAACCGCCTATGAATTGTATAACTATAAGGTAATGGAGCCATAAAATGGAAATAAATTTTGGTGAAGCTTGTAAGACCTATTTGTACAAAAACTGAAATGCACATATAAACTGCCTATTTGATCATTGGATCATAAGGATTTTAAATGCATTGACTGGCTTCCCTTGTTCTGCAACTTGAAATTGCTAGTTATTTTCTATCATTTGAAGGCTTCTTATTTATAAAATCAGCTCTGATAGGACTATAAGTCTATCTCCAGTGAGGTACTGGGTGACCTCAGGCTCAGAGCGGGAATGGGATAAGACAGACCATCATGGAATAAGAATAGGAAAGTGTGGAACAGCCAGGCAGAGGGTGTTGCAGGTAGCAGACCATTTGGGTTTGATCACGGTCTCTATGGATAGGGAAATAGGGCTTTCGGCAATCTGAAGGCAGGATGGACTGACCCCGCTGACATCTAGAGAGAGTAGGATCTTTCAATCAGTTTCTGTGTCTGTACCCCAGAGACAGGGAGGTAAGCAGAAAAGTGAGTAAGGGAGACTGGGATTCATAACAGCTCAGTGTTTATGTGTAAAAGCTAGATTTCTATGTCTCTGCTAGGCAGCCATGGTTCTCTTTATCTTCCATGGCTATTCATCTGCTCTATCCTAGGTATCTATCTTAAGGTGAGTTGAATTGCTTTGTTGGATCTTATTTCTCTTTGCTGACTATAAATGAGCCTGTGGGGTAACATCAGACTTAATGGCTAGCATTAAAATGTCAAGGTTAGACTAGAGGAAACCCACTTGTAATGGCATACTAAAGTAGCTTAGAAACAAAATGACTGTATTACTGGTATATAATATCTACAGTAAGAAAGATAGTATCTTCAGAACGTCTTGCAGACAGAATGAAAACAAGCTAAAGAGGCACAATAAAACTGCAAATGGTAAGTGGGACTAAGGAAGACAAATTGGTCAAAATCCAGTAATTTTCACTTTTTCAGCTGCACTCTGTTATTTTAAGAAGACTAATGACTGAAAAATGACACATGAAACTGTCATCTTTATCTCAAGATCTCTTAAGAATAAAAGTAGACTGAATTCACATCAAAGATTAACTTGGTAGCAGATTTATCTCTCAGATCTATACATTTAAGCTAGAGTTGCTGAACAAACCTGTCAAGTCTATTCTATAGTAGATTCTTGTAAAATTGGTGCATCTTTTTTTCTAATCTTCTTTTCCTTCTGCTTCTCTGGCTTTCTTAGTTCCACCTAGGAAAAAAATGACAGAAGAGAAATGTAGTGTCTATAGGGAAAGAAAACATGAGGCAGATTTGTTAATGGTGTAAAGATGCCAAAGTCTGTTCAGCATAGAGGAAGTACATTGGCTTAAATAGCTACTGTTCAAGATCAAATATATCTCTTTTCAAAGTTAGGCATAGTGAAGTAAAGTATCCATCATTAATGTCTGCAGCCTGTTCAGACAAATCTTGTCTCAGACTCTTTCCTCTGCATCACTTCAGTATCAGTGCCAAGCTACAATATCTGATCCATACCTTCACTCAGAAAGCTGTATCTGCTGATCCCCTGACACTCTAAAATTCAGAAAGGCCCCAAAATCCCAAGCCTTTCGCTACAGTCAAAACTGTGGACTGTCACTTTAAGGCTTGGGGAGGGCATGAATAATTTTATTAAAAGCCTTAGATACTGTTTCATGAACAAGATAGATTTTCAGATATTTAGAAGATGCTCAGAATGACAAAGAACTTTCATAAGAGGACACTGAGAGATGTACATTAAGTGGAAACGCATTTCCCCTCTATTTTTATCAGTGATTCACTGGAAGCTTTAAATTCAATTGTGCGGCAGATTAAATGGCATTGAAATATCTATGCCCTGAAAAAACATTGGTTGAATGTTTCTTAATAGAAAAAGCCATATTAATGGAGATAAAATTGACACGTGAGGCGAAAACTTACATTTTAGCATTGAGGGGATAACCAGACTGGGCAACAGCACTCTAAGATTTAATACACAATTAAATTACTCACCTGTGCAAAGTCCAAAGGCTTAAAAAAGATACCAGTGACTACTGTTGGTGACATCTCAGGTTTTGGCTTTGAAGACACTGTTTTTCTCTTCATTTTTCTCTTCACTTGTTCTCACTTGAGCTTAGACTCAGAGAATCACAGAATAACAACAATCAAGCAACATTTTAAACCACCAAAAGTCATGACTCAAATTATTTTCTTCATGACTAAGAAAACCTTGGGTTGAGTTCCCTTTTTCTTTCACGGGGAAAAAGAATCTACTTTATTATTGTCAGACAATCAACATCAGATATTAGTTTTAAAATTAAACAGCAACACCCAAAAGTATTTTACAGCAAAGAGAAATACATTAGGAGATCATGGGGAAAAGATACACAGCGTCTGATGATTCATGCAGTTAAATCCATGAGAGTGTCTCCTATATAATTAATTATGGTAGATTTGTGGGAATGATTTAACTATTGACTCAGTGATAATTTGACTCATCTCTCAAGCTGAAAAGTCCAGGCAAAACCATAGTTTCAAATTCCAGCAACCATTTTCTAAGAAGTTTTGTCTCACAGAGAACACTAGTCAGTGACCCTAACCTTATTATTAATAAAAGATTAAGAACTAAACTTTTGTCTAATCGAGTAGATAAAAATCCTAGTCTTTGAAAGGTACTAGGATTTTGTGTTACAGCACTAAGAATAGGACATAACCTGAAATAGTTATACCTTTTTTGTCTGGTAGAATTATGTCAGTTATATGACCAAGTTCAGGGAAGAAAGTGAGATGAAGTTTTAGACTGCATGTATTTCTGTCCCACTCTCTTTTTGTCTGGAGAAGGAGATACTGTGAGCCTCTTACGAAAGCAGAACTTTGGTATTAAAATAAACCAGGTCAAGATGAGAGGGACCAAATAATCTTTGTATCCTGTTGCTGTGTATACATAGTCTATGGGAAGACAGTATTTTTGCCCAAGAGATTTCTTTGTTTGTTTGGCCAGTGTGGTGACAGCAAATTCTCAATGCCTATATAGAAAATGTAGCATTAGAGAGACAAGTGAGTCCAGTTAGTGCTGATTGTGGTCAGCACTTAGGTGAGATGAATTATCTTCAGGAGGTATTTCTCTCTTGATAGTAGAGAGTGGTTTTTTTCCTAATCCAAATGTCTCAGTTGCCTGAAGTTGAATTGGATTAATTTAGACTTCACAAAGTCTTGTTTGATCACCAGCTTTTTTTTTCAGAGATGGAAAGGGTCAGAAATATCTCATTAAATATGTAACTGTAGAAATCCCATGGTTTATGTGCCCTGGTAGCCAAGAGGACAAACCGCATCCTGGGGTGCATCAAAGCAGCTGGTCAAAAGAGGTGGTTATCCCACCGCATTCAACATCTGTGCAGCCTCACCTGGAGTACTGTGGGCAGTTCTGGGCCCCACGATTTCAGAAGGATGCGAAGGTCCTCGAATGCCTCCAGAGGAGGGCAACAAAGCTGGTGAAAGGGCTGGAAGGAATGTCCTGTGAGGAGCAGCTAAGGACTTTGGGCTTGTCTGGTTTGGAGAAAAGGAGGCAGAGGGGCGACCTCATTGCTCCCTACAGCTTCCTGAGGAGGGGACGTGGAGAGGGAGGTGCTGAGCTCTTCTCCCTGGGATCCAGGGATAGGATGTGTGGGAATGGTTCAAAGCTGCGCCAGGGGAGGGTTAGACTGGACATTAGGAAGCATTTCTTTACTGAGAGGGTGGTCAGACACTGGAACAGGTTTCCTAGAGAGGTGGTCGATGCCCCAAGCCTGTCAGTGTTTAAGAGGCATTTGGACAATGCCCTTAATAATTTGTTTTAACTTTTGGTCAGCCCTGAATTAGTCAGGCAGTTGGACTAGATGATCATCGTAGGTCCCTTCCAACTGAAATATTCTATTCTAAGTTTATGTTGTAGTTGTATTGCAGGTTATACAAAGTTTTCTGGTTGTTTTATTTGACCTGAAGATCCTTGTGAATGCAGAAGTTAACAGAAATGAAAATACTTGAAAAAACAAGAAAAGTAGGAAAAAAATAACAAAGCAAAATATGAGTAAAGACCAGAACCTTAAAAACAGAATACATACATTTCTTTTATACATCCTCTATGTATGCTGGTTTTTAACAAATTCATTGCTTCTGTTTGTGAAAATAGGATGTGACACAATCCTATCTTCAATGCAGCCCCACTCTAGAAAGACAGGGAGGAGCCATTGTAAACAAACAAACCAACCAGAGACAAATCTTAGCTTTATTCCTGTAAATCTGGGACTTTTGACAGTGATGTCAGTGATTCCAACATTCAACCTACAAACTGTGTAACTTGGAAACTGCAACTGTGAGTTGAACTGGTTAAAAAAAAAATTGCAGGAGTGGTTTAAAATTGTATTTTGCTGTTTGAGTATTTTTGATCAGTAGATGGGGGCGACTGCCAGTATGCGAGAAGAGTCTGTTCTAGATATAAATTGTTGAATGGCAGAAGTTAGAAAGATGATGCAGAATGCTGATTCCTAGAGCTTTGGTATTCAGTAGGCGGTTTAACTCCTTGGTTAACACAAAGCACTGACTTCTGCCAACATCGACAGATCTGCAGGAATTAATAGCTTGAGATTTGAGACCTATCATTCTTCTTTACTCTT
>NW_010972577.1:2620867-2621088 GCF_000737465.1 Haliaeetus leucocephalus
GGCCTTCGGGGATCTGCAAAGGATGAAGTCAGTAGTCTTCCTCTGGCTGCACTTTTGACCCTGTTGTTTTCCTCCAGTCACACTTTTCAATATTTTCACATTAAACTTCTGTTTTTCCTTTGTTCTTCTCGTATCTTTCATGTCAAATAATCTTTGATCCCCCAAATGCTGTTCTCATGTTAACAAATCACTCCTTATCGTCTTACTTGTGTTCTCAGTTT
>NW_010972577.1:2621391-2644517 GCF_000737465.1 Haliaeetus leucocephalus
ACTCTTAAGGTCTTATTTCTCTTTAGTTGACATCTTTTAAGGAGTCAGGTTGTATAATATTATTTAGCACAGTCTTCAGATGTATTTGCTGTATTTCCTGTTAACAGCATTTTACCTACAAAGCTGAATGTAAGCATGCTAGAATCTAGTTTCTGTTCTCCTACAAAACACCTCAGTTTTGAAGCCACTGCTGATAACCCTTTTTGTTGTGTTAGGTTGTATTTCTAGCTTTTTTACTGTTTTATTCAATGATATTTAATTATCAACTACTGTGCTTTTTTCTGCAAATTTTCTTTATACTCCTCCTGTGAAGTCCACCTTCATTGTAGTGATACAGTTTCTTGAAAAAGAAACTAGGAGATGTTTAAACAAAACCAATTTTCATTCTGTGGAAGAATAGTGAAACAGTCTCTATATTCTCATTTTTTAACTGTCAGGCAGTGTTGTGCATTCAGGGCCTATTCCTACAGTGTTAGTATCAAGGGAAAGTTATTACTGACAAGGACAGCTAAGGTAGCTCTACTATACAAAACTGGACACAAAATTATGAAAATCCTTTTATGGAAGCACACAAGTACTCATCCTTTCATCTGAAAGAGCACCTGAATTCTCGTTACAAAGTCAGTTGTAGATGGTTTCCCTCGAGTAAATGGAAATACCTTGCTTGCTTTTTCTCTTGAAGAGGACTGAATGCAGTTTGGTGAAATTACTTCTTTTTATTCAAGGTTATTTTTGATTGAAGATCCTGGTGGTTTCTTTTGGAAAAGCTAAGTGGTGTATTTCTTGCAGAATGTTTTTGTCAGACAGAAGAAAACTCCCCTTTTAAAGTAATTTTTGGTAATTGATAGGCAGAGCTTCTCCTTAATGATTCCTTAAAATCTCTTCTTCTTCTTCTCCTCCTTCTTCTTCTCCTTCTTCTTCTCCTTCTTCTTTTTCTTCTTCTTCTTAATAAAAATGGAAATTTTGGAGGGGGTAAGGCTGAAAGCTTTTCCTAAAAATACCAAAGGTGGGGACATTAGTGGTCTAAAGCTTTGTAAAAATAGCCCTAATAGATTCCCCATCGCCGTGAGTAATGAAGTCCAGGATCTGTTTGCTTTTGAAATGTCATTCATTTGTAGTAAATATCAAGCTGGAATAATCACAAAAGCAAGAGACAAAAAAGTGCTATTAGATTATTTTGGTCATGTTCCAGAAAATGTAATATTGTTCTCTAATGGATGTTGCCCCAAAATGTGTCAACTCACTTTTAAGTCTCTGTCATTTCCACTTAGGAACTAATTCCACTGGGATTTAAATTACTTCATTTCTGGGATATTTTTCCTTAATGTTTTCTTTCCTGAACTTCTTCCCCCTATTCTATCTATACACTAATATATGACACTAATTTTCTCTTTCTGCTTAGTGTTTGAGCCCTACACAGATCTAGGCTGTTAGCATCTATATATTTTGACTTAAGCTTTTCTCAATTTGTCACACAAATACCTTTTACTGTTGCTCTTTTTATTCCTAGCAGTGACTTATCAGATTTAGTGTAGGACTGCAGTCATACACTGTATAATTCTTTACTTAAAACATGCATGATCTTGCCTACTTTTATTCCCAGCTTCTTAGGTTTTCTTTCTAATGTTGTTAACATACCTAAAGCAGACTCCATATCTAATTTGCTGCTCACCATCACATCTATTAGCTTCCAAGCACTTGGCTTCCCTTGAGACACTGGAAATCTCTGACTACCTTCCACAAGGCTGGGATTTCATTACTTAGGAACATGTAGTTTGGATAGGTCTACTTTAGGAAAAATTGGCAATGACTGCATTGGCTACATGAACTACTGGATCTCAGGAACAAGAACTGCCAGAGAAAGAAAAAGAACTGTAGGAGGAGATATAATATTGACTGTATTAAAGACATTATATCAGCTAACAACTCTGAAAGTGTAGTTTTTTAAGAAGTAGTGACAATCATTTATCAATTCCTGTTGATTTTAACTTACAGTCAAAATATTGATACCTCTCAAACTCATGAATAGATTCCCATTTCTTTTCTTTAAAGATTACTTTCTAAAAGCAGTTAATGGCAAAAGGATTTGCTGTTCTACTAAATCATTTTCACTTACAATGAACCACCCCCCCCAGCACAAGGGGGTTCTGTTCCATGGTTAAGACTCCACAGCATGGCTGTTTTACAGGAAAAAAATTAACTACAGTGTCATTTTCCCTTCCAATCTGTTGGTCCCTAAACTAGCTCTTGCTCCAAGCCATGAGGGAACATAAAATACATCCCAGATTAGCTTAACAACCTTTTCAGCACAGTGCATTCCCGATTTAATTTTGTTCAACCAAACTGTAGCATCTATGATTTTGTGCTATATTGTGAAAAACGGATACATATCAGAACTGTAATTTCCATGTTGTTTATTATGATAATTTGATCCTCTTCTCTAAATTCTTTGATCTTATCCCTGATGGTTTAAGATGGACAGAATCCAAGTCCTTCAGTCTTTAATGTCTTAATTCTCCTCATCATTTATTCTGAAATCATGTATTGTAGTTGCATAGTTCTAGAAGCTGATACATCCTATTTTCTGTTGATTCTAACACTTTATTCACTGTATATTTCCACTATTTTTCCGTCTTCTCCTTTTGCTCATCTCACGCTTCAGTAGGCAATTAATTATGTCAGGATTCAATTTGAAATTCAGGCAGGTGTGATGTGCTAGATATGCAAATTCTCATCACAGAGATGGTGATCTAGTCAACAAAGTCAGTGGAGACTGGAGGGCAACTCAGCTGCAACTGCTCATGGATCCATGAGTTGCCCCCACGCAAATATTTGGTGCTACCAGAAGTGGGAAAAGCTTCCTACCTGGCTGCATCTCCAAAAGGACATGGATGTCTCCTAGGTCCTTTGTCACATCTGCCAGAAACATGTGGATGTCTCAGGCACCGTAAGGCATCTCAAATAGTGCTAGACACCTGCATTTAGGCAAGTGAATGGATCCCAATATACTGCATTTGCTACTGTGGGACACATACATTTTGATATCTTAATCTTGAGCTAAATCCCACCGTGTTTTACTGTCAGGAAAAAGGCAAACTCTAATTCCAGTTCTGACGGTAACATTTACATCAAGGATAATAATACCACTCTACTGCTTAAATCTCAGAAGAGACCAGTAAAACAGTAGTACACTGTATTAACTTCAGTTTTTGAAAATATTGTAAAGGAACTATTATGTAGTCTGTTTTTCCACAGTATACAGAGTGCAAAAATTTGCATTCTTTAATAATACCCTTGTACTACGGGTGCCTTTCATAATCTGCACAGATCTTTCACTTTTCTGGGACAGAAGTGGGTGGCATGGGTTTCACTTTTAAACCCCAATGGCTTATGTAGCTCCTTCAGGATTATACTTCTTAGTTACTCATTTTTTTAATTTATTTTGGTTTTGAAGATTTTGAGGGACCAATCAACACTTTCTCTGAGCTGCTACTTTCCAGGAAAAATGATCTGGAATGCTATCAATAATATATCAAGTTACTTTTTACTCCTATAGTGTCTTCCATGAGGGCTCCTTTTAAATTTATTAGTGAATAAACTTTTGCAACTAATGTCTATTTTAAAATACGAAATAAAAAAAGAAGTCAAATCTCAGAGATTACCCAGATTCAGGAAAAGATATTTGTACAGAGACCCATCTATATAGGAAAACATACAGGATGTGAACTCCATCGAAACAAGACCATTTCCTGAATTCTTGCAATAAGATGCTGTCCAGTTTCCATTGAGCCTAGCGGATGCCTAAGAGTTTTAGAAGGTTAAGATTTCCTCTAAATTTGTTTTCAGATTACTAAATATCATCGGAGCATTTTAACAAATTCCTCTCAGTCAGTTTTTATTCATATTTCAAGGAGTAGTACTTACAGCAGCAAGTAAAACAGCAGTTAAAATTCAAGCTGAATTTAATACTATTCATTTATATCATATATTTCTTTATAACTCAGAAAATTTACCCTCAGATGCCTGGTTTACCAACAGAAAGGATATTTAGAGATTTGTTTTCTCTGAGGAATCTAAACTTAAGCTTAAAATGGAAGCTGTGCTTGGATGCCATAACATGTTTGATAGGTGCAACTAAGGGATATAATTCAGAATGAATTTATTCCATCAGTAAGGCTGAAATCATGAAAACTACTGAAGTATAACTTCATAGGCAGGAAAAGGCAAAAAGAAAAATTGCAAAGATCAAATCTAATAGTTATGTTGAGAAATCTGTTTTAGAAAATTGAGAAATCTGTTTTAGAAAATATGTCCTACTTTCCTAAAGATACCACTGCAAAAACATTTTCCACTTAGGAGTTTTTTTGAAAGAATTGCTTCCTCTTTAGAAGGTACATTAGTATGAATGAGCCAAGAAAACCCCAGAAATGCTCTTGATGGAGCTGGCATTCATTCCCAGAGGCAAGATGTCAAATCAAACTGGCATGTGGCTACAAACACTGCATCATTGAACAATATATAGAGAGCGTGGTTCCCAGAACAACAGCTGTTTCCATTACAGCTGAGTGCTTTTTCAGACTGAGAGATGTACATTAGCCAGGGAGAAAGGAGAATTGGTGAATCTCAGCCAGTCCTTGGAACAAGCCTGAACAAACCATGTGAAGTTTTAGGAAAGGCTTGGAGACAGGTCTAGGACCTCATGCCATAGTTGCTGCCAGTAAAGGTCAGCATCTAGGGAGATTACAATCCATTCCACCTTTCCTGCTAAGTCCTCCTCCTGATTCATGCACTAACCCCAATACTGGGTTTGATCAGTAAACAGTAAATCAACTTTATTATCTGCTCTTTAGACTGCAGCCATTCAAAAAAATTGGCAAAATCACTTGCCCCATCACAATCTATTAGTATACTTAGTTATTTAACTGTTACACAAAATCTATACATTGAATACAAAATTTAGTAATTCGTAGAACTGTAGACTGAGGCTGGAAGTTGTTTCATCCAACTCTCCGCACCCTAAATTGGGGGGGCCATCTTAGATCAAGTTGCTTAGATCATTGAATACTTTAGATTAGAAGGGATCTCTGAAGGTCATCTCGTTTAATTCCCCAGCTCAAAGTAGAGCCACCTTCATAGCTACGGTTCATGGGGCTACTCACGTTGAGTTTTGGATATCTCTGAGGACAGATATCCCACAACCTCTCACTTCAGTAGTGCCTAAACACTTGTTGTAAAATACTTTTTTCCCTTACGTCTAGTTGCAATTTCCCTTGCTGAAACTGTGACTGTCATCTTCTGACCATTGGCTGTGCATGTATCAGGAGAGTCTGTTTTATCTACCCTTTGTAAAGCAGAAGACAACAAATAGATCTCCCCTGAGCCACCTCTCCCGAGGGCTGAACAAAGCCAGCTCCTGAGCCTCTCCCTGGACATCGTGTGCTCCAGACCCCAAACACCTCAATGGACTCTTGCTGGTCTTGTTCCAGCCTGTTAATGTCTTTCCTGTATTGGGGAAGCCCAAAACTGGGCCCAGCGCTCCAGACGCAGAATGGCAGATCTTGAATAAAGTGGATTAATCACTTTTCTTGCCCTGCTGGCTACACTCTTGTATACTTTGATTTAATGTATTTTAATTTAGAGTATTTGGATGAATGCCCATGGGCATGGATTACTGAGTAAGCAGCTCTTCTTTCTAAACTGTAAGTTAAAATGCATAATGTTGAGTAACTCTGTTTGTATCTGACTGTGATGGAACAAAACCTAGGAAATTAAATTCATGGATATGTTACAGTCAAGGATAAAAAAGGATTCTTTTCAATTTTAGTTTCTAAGTTTTCTTCCATTTAGAAATATTTCTGAGAATCAATAAATTCCTATCAGCGTATGAAACTAGGAGGTGAATTTATTATATTTTTTTAGAAAATAACAAATGTTTGAAAAATATTTAATCACAGAAAGGTGAATCTGCGGGGACTGGTCATCATCCTGCTCAGACAAATGGGAGAGATAATGTGTAGTACTGAATGCAGGAATACATAAATATAAATTCAAGGCAGTTTTCTTCTATCTTTAAGACTGATGTAAATATTGGACTTTCACACTGCAGCTGATGTAATATTTTTTAGTAAAATGGTCACGAGGAAAGAAGTAAATCTGAATCTGATATGAAATCAGAGAGCCTACTATATATTTTTTTAAAAAATTATGATCATGACAGACTGTATCAGAAATATATTTGGCAAAGAAAAGGCAAAGATAATTAATAATCCCTGAACTTTCATGTGATAAGTCAAAGAAAAAGCATCATGAGGCCTTTTTAAAAAACAACAATTACATTCAATGGTCATTATGATCAACATTGTTTTTATGATTCCTTGCATTTAATGAGCAGTAGCTACAATTTGTATTTGCAACTGTAATCCAGACTTCACCTCTCTCCTAGTCACCAATTTGTCTTGCTTTTTTTTTCCTTTGCCTGGAAGTGCAGGTATTCCACATACATTAGGGTTCACTGTGAACCAAAGAGAGCTGATGCCACCATGGCTGTTCAAATTTTGTTACAAAGATGACACAAAAATCTTAATTTCCCCATTCACAGTGTGGGATTTCTTATATTTTTGCTGCTTGCCTTTCAAAGTGAATGGAGCACTGCAAATACAGCTCAAACACGTGGCATTGGTGGGATATACACCAATAAGCACCCTGTCAATAGCATTCTCTATATTCTAGGATTAACTTTATACTGCGGAAAAAACTGTGAAAGTTCACATCTTTGGTTTTCTGTTTATTTGTGCCCTCTTATAGGCACCCAAGCATCATGACCTGTGAATAGTAACTAGACAAGCATTCATTGGGTAAATGCAAAACAAGACAGAGCTCTTGAAGCAATCAGTAGACATACCATATGTACCTAGGTACCTAAGGTGTGCAGTGCAGCTTTTGCTCATTGAACTACATCCAGACGATGGCCTTGGAACTTCTTATGCCCCATATATACACAAAGTGAGGCTTAACAACTCAGAGCACTGTGCAGTTCAGCTACAACTACACATTTGTGAAAGTCCTATCATCTGGCATGTGGGGACAATCTCTCGTGTGGTTTCATGGATATTGCCACAACATTTAGCATGTCCTCAAAGAAGTCAAAAAAACATCAAGTAAGTTTACAGGTCATCCCCCACATCATGCAGTAAACCGGATCACGTTGTCAACAATTTAATCTGAGCTCAGAAAAGCTGGGGAGATTTTCAGTCCCAACTCACCAGCTATTTTTGTAAAGGTGTTGGATGAGATCTTTAACAAAAATGTTCCTAGGGATCTTCCGCTGAATGGAAGAAATGTGTTCACTTTAATTTCAGTATTCCTACACAGTTCAGTTCAGTTCAGCTGGCAAGCTCTTCAAGCGGAGAGATTCTGTCAATGAAAACAGTTTTTTGCAATGACAAACTAAAACTACACTTGCATTAAGTTTTTGTAGTCCTAACAGCAATTTGGCTTGTGGCTAAAAGGATGCTTGTCTTTATTTTCATCAGCAGCAGAGTCTGTTGTTTAAACATGGAGATGTTTATGCTGATACTGGTAACAGTCCAGGACAACTGGACTGGGACTACTAACTAAGACAAGCTTTTCTTTTCTGGTTGCTCATTTAATACTACAAAATATGAACATATGCATCAAAAGCCTCACTAGTACCATCTTTTGTAACAGGTGGGGAGCATTACCTGACAAAAATGGACAGAAACAGAAGTTCTGGGTAAGTGAATCCTTAGCGCTGTGTTTTGAGGCAGAAGAAAAAATCTCTACAACACAGATTATCTAAAACCAACTTCTTTCCTTTCATTCAGACTTTCTCTGTCTATTTTTTCCTTTCACCTTAAAGTCTCCTGCACAATTCTATTCCCTTTCTGGCAACTTTTACCATGCTGACTCTTGAACTATAGCATCATCTACCTCTATTTCAAAGCCTGTTTCATCCTATCTCCCACCTGTCTCCATGTTTTTTCCTACACTGTTTTTTCTGTCTCAAACCTTACTCAAATTCTTAAACGTTATTCAGATTTCCCATGAAGGCTCACTTCTTTTTCAGGTCTGCAAATAAGACTCAATAAAAGTAATCAATATTATTTGTTAGAACATTTGGAAAACACAATCTATCTATTTAAAAAGTGTTGGCAAATGCTATACGGCTATCAGAAAAAAAAAATTAAATATTGGCTTTCAGCCATTTAGAGTAAGTCAGATGTTACCACTTTGATTATGATTAACAGCTCATCTTATTATTCCTGTGTTCAGCAGAAGGTAATTTGTAGTTTACATAGCTGATGGCAGGGCTTATGGTAGATAGTTTCACTGACATTTAGGGCAAAACTTCTAGTGACTTCATTAGAAACTAAACTGCTCAATATGTCAATAGCTACCTGAATGAAACCTAATTTATTAAAAGTCAGCTTTTTTGTATCTTGGGTATCTCTTTAACAGGTTAGATGTAATTGGAATTTTGACCATTGTTGTTTCCATGTCCACTTTCTCCAACCAATAGTTGAATTATCTAATGATTTCTGCTTCAATTTATCAAACTGCCTTGTAGAAATAGTATTCCATTTTTATTAACCCTGGTTTTGGAACTAAAATTTTGATCAAAGCAAAAAGGAACAAATGATTAGAAATCAGGAAAAGGTGCATTCTGATTCTCAGTGCACTAAATTTGAGAAACTGTTTCTTAAAAAGGAAACTAACATAAAAGATTCATTTTGTATTCTACACCTTGCATTTTTAAATACTACTTTAAAATTGATATTCTTTTCCTTTTTTTTTTTTTGTTAGATTGCTGCAAATTCCTGGGGAAAATCTTGGGGAGAAAATGGTTATTTTAGGATTCTACGTGGACAAAATGAGTGTGATATTGAGAAGTTGATTTTAACTACTTTGGGATAGCCATAGTCTTCTACTCTAATTGTATTGTACCATACGTGCTTTATGTATCTGTTCTTTCCATTGTTGCATATTGAGTCTTTCTAGAAAAATAAAAATGTCCTCTCTGTAAGTTACCTTTCTTTCTATTATGGCTCGTTAGGGCTTCCTGATTTGAACACACTGCAGCCATCATAACACTCTCAGATCTCAACCGGTACAAACACTCCTTTATACTAATAGCAATTTGTGACCAAGACTACTGAAAACCTTGGTGTCTCACAGAGCAGCAAGTTCCGTCCTCTTTTATTTACATCTCACCACTAATTTGTTATATTGCTAATGGTTGACTCAACAGTGCCTGAAATAAATGGAATCACATTTCTAGTATTAATCTCTTTACAATACATACTCTGGTCACAGATCACTTTAGAAATATTTTGTGTTTTTCCACACAGAATTGGCTCATACAGCTCATGGTCATACTGGACAAAAAATTCCAAAGAAATGCAAGTGGAGTTCTGATCCTGTTGCAGAATAATTATTTCCTTTCCTAGCTTAGATAAGTTGTATCCATGTATCATTATCTCTTCCAGGAAATTAATTTTTTACTAGTAGATCCCACAAAGTTGATGCATTTAGAGTAATACAAAAATTGCTTGCAGTGAAACAGCATATTCCTGTTCCCACAACCACAATTAAAAATGTACAATTTTAATAATTTGTTTAAATAAAGGAAAATAAAGAAGAAAATGTAATTTCTCTTCAAATAAGTCTAGACTAGGCTAATTCCCGAACTGCTTGCCTTCCACTCACTGTTTAACCTGGGAACAGGCATGTGCCACCATTCCCAAAAGCCTATTTCCAATGGATAAAGATGGAAAAGACATTCTGCTGTTTGTCTGCATTGACATATCTGTAGTCCAGGCATAGTTCCTGGTGTTGGCCAGCATGATCATTAGTGCAGACAAGACACCCAGAGTCCCTTTCACTCCTAACGCCCCCATCGCTGCTTCTGTCTGAAGAAGCAGCCTACTGACATGCTTCTCCATCCTATCAGCATTGCCACAAATCTTGACAATCTTGAGGACTGTTTTGCTCTGTGAAAGAAACAACCCTGGCATGTTAAATAGGTGGGGGAAAAAAGCTGCCATGAAATTCCAGTGAACAAAGACTTTTCAGTGACACCTTCAGTGACTTTAATAGTGACTTCTTTCTTTCTATAAAATTAAGAACTTGACGTCTAATGTCATCAGCAAAGAAGTAATAGCTTTTCCTTCAAGAACTTTTCATGGTGGTGGTATACAACAGCTGTCCTTGCCACTGAAATTATGTCTCTTAAACTAAACTTGAGTCACAATTCATGTTGCATCACTACTGAAAGAGCTATTATTAAGTTGTTAGTATCATACTCCTGCACGACAAGCTCTTCTGTGGCCTCTAGTGTCATTCAATAAACTGAATTTAGACACAAAAACCTTTATCACTTGAAATTTAAAGAAAATTGTAACACAAGCAATTTTAGAAGACCTAAGTGCTCTGAGAGAAGTAGTAACTTTTCTACGCTTAGTGAGCTAAACCAGAACTTGCAAGGAAAGTGTACTGAGCCATCTACACAGCTACTTCCCAACCTCTTGGTATGTATTGATTCCATAAACGTCAGGATTTCAAAAGAGTAGAGATTAGCTCTGAAGGGAATGATACTGTAAAAACATATCCAGTCAACTCTGGAGATTTTTGTTTCATTCAACTTCAAGTTGGTTTGCACTGCTGTCACTCTTACTTTTGTTAGTGGTTGTTGTTACTCCTGATTTACTTGTGAGATCTTTCTAGGATCTGGGCTGTCAGATTAAATTTCTTCAGTGATGAGAAAGCTCAAAACTACTCTCCTAGATCTTTACCTGAAAAAATTGTCATCTTGGCTTGAATGAAATACCGTATGCAAGTGAAACAAATCCAACCATGTTGAAGCAATTTAATGGTTTGCAAAGTGATGCTGCTCTACTCACCTTCTGGCGTTAACCTTTGGTGCTCAGCACCCTCTCCATACCCTCTCAGTATGTGGAAATGCCACAGTACCTGGAACTTAACAGGCACCCCGAAGCCAATTTGCTCTTTGAAAAGACCCTTGATGCTGAGGCAGCTCTTCTGCTGCTATTCAGAGCACAAGGGTCTCCTGCAAAAGACAGTGGGGCCTGGGAGCCACCATTGGCTCTGCCTCATGCAGACTACCTGGAGGCAGATTTTAAATGTCAGAAGGGCTTTAAGCTCTTCTGGTCCACTATTTGGTGGGAGCATGAGGAAACTTGCTCTTCATTAAGATGCCACCTCTCTCATTTCTCTCCTTTTTTTTTTGGCCTCTCCATCACTAATGCTGAGCCATGCCTGCTAGCTTGGACTAAGTGTCACCTAGCCTGGAGCTTTTCCCTGTATGAATAGAAAGGAACAATATGTGGCTCAGGTTAATTCAATAGAGAGCTCATCAGCTTTATCCACTAGTATTACTAATGCTCTGTGGGAACTGCAGAAAGGGGCAGTACCAGGAAGAGAAGGCAATGCAGGAATAGCCTTTGTGTTTGTGACATGGTGTAAATTTCCTTTGGCATAAAAACAGGAAGGTAACATTTTTATGGCAAACAAAAAAAAAAACAACACACCCGCTCAGATTACACATTACAATATTTCTTGTCAACAACATGCTATATGATTAGTTGTCAGTCTAACTGTGAAACTTTAAAACTGGGTATAGAAATAGCTAGAGGAATATACGTCTTGGGACCTGGTACCTGATGGCATTCATAACTAATGGAAAACTCCCTGTCTAAATTCCTATGCATTTAGAAACAGTTTCAGATAGAACTCTGAACAGAAATACCTATGAACTTTGGGAGAGTTTGAATCTTCCGAATATTAACTAAACAGAACAGGCTCCTTTTGCAATTTATATTGATCATCCTTCAGGGCTTTCCCACAATCAGATCCTAAATGTTGCTGACAGTATCTAATACATGAACATTGTTAATGCCCTTTGAGATAGCTTTAAGTGGAAATTCATTTTAAAATTAAAACACCTAACAAGCCAATAAAGGAACCCAGCTATTTTCACACTATTGCTACCCTTTTTTCCATCCTATTGTTATAGAAACATGGCCCATCTGCTAAATAAGAGCAAATCACACCTTGAAGATTGGCGTCCTATTCCATGGAAAGCGCTATCAAGCCTGGTAATATTCTCTGAGTAAATAATTTTGTTTGCATAGGGATGCCTGGCAAGTATTGAATTCCTGAAGGCAATTGCTCTGCTGAGGGGTCTGAGTCACAGGCAGACTCGTGAGTCACAGGGAGCTGCCTCTACATCTGGCTCCAGTCAGAGATTTTGGTGGGGCTGAGAAGCACAGAAAGCTCCTTTCCTACCTCACTAGCAATCACTGCATACAACTTGGCAAGACAAGGTTTCTCCAGCTCTGGAGTTTGCTTATCATCATTAAGAAGTCTGAAAAATTGATGATGCTTGCCAAAATAGGGATTTTCATTTCATGTTGTTATTTCAGAATCATGCATAATGAAAATGCTTTTACACAGCCATACAATAGCATTACAAATGACGTGTTTTGGGGGAATGCAACCTAAAGCAAGCAGAAAAGGAAATCCAAGGGACATAAGGAACTTGCATCTGGAGCAGGGACAAGACAAGCCCTGAGAGGCATGACAAGGGGACTATTTTCCCGTAGTTTCAGGGATCAAGGAAGGTTGCTAGACTGAGAGCAAGCCTGAAGAAAAGGAGCTACACTTCTAGGAACCAGAGATAGAGGGAGATTTGCCTGTTAATCTTTTCAGCTTAATGTTTTACTAGAGACGTGACAGGGGCGTGTACCTGGGCACTTAATGCTGCACCTACCATTTGGTAACTATTTCCTATACGAACAACTGGCTTACACCTTTGCACCCATTCCTCATTGCAAAGATTAAGCCTTTAGCAGGATGGAGACTGTGTCTTTGCCTGAGTTAACAGCAAACTGTGAGTAACTGTGCTGGTTTTGGCTGGGGTAGCGTAAATTTTCTTCATAGTAGCTAGTATGGGGCTATGTTTTGGATTTGTGCTGAAAACAGTGCTGACAATTCTGAGATGTTTTCGCTATTGCTGAGCAGTGCTTACCCAGAGCCAAGGCCTTTTCTGCTTCTCACCCCACCCCACCAGCGAGGAGGCTGGGGGGGCACAAGGAGTTGGGAGGGGACACAGCCGGGACAGCTGACCCCAACTGACCAAAGGGATATTCCAGACCATAGGACGTCATGCTCAGTACATAAAGCTGGGGGAAGACGAAGGAAAGGGGGGGACATTCAAAGTGACAGCATTTTGTCTTCCAAGCAACTGTGATGCGTGCTGGAGCCCTGCTGTCCTGGAGATGGTGAACACCTGCCTGCCCATGGGAAGTGGTGGATGAATTCCTTGGTTTGCTTTGCTTCTGTGCGCAGCTTTTGCATACCCATATCCTGTTACTGTGTTTATTTCCAGACTGATTCAATGTGGGGACTCCCAGCTACTAAAATTTTCTTGATCTTTAACTCCTGGTCCCAAGGGTGGTTCAGCAATCCCTCAGAGCCAAGGAGGTTGGCAGAAGTCGGTGAGGGAGGGATGTATAGCGGGAAGCTCTGCTTCATATAGCAGCAACTGGTTGTGAGGGCATATTAAAGGCAGAATGAATGCAATGAAAGGAATCAATTTTCATCTTTCTTTATAACAGTGTATCTGTCAAGACGCAGACCGTATTACTTACATCAGTGAATGTTATTACTTCATCTATAACACTTTACTTCTGTGTCTGGAAATCTTGATCGTGTAGCAGCATGACACAAAGCTGTTCCCGGAGAAGGCAGCCGAAGAAGAAGCCCGAGGCAGGAGGTCAGACTCTGCTCACCAATGAAATCCTCAGTGCTTTGAAGTTTTTGGGGGCACTTGAAGCCATGAACTGCCTCAGGCTGTGTGTGAAACAATTTACGGTTATCTGAGGTTTCATTTAGCTGTGCCAACAGTGACAGCCACATAAACATACAGATGGGAACTCATGAATTTAAACTACTGCATTAATCTAAGCATAACTGCATTTCCTTTGCAAAACTCTGAAGACTATCCTCTTTTCTTTTTCTCTGCAGCAAAACCAGCATAAAAGCACCAATTTAGTGCATTACATCTATCAAATCATGATACACAGCACAATGCTTTATCAAAGACAAATTTCTAGAAAACTTTTATATAAAAGACAAATATTTAGCCCCAGTGTGCTGTACCATCATAGTGAGAAGGACTCAGCTGATGGTTCAATTTCATTGCCAATATTGCTATTGAATGTAATGGCAATACTGTTCTCACTGGGACGGCATAAATTACCCAACAGGGCTTTCTGTTCATCAAGAAACTTGCAAGCAAGGAAACTGGACAATCAAGGTTCTAGAACCTGCATATATCTTCTTTTTTACTCTACACAAGCAGTTTTTATAAAGTAGTCTGTACTCCTAGCTGGCACGATCACAGCCTGTGGAAAAATATATTAAAAGTGTGTGACTTCAGTAGAAGCCAAATTGCTGAAGTTTGTGAAAGTCTTGACATTAGGAGAAAGGAAAAAAGGGTAGAAGGAGAGGGAAGGAGAGAAGTGGTTTAATAATTCTTTCTGTTTTCCACCAAGTCTGGAAGAGAAACTAATTGTACTTTTGTCTTGGAAAAAAAACTCAGCAAATTTTGCTGGGTTTCAGCTCACTCTAAAACAAAAATGAAGGCCATACTTAAAGACTTTTCAACAAGTCTGGGCCAAGCTTTAAGAAAACCCAAAGCAAGAGTATGTTTCTACTGGAAGCTGTATTACACATCATCTTGTAATGGTTCTACTCCACCCAGCCTGGCTTGGAACTCACCCTGTTTCACTCTGATTTCCTTGTTGGAAAACTGTCCAAAACCAAAATGAACTGTGACAGGAGATTAACACAGCTGCACTGAAGGAGGGCATCAGGATTTAAAAAAAAAAAAGTGTGTTTGATGTCCAGTGAATAGATCCTGCCAAGTTTCATACAACACTGCTACAGACAAAAATACTAGAGCGCCATAGGGGAGGCTGCCCTAGTGGCATTTTCAAGGTAAATAATCGCATAATGATTCATCCAATAAAGAAGGCCAGATAGAGGGGAAAAAGTTACAACTAATCACTCATTTTTTCCAAACCCCGAAGAATTAATTATTCCTTTAAACAGAAAAACTTCCTGCTTTTGAGTGAAGTTTGGATGAACAGACTGCATTTCACTAATTGGCTAGTTTTAATGTGGATTTTCATTCACTGTTCTGATGCTTCTCTGCCTTCTCATGGTGTGTTGCCTCTTAATGTGTTTGCATTCCTGTATTACCTTTGTCATTACTGACATGCTCATGTTTGCGACAGTGAAGCTGATATTTAAATAAGGTTGCAGGCAAGCCATCTGTGTATGCTTGAAATATTGTGCTTCTGTAAGTTTCCATGGTGTTTCAGAAAAGCTGCTGGAATTTACTTCAGGAGAGCAGAAGAACAAGAAATTTAATAGAATTTCTGGGTACTGAATTTTCTCAATGGACAGACCACCCAAATGGCAATAGCAGAGAGGGAAAGAATATAAATGGGTATAACAGCAGTTTTCATATCACCTATCAGTCTGATTCTGTTCCACTCTTCTTTTGGCGTGAGCCTCTGCTACCTTCCCTTCTATGCATGGCAATGCATGCTCAGTCCTTGCTGGGGTACTCTGCTCACTCAAGATATAGCCCCAACAGCAGAGGCTTTTAACCAGCAGGGACTTACCTTAAAAAAGAGGTAAACCATTAGTCATTGGAAGAGAAAATCTTGAGAAATTGGGCACACTTAGGTAAAGATGTTAAGAAAAGCCTTTGGTTTAAGCCTGGAAGTCCACACTGATGTTGGGAAAACAAGATGCTTGAATAGTTCAGATTGATGCCCCAGGACAGCACGTGTGGCCTGTAAGTAGCCTTAAAATTTCCACTGCGTGAGATACCCTGAGTTTTCACACCCACAAGCACAGCTCTAGGAAGAGCTAAAGGCTGTTTGGGATGTGTGTGCCGCAGAGAACAAACAGGGATCACACTAATTGGCATGACAATAGCTACAGTACCTGTGTGCATCTGTGGATGCATGGATCTGTGTGTCTGGACAAACACAGTGAGAATTTTTTCTTCATAGCACTGTCTTGGTGGGTCTAGGGCTGTTCTGAAGGAGAGCTAAATCCCAGTGACAGGTAATTCCGGTAGTCAGGGTGTTCAGAACTGGATAAATCTCAGGGAAGAGAATAAAATTTTCACTCTAAAGGCAGGTTGCTCAGTTAGTCTAAAGATCATGAAGATATCTGTAGAGAGCAGGTGAATCTGCTTTGCTGAGAACACTGACTAGACAAGATAGGACTGTATAATCACTTCTTCCTGTAATGTCCCTTTTTTTTAAAAAAGGACTCATTATACATGAATAAATCTGCAACCAGAGGCCAAGAACTTTACCTTTTCTTACCACAGGGACAGCTCTGTGAAAGTATCACACCATTCGGTATCAGTGGTGATGCTCTCTTTCACACAGGAGAACAGGAAGGAAAGGGGAAAGAAATCATTCATATACTCTCTGTTCATGTGTGTTCTTTAACACAAAGATCTGAACTCTTGTGGTGTCATAATGAGAGAGATTTACACAGGTTTATTTTATTCATCAGCTTCCTTCCCCCTCTGCAAATGCCTGCAGAAACCCAGAGGAGCAGTGTTGGTGTACTGAGTGTGCACACAGATGATCGTCTGCCTAGGTTTTAATGAGACTGATGGCCCGACTGCAGACTTAGCTGAACTGGGAAAAAACACTGCTTTTTCTTGTTATTTATTTTGAAAGTCTCCCTCTTTCTTCGAGCCCCTGAAACACTTTTGCTCAGCGCTGCTCAGTGCTCACTTTGTTCTGAAGGGATTCAGTTGTATTGCCCGTAGAAGCATTCAGGATGCTGTCAAGACGTGGCCTTAGAGCAGTGCCAGTCTGGGTGATAGTAGTCGTCTTTATTCAGAGGGGTCAAATGCTGTATCAGAACCAGGTGTAACAATCTCTGTAGGCCTGTGTGTATCTGCACATGTGAAACCTATCTCCAGGGGAATGCTGTAAAGATGTGTTTATATGATCAAGGAAGCTAATGCCTTTATTTATGCCTTTTTGGGGAAAAAAAAAATTCTTCACCTTTATATTTTATTTCCAATAGAGCAGAATATAGCAAATTTCCATATGTATGTAGTATTTTTCAATTATGATACAACTCCTAAGAAAACACAGCACCACTATAACAGTATGGCACAAGTAGTGTCAAATTGTAATTGCTGAAAAATAAAACTGTTCCTGACTCTTCACTGAACAAATGTCCTTTAGGGTCTGCTTAACCTTTCAGTTTTGTTGATCAGTGCTTATTTGTATATAAGAAATCTATAATCTTTGCATAAGATCATTATCAAATGTGTTTCTTACTGGTAGCAGGTAAAAAATATTGTAAAGAGTATTACTTTTGCCCATGGAAAAAGCCTGAAGACCTGGATATGTTCTTGTGATGTGTTGACCCTGGCTGGACGCCAGGTGCCCACCAAAGCTGTTCTATCACTCCCCTCCTCAGCTGGGCAGGGGAGAGAAAATATAACAAAGGGCTTGTGGGTGGAGATAAGGACAGGAGAGATCACTCACCAATTACCATCATGGGCAAAACAGACTCAACTTGGGGAAAATTAACTCAATTTATTACCAATCAACCAGAGTAGGGTAATGAGAAATAAAACCAAATCTCAGAACACCTTCCCTCCACCCCTCCCTTCTTCCTGGGCACAACTTCACTCCCAGATTCTCTATCTCTACCCCTGCAGTGGCCACACAAACCCAATACAATTGTCTGTTATATTACTTTTAAAGAAATCCTCCCTTCCCAAGTAAATTCTGTCCCACTGCAATCCATGTGGGTTTTTCCCTTTCTTTAAGTGAAGCAGGCTTCTCTGGGTATCGGTCTGCCTCCCTCGGGCTGACCTGCCCACCTGTAATCCACTCCCCCCCCCCCCCAGGATTAGGTAACTGGACAGAATTGTCAGAGATGCAGTAAAACTTTGGACCATTCAAAGAGTGAGGTAAGCAAGGAATCAGCAATTTCTTTATGTCAATTTGATTTTGTCCTGGTTTCAGCTGGAATAAAGTTAATTTTCTTCTTAGTAGCTGCTATAGTGCTGTGTTTTGGATTTAGGATGAGGATAATGTTGATAACACACTGATGTTTTAGTTGGTGCTAAGCAGTGTTTGTACTAAGTCAAGGATTTTTCAGCTTTTCCTATTGCCCACCAGCGGAGGCTGGGAGTGCACAAGAAACTGGGAGGGGACACAGCTGGGACAGCTGACCCCAACTGGCCAAAGGGGTATTCCATACCATATGACATCACGCCCAGTATATAAACTGGGGGGAGTTGGCCTGGGGGCACTGCAGCTCGGGGATTGGCTAGGCATCGGTCAGTGGGTGGTGAGCAATTGTATTGTGCATCACATTTTTTGTATATTCTATTATTATTAGTAGTAGTAGTATTTTCACTTCTTCTGTCCTATTAAACTGTCTTTATCTCAATGGGTGAGTTTTACTTTTTTTTTTTCCCAATTCTCTCCCCCATCCCACTTTGCTGGGGGCAGGCAGCAAGCAAAGGGCTGCATGGTGCTTAGTCGCTGGCTGGGGCTAAACCACGACAGCTTTCCAGGGCTGGTGTTCACCCAGAGGAGGATGAAGCACTGCTTTTGCTTAGGGCCTGAGCCAGGATGACCTGGCCCTAGCTGGAGTGCCCCTTTGAGGTGTAAGTGCTGGCCCCCCATTTCACGTGTTTTGCACTGATCTAAGCTCCAGGTCTGTTGTGTTAAAACACTCCTTTTGGAGTTTGAGGGTTGGTGCATCTGGCAGTGTAGACAGAGCTAACAGACCCAGAGGCATCTGAAACCATATATCACATTGGTCAGAAAGTCGTTCTTTATTCAAATATACTTTTGAACCTCCTGCTTTCAAGATACAGAGAAATGCTCTGTGAGTTATTGTCTTTTTTCACAATGCTGTTTCTATTGCTGCTGTATTCAGAAACAAATGGGCTGTCTGTAGTATAACATAGTCATCATTGATACATTCAATACCAGACATGCAGGTAAGGTTTTCTGAAAGTGCTTAAGAAAGCTGTGAGTCAAATTGTATTGATGCACAGGGAAGTTGGGTGAATTATTTCTGGGTGCTTATGAAAAGCCCACTTATGGGTATTAGAAAACTAATTTACGTTCATAAAACTCCAGTCTTTGCAGACACAATGTGACTTGCAAGAGCATCTTAATGGAGTCTAGCTAGAACCGAAAATCAATATTTCATTTCTCTTAAAGAGAGCCTTTGCTTTCTAAAAGGCACAAAAAAATAGTGCCTAGAATAAGGAAGTAAGAGATTCTGCCTGATAAGGTCATGCAATCCTTTATCCACTAGAATTACCGCATGATACCACTAATTTTCTTTACTTTGCACTTTACGTTGTGCTTTCTTTGAATATAAACAAATTCATACATGATTTCCAGCTCATAATTAAGCACCTGATTTATATTTAGAGGTACACAATTTTGTGTATGAATTTACTTACGGGTTCTTGTATTGATGGTGGAAAGTACATAGGGTTGCTTCAAGGTCAGCTAGGTGAGTTCACCTCCCAGATCTCCTGTGATCCATCAGAACAAGGGCCTTCTGCAGAAGGTGGCAGGCAACCATGTGTTTTGTATTCACACGCAGAGGCATATGTAGGACTGGTTAAAATAAGGGACAGTAAAGGAAAAGTGACCAATGCTTTGAACAGTATTGTGCACTGAAATACATGGAGGCATTTATACAAGCCCTTGTGGATTATGTATCGTCCCTGTTTGCCACCTGCACACAGAGCACACGCTTTCTCTTTATTCCTACTTTGACTTTGCTAGGCATAGTAAATCGATGTCTTAGATTCTTCCACCTCTTTACTAGTGCTCTTTACTTGCCAGATACATACTTGAAATTATGATTGTGCCTGCTTTTACAAATTCTTGTCCTCAGAAGGACTCAGATTGATTTCAACACACATGCAGCGTACATTCATCTAAGCTGTGTGAGGCTGGGAGAGAAAGTGAACATGTGTGCAGAATCCATAGAAATTCATAAGGTCCCGACTGAGATCTAAGAGGTTGGAATCATTCAATATATGAGCCTGAAGCAAAAATAAATAGCTTAAGATTACAACCATTCAGAAAAAATCCTTTCATGCAGGATTTCCTTTTCCAGGTGAAATGAAACTTCCCACAAAATTAGTTGTATGGAATAAGTTAAGAAAAAGAGTAATGATTTCTGAGCCTAGTATAGCCCTTTGTTCCCTTTGCAGTTTCTTATGTTAAAACCCACACATGCAATTGCCACAATGGTAACAGGACACAGGGATTTAAATTCCTTTTTGTTTTTTTTTTTCAACAGATAAAGCTCCTTATTATAGAGAAGTATAGAGAGTCCTTCAAAAGGGCTAATAGAGGCTTACTGAATATCAGCAAACATTGTAATGCAGTGATGTCTTTCCCAAAATTACTTATAGCTACATTTCCATTCTCTTTAGACTCCACAGAGGCACAGGCACTAGATTTCAAGCTGGGATTTCTATTTTTAGAAAGGCAGTAAGTTTCATTAGCAGTTTCTCCAGGCTGGCTGTAATTCTATCTGAGCTGAGTGGAACTGAAAGAATGAAGTAATCTCATTCATTAGTTTCTTTAGATGTGCATCGTTTCAAATGGCACTGGTTTTCTGGGCTTTATTTAACTTGACTGTAGCTTGCACTCAATCTACTTGTAATGGGAAGACAATAATCAATGTCATGTTTCAAAGTAAAAGCAGCATTCACCCATTGCATTCTTTAGCAGAAGTGCCTTGCTAAATCTTACAGTTAAATAATTGTAAGTCAGCCCTCAAAGAATTGAGAGATTGATGTAAATCACAAATAAATTTAAAAATGATTGGGGTTTGTCAGTTTCAAGCACTTTTGGTTTACATACGGACCACATCTTCAACCCCCTTCTCTGTAGCTGTGAGCTTTGCAATCCCTTTAAAAATGGTAAAATTAATCTGAAACTCTCCTGTGTTCACTTGATATCAGGAACATAAAATACTTGCTAAGTCTCTAGGATGTGAAATTTAAAATTTAAAAAAAATATATCACTCTATCTAATAAAAATGTGTGCATTTATTATATGCATATTTCTTCCTCAGATTCAGGAAACAGTATTCTGAATGTTAATGAATTTGGCGTGTTTGTTAGGAAATATTGTAGTATGCTGTGGCATATAATATAAGTTGACTCCTGTCAACAGTTATTGACATTTCCACTTGTTCTAGTATTAAAAGATTGAATAAACAGGAATTTATTTTTTAAGTGCTTCCCTATTTTGAGTGGTGTCACATCACCCTTTCTCCAAGACCAATTAAAGGTGACACCCTGCCATTAGGAGATCTCATATGCTTGTACTTAGCGGAAGACTTCTTACTGGAATAGAAAAGGTCTTTTTTAATCACCGTGATCATATCTCACTCACACTTTCCTATAAAAATATAATAATCTCTTAGAGTTGGGAGTTTCATTCCCATCTCATTGTAATAAAATTATCCTGTGACAGCTGACTTTAGATGGCAAGCTGAGTTACATTTCAATTTAGAGGCTAAATATAAAGTTCAGTTATCAACCTGAAAATCTTAGAGTTCATCTCTGTCAATGCTCTTTGTGTCACCCTGAGGAAGCTTCTGCATTTTTCTGCACTTTGGTTTCCCATGTACAGAAAGAAATTGTTATTCTTCTACCTCCTGATGCACAAATACATCCCAGGTTATAATCCTGGCTTATAACAACAGTCCGGGTTTATCTGACAGCAGTAATATAGGGCTGAATGATCCTGCTGCCATCCAACTCAGCATAATTTTTCTCAATATTCTTACTTTGAACAAAGTAGAAAAAAGTATGGTGACTTGTATAAATCCAACAGCTCTGACATCTAGTAAAGAAAGTTGTTTCTTGTTTAATATATATTTTAGTATTAAACGTTTGAAACGATTTTTGTCTTACATCAAGCTCTTAAAATTCATACTTATGAAAGATTCAACAGAATTAATGAAACGGGGGATTGCCAAAAGCCACTAAGTGACACATTAAGGTGTATATCCTTTAACTTTCAAAATTCTTAGTTAGGAACATAAACTGAAAGTCCTGAAACATGAGAACACGTTTCATGAGAACAGCTGTACTGGGTCAGACAGATTTTGTCTCTGATAATGGCAATATTATGTGCCTGGGAGGAATATCTAGTGATATATATATATATATTTAGGTATATATATTTTTGAGACTTTATTGACTGATATTTTTGGATGTAGAGTTAACTATCTAAGTATTCAATAATCCCAAGTGGATTTCTTCATTCTGAATAATTAAAGGTACCAAATTACCAAATACCAGTTATATAACATTCAGAATATCTTGAAGATATTTAAAAGTATTGATGGATTAATCTTCATAAGGTGCAGAAACATGAATGTTATTTTAAAAATGGAGGAAAAAGTGAAGAAAACTGACTCACATCCTGTCACGCAGAGGTTCAGTAGAACATAGATGTTTCTGTTGTATTGATACAGGAGAGTACCCTGTCAGTAGAACACCCCTGGAATTGATCTGCAATTAGGAAAAAAAATAGTCAGCCCTTATCATGGATCCTTAAGCTTTACGATTATTAGTGTTGTGTTTTCTTAAATAGTTCTTGCTTCACTAAGACACCATTCTCCTGTTGCTGATTTTTACCCTGGTTTCCTAAGGAGTGAGTTTGACTCTTTCCATAATAACTTATTGCCAGCTGCAGCTTAATTCAATGGTAGAAGACTCACAGATGTTTTCATGAAACATGTAGGAACTTAATCCAGAGACACAGGTGCAGGCAGACCTTATTTATCTCCCTGCTAGGGTTGAAGCACCCGTTATTACACAATTGATACGCCACACTGGGGGGAAGCTGTTAAAAATGCCTCAAGATCTTTCACTGAGAATTTGCTGGACCTCACACATACTTTAAGAACAAGAAATTTAAGCCCCCCCCCCCCCCCCCCCACCAAAAAAAAAACAAAATTCT
>NW_010972577.1:2644527-2659971 GCF_000737465.1 Haliaeetus leucocephalus
AAAAATAGACCCCCCCCCCCCCCCCCCAAGGTCCAAAGAAACTAAATGTCCTTAATTCTTTTGTTCACACCCAGTCCACCTGCACAGATATTTTTGCAGTTTTCTGAAGTGGCTAAGACAGAACTCACCGAGGTGCTACCTGGCATGCTAGCATTTGCATTTAAATAATAAATCATGGTGTCGTAATTCTGCGGACAGAAGCCTGTTGCTGGGTTAAGCGCAACTAGCTGTCTTGTTCTCTCTCATTATACTGTTTCAATCACTTCTCATCCTACCAGTCAGGCATTTGCAGAAAAATCCCAGAGGTTTTAGTAACCTGAACAAAGTTATGTTCAGTAGGCTTCTCTCAGATGTCATTTGCTTTTCCAAGCCATGCACAGCTTTAGTCACAGTCTCCCTTTTGAAAGCTCCATTAATCCATTTCCATATCTTATCCATCCATATCTCGCTGTTTGTTTTTTTTTTCCCCAGCCTTCCTTAGTTCAGAATTCACCACATACCTGCCCATCGTGGTCTGCTAAGAAAGTCCAATTGTGCAGTAAAAAAGTGCACCACTGAACTGCTGATTGCACTATAAGGTATAGTATTTATTAAAGTTCATTCCTGTGTTACAATAATTAATCTAGTGAGGCAGTTTCTAGATAAGTAACAACACAGCTCATGCTGTAAGCTGTTTACCCACCTTTCTTCTAAGAGGCAGTGTTGATAAAGACCGTTCAGGTGTGAGGTTTTCAGGTTGTGTATGGCAGATGTGTGTTTCTACGTGGTCACCGGTCAATGTGGCTGCTGCACTTACTAGTGTGCATCAACAGTGCTGCTGCTTCTTCATAAACAGTTGCCTCAAGTCTGTGAAAATTATTCACATTTAGTTCTTTGTAGTTCTTCCGGCATCTGAACAGTAGTTAGAGTTGTACCACGTCAGTGCAAAACCACCAGGTGTTTCTCTTCCAGTCTATATCTGGAAGAAGCTTTCATGGTGTTTCAGAAGTGTTTGTTTTTTTCTCTCAGACATGACCAAGTGACATTTCTAGTCACTGCATTTCATCCTTTCTTGTTCAGCGAAGTCTGACTTGTGTGGTTGCATCTGTTGCAAATTTCCTAGGGATCCCAAATATTCAAGTGTCCACCCCTCTCTTGCTGTGTGCCAAGGAACTCTCCAGGCTAGTGACAGCGAGCAGAAGACTCTTCTTTTACGCAGCACCCTGTCGCAAAGAGCTCCTAAACTAACCTGAGCATCCTGGCACACCTTGGGTGCCCTGAAGAGTACTACTGGGTAATGTGAGAACCTTTGCCTTTTGATTATCTTAAAATCAGTGTCCTGCAAGCCAGTTTATGGCAAGTATAAAGGATGTAGTTGCAAAAATTCAATACAGGCAGCTGCTAGGAGTGTGGGAGAGATGGCAGCACTTCTTTCCTCTGCTCCGCTGGTGGCTCCCATTCCCAGGGCAGGGAGAAAGTGGGCTGCTGCATGCTCTGGAGGTATGTTCTGTACACCCAGCCAGGCTGGGCAGCCCTGCTCTGCCCAGCTCCAGAAAGAGCAAAGGGCTGTCCTCTTGGAGGTGCCCAGCCAGTAACATTGATTAAATGCTGTCCTCGGGATTTGACTAGAGGGCTGAGTTGAACACTCCTCATTGCATTAAAAGCACAACAAGAAGAAACTTTTGCTCTCTCTCTTCTTACACTGGGGAATATGGCTTCGATACAGATGATATTCCTCCCCTTTCCAGTCATGAGTAAAATAAAAGATAAATGTTTTCATGGGGCATCTTCTTCCCCCCTCCCTGCTGTATAGCAACAATTACATTATTTCTTTAGAAAGGATGTATTTGACAAACAGTTTTTAAAATACGTATTTCTAAATATAGCTATAACTTACAAAATTAATAAAAGAAAGTATGCTAAGGAGGGATCTTTCCATATATACAGTTCTTTATTCTTCTTCCTAATGCACCTGTACTAATTCCTACCAGAGACAAGATACTGCACTAGGCAATCTGTCAGGTCCATTAAGAACATAAAAAAAAAAGCATATGGGATAGTTAAGTGATCCTCCATTATGCATTTCTTGTGGCTAAGAGAAACACATGCATTCACCCTAAGCACTGTTTTCTTTTTATACCTATTAAAGCTGCATTATTCTTTTGAATAAAATGCGAGTGGGAAAACTTCATTGGCTTGGATTATGCCATTTTCTGCAGAATGAAACACAAGTCAAATTATGTCAGTGAATAATAGTCTAAAGGTTTTGAACAAATGTGGAACATTATTCTTCTTAATTTAAAGAAATGAAGCCCTTTGTTTCGGTAATGAAATTGCCATCAGGACAAACACGTTAGATGCACAGAAACAGAATTCAGATTAAAAAAAGCAGTAGCTGCCTGCATGCTATTAAGATAAGGAAACAATATGTTTCCAGCTGAGTGACCATACTTCCTTGTGATCCATTAGGCAAGCAGAACTTACAGCTCATTCCAGCGTCCATGTAATTCCAGTAAAAAAAACGAAACATGATGTCAAAACTGGGGAGTCACAGATGGCCTTAGCCCAGCACAGGAACAAACTCGAATGGGACTGACAGTAATAGAGAATATTGCGTTAGACCTCAAGGATGTTTAGTTCAAGTAAAAGTCTTTCTGAGAACATCTGGGATGGCAGTATGATTCATTAGTTACACCATACAGGCACTGTGCTGTACTGCATGAGAAATGTTATCCAGCTTTCAGAACCACAAACTGGTCTGAGCTAAAAAGACAGAACTGAGCAGCTGGGAGTATGTGCTGGAGACCCAGGAATAAATGCTGGATTTGAAACTATAAGATACCTGTAAAGTGCACAAATCTCAGTGGAAAAGCAATGCAGGAAATGAGTATTTCCTATAATGACACTACTGGTATTAACAGTGTGCTCTTTTCTTTTTTTTTTTCTTTCTTTTTTTTTTTTTTTGGATAGAATTTTGCTCAGAATCACAGAAAATAAGCTGGGAATCAGAAAGTCCATCTCATTTTTCCTCCCCCATTTGAGGCAAGACTGGCTGTATCTAAACTATTCCTGACAGATCCCTGGTGAGTTCTTAAAACCTGCAAAGGAAGATGTTGCACATTATCCCTGAGCAATCTACTCTGGTACTTACCTGTCTTTCCCATTAGAGGCTTTTCCACCTGCCTGATGTACAGGTCCATTGCTGAAATTCTAGTCCATACTACTTGTCTCATTCACAGTAGAAATGAAAAAGTTTATTCTCTTCCTTTTTTTCAGCAGCTTTTTAAGCTTGTCATCGTTTCCCCACAGTTTTCTTTTCACTTGACAACCCGAATCACATTTTCATGTTTCCACATTTACTGTCTCTCTGATAATTCCTATGGGCTCATCTTCTTGACATGCAACTGTTGGAAAATAACAGAAGATTGGTGAGGAAGATTGTAAACACATTCAAGTGAGTTGCAGCTGGGATGTCAAAAAACACATATATCATACTAATTGTTGTTTGGCCTTGTGTGTTGGACAAGTAGAACATCAGTGTTTAGATAACATAGGCCTGTGATAAACCGAGGCACCTATCGAACATGCTTGATATTCCTGCCCTGCTATGGGAAAGATCAAAGCACAGTGGTAAACTACGCCTGCGTGAAATCCTGAAATACAGGCACAAAGAGCAGGTTCAGTGATCCTCTAGCATGGACCGAGCTCCGCGGTGCCTGCGTCCCCGCTTGTGTGCCTCTGCCCGGGTGCTGCTTCGGGGACCCCCCAGTTGGCGAGGTAACGAAAATAAATTTACTCTTTGCATTTCATCCGTGGTTTTGTGGTTGTTCCTGCATCCTGCCTGTGCCAGCTTACACATTCACAGCTGAAAACAGTAATCCTGGGAAGGCCATACCAGTGCTGAGTAGAGCAGGATGATTACTTCCTGTGGCTCACTTTAAACAATTCAGTTTTTATCTTTCAGTATTTCAGTAACACTATTTAATTATGATTTGTTTGTTGACAATCATTACCCAAATTCTTATTTGCACGGATACTACGTGCTGTTGATTGTTATGTGTAACTGATTTTTGATTGTCACCATTTCCTGTCTAGGACTGGTATTTTTTTTTTTTAATTTTATTTTTTTCCTGACAGTTTCTTCCATTTGTCAAGATGTTTCATTCTCATCTTCCTCTTAGAGTAACTTTACAGCCCCTCACCACTTCTTGCACATTTAATGCATAGTCTTTTGTTCAGATCCCTAATGAAAATATTTAAGATTATGGAACCCACAAAATCCTCCTATCGTACTTCATTCATCCTTTAACATTTGACCTCCTGAAAAATTTTTCTCCAATTGCCTATCCATTTTGTGTTAAGCTATTCATGAGTGTACATTTGGAGGAAGTCAAGTGAATATCCTGTTGGACAGGGTCAAAAGTCCTATTCAATTCAAAATACCTGCTTTCACTGAACTACCAGGTTTGTTGTCATGTCATAGAAATTTAATTGATTCAACAGGATTTCTTTTCAACAAACCCATACTGACTATTGCTTATCATTTTGGTATCTTCTAGATGATAAGTGACTTTTTCAAGTTTTTTTTCTCTAATATTTCTTTGAGAATTGAACTTACATTGGTTTCAGTAGCTTTTAGGCCTATCTTATTTTTTGGTCTCTTTTTTTCTCTGGGAATGAAACATTGCATGATGTTATGATTACTGTCTCCCATACTGCCAGCTTTTGAAAGCTTCAGTTTAGAACTGAAGAGGCTGCTACTCTTCGGGTGCTGTCTTAACTTCGTGGATCTAAAGATGTTTAGCCATATCCCGCTTGCCTCTTGTACAGTCTTGTTCTCTTTCTTCAGTGGATTGGGAGTCATAAACCTGCCATTAACATCAAAGCCTATCTGTCAGATGGTTGTGTTAATATTTTATTCTTTTTGTTCTTTTCTAAAGGCTTCTTCCACTTGATCTTGCTATCTTAGAGGCCAGCAATAGACCATACCCGACAGCAATACTATTGTTTTTTTTCCTTCTGTTATTGTACAGAGGTCTAATGAGTCTAATTATCATTATAGTTTGGACTTAAGGAAAGTGCATATGCCCTTGATATACAAAATTCTATCTCTTCTTTCTATTCCTTAATAGGTGGCATTATTCTTCATCAGCATTCACGTTATAGAAATGATCAACTGAGTGATAGCTTTGGTGCAGCAATAATTTTGATTACATATACACATTTTTGTTTCTTCCTGTCTGTTTGCCATTCTTCTTTTTTCAGTGTAGGTACATCTAAAACGTTCAGTAGATTGATTGACCTGTTTGTTCCCCTTACCATACTTCATCAGTTTTTCAGGGTTTGACATGAGCTGCCATCAATCCTCATTCTAGCTCTCCTCATCTGGTAAGAAAATCCAGGCCTGAGATCTTTTTGCCTGCCTTTTGTGTGAGAAAGACTTAAATCCTACTGAACAGTTTCCTTCTTGGGACACTAGCATATGATGAAGGGAAAAAATACCCCCAACTTTCCCTCTGCCTCTGCAGCTATGTTTTTATGGCTCTGACCCTATGTGGCTGTTGTGCTGGGCTAGAGCAATGGAAAATCGTTGTCACACCCAGGTCCTTGACTCTCTTCCTTCAGGCTCAGAGCGTGTTGTCACCTCTGCTCAGGTGTCATCCATGCCACAACGGGGCAGTCGGAGTAAGCCTTGCTGAGCCTCGGTAATTCTTCATACTGTCATGGTATGAGCTCAAAATTTCATATTGGGGGCTAATAAATGCTTCTTTATTACAATGGTAGAGATTACTGCATTAAAGTAAGTGAAGTAAATTTTGGTTTTGAGAACAAAACAATGAAACCAAAATGTAACTGTCGTGGTTTAACATAGCTATCAAAACATAGCACCGTACCAGCTACTAGGAAGACAGTTAACTCTATCCCAGCTAAATCTAGGACAGTAACAGAACCTATGGTCTGGGCATATTCAACTCCTCATTGTAAAATAAGAGTATAATATACACAGCACATCTGCTTTTTTTTTTTTTTTAATGTAGTAACTGATTTAACACAGAATATAGCCAAGGGAAATGCATAGTAGAATTAACAAGAGCTAGTTGTAACTGATGAAGAATACAACGTAAAAAATTTAGTGATATTATAGCATGCAGAAAATATGCTTCAGTATTGGAAATAGAGGTCACTGCAGTAACAATTTCAAACAAGCTAACATATGCCTGAAAACCTCTGGGATCTGTCATGCTTTCATTGATGCCACGGTCAAAGTTAAGGGCTATGCTCAGCAGGCATACATCAAAAGTACAAATTACTGCAGCCACTTATTGTAGTGGGTTCTGAATAACTACTACCATCACTGGGATATAGGTCAAAACAATTATCATTTTGAGCCCCTCAGACAGCTGGTATGTTACTAAGTATGTCTTGGCTATCTAAAAGCCAGACTTTAAAAGCGTGCCTAGGACTTAGAGGAAAAACAAGCAAGGAATACGAATCAGTGAATTAGTGGTTAGAGTTCTTAGATGGTAAGGTTGAGTCTTGCACACAGGGCAAGCTCCCACAGTTATTACTATTTCTTGTTTCTCATCCACTGCTAATGTGAAATGTATCCAAAGGAGAGGATCAAGGCCCCTTTCTTCCTGCTCCCTCTCCCTGGTATCGCTGCCACCTGTGTTGAAGGCTCTCCAGGACAGGATCTGCAGCTGGGAGCAGAGATGTCTGACTGCAGTAACTTCTTGAGGCTTGCCATAGGCCGGCCACTGAGTGCTCTCACCCCTCTTCATCCAGGGACCCCAACCAGAGGGATGAAATACACACTTCTTCCTATGAAAAGCCTACGTGCTTCCACTCCAGGAGAGCCAGGTAGCTAGAAGTTAGGTATTGCAAAGTGTTTGTGCCTGAATCCTGAGTTTAATAGGGAGGGAAATAAATCAGTACAGAAGCTGTCTAACACTGCAGGTAGTTGAAAAGCATTGGATTGTTATAAGCTGTAAAGGTAACATCTCAATTTTACAAGTAATGTTAATCAGGAAACCATTAGGGGAAAGGCCTGAAATGTTATTAAAAATCACCGAAGGATAAGCAGTTGAATTTGATCTACTGAAGTCAAAAGAAGACCTTTAACTAACTATAGGGCTTTGATGCAAGCCCTTACAATGGCTACAAGCTGTGGCAAATACTTTGCATCTTCCCAAAACGCAGAGGCACAGCAAGGACTTTTCTCAGATATCATGCAGAAGAATAAAGGAAGCAAGCAGTAACATGCACAAGGGACCAAGACCAATACAGGTTTTCAGTCGAATTTGGAGTTAGGCTCCAAAACTGATCCTGAAAATGTCTTTTTCAGCTGCTACTGGACACTGAAGGTACCTAGGTAAGACAGACACTTTGACTTCAGTGGTCAAACCAAACTGCCGAACTCTTTAACTAACCACCAGAAGGTCTGTTTCTGGTCACTTGTGCCTTTGTTGACAGGAGTGAGGGGTTGGGTGCCCAGATCCAACGCCTCACCCTGCTCTGGAGCTGTAAAGAAGGGGCTCTCCACTGTGGCCCACCAGGTCACCAGTCTCTGAGGTGCTGCCAGAGCCTACCCTGTTGCACACATGCATAGGACTGGCATTCCCATGCAATTGAGTGGTATCTAGACCTGGGGAGGGAAAGTCAGCCTTTAAAGCCTTTTAAGAGAAACGTATGACTTTCCGTCCTAACAGTTTGGACAGTCATTCAAGAAACAAGCAGCCCCAAAACCCAGTCCCCATTCCCACAATTTTATATATCTGGTGACTTTTTCAGTCGCTGGGCAGTGGAATAGTTTCAAGAGGAGCAAAAGAGTATAGTATCCATCTTCTGCTAAAGCCTGATGACAAAAGAGATGGAAAATAGTGGCTAGTTTCCTTGTTAGTATGTAGATTATCAGTTTCCTGCATCCTTCATAAGTTCTAAATATACAGTCTAAGTAAGTGTGTTAGAGCTGGTCCCTCCTTTTTTTCTTCTTTATTGTTTTGAGAGAGGCATTTATCTTAACATGATACTTCTGCACATGAGTGCAGGAAAACATCTTCCTTATTGGACTTAACTAAGTTTTCAGTATTTCTTTGGGGCTCTTGCTTTCTCTTTTCCGTTCAGCTTGTCTTCTGTCTGGAGGTATCTTTGTTTTCCCATTCACTGAATAGAGAGCTTATGTCCCAGTTTAGCATTCTATACCAAACACCTAAAAAGAAACTTAAAAACATTTGTCATTTTAGGCCGTGGCAGAAAATGCTTCTAAATGGCTAAGAGGAGTTGATTATCTGGTTGATATTTTTGTTGTCCAAAAAACCCAAACTCTCAGCCCATTCTGAGAAACAGTTTCCTATTTTTATTGCATCCTTAATGGTATTTCATTGTCTAAGAAGACTGAGGAGATTATATTGCACTGAAAAATAATTACTTGATTTTCTGTCCTAAGATGTGTCTCTCATGTTGGCATCTAAGCAGTAAATGATAGCACAAAACCGAACATTATCTGATGACCTATTGCCAGAAGCACAGGAGTCTAGAAACCTGGCTGATATTCACTAGGCTGCTCTATGACCTTCAAAAGATGTTGGAAATATTGCATGTATAACTTTTCCTCTGTAAAGCAGAAACAATTCTGTTTCAACCTGATTGCAGAAAGCTGGAGGACAGGCATTTCCAAGGATTGTTCTTTCCATCTTGTCCCCTGTTGAAGGCAGAGCAAAGAATCCTGCTGAACCTTCGCTGGCACCAGGTCTGAGAGAGGAGGAGCAACCTTGCTGTCTCTTCAGGGTTTCCTGGATTCTGCAAAGCACAATGGGAAGATGCTTTGTGAAGCATGTGATTCTCCTGGCTTTCAGGGGAGGCTAGCAAAATCTGTTTGATACCTGTGAACTTCCATCCCTTTCTATAATATAAGGAAAAGCTTCATATTTCAGAGGCATAGTATGGAGCTAAGGTTAATAAAGCTGGTGAGGTGTTTTTATACATATGTCTGTGGTTCGAGAGACTGTAACTGTCAAAAGTAACGTGAGTGGAACGTAATAGAGTGGGGTGAGAGCATGGGATGAGTTACAGAGCCACAGAGAAATGTAATTTAACAAAATAGATGGAGGAATACAGACCAATCTGATCAGCTCAGGGAGCTGCTGGCAGCTTGCTTACCTCATGCTGAATGCTGTTCATTGCTTAATCAGTCAAGACATAACTCCCCAGACTGTGTTTGGGGAATCGAGGGAAGAAATATTAAAAAAATATTTCTCTGGATGCATTCCAAGGCTCAATTTTGACACTTTTTACTACTGTCATATGCAACTTTTACGTGTCGGCTCAACAATAGAGCACTGTTATTCAAGCTCAGTGTATTCCTTGACAGGCTTACAAACTGAAAAGGGAAATTACAGAAGAGAGTGGAAATAGGGAATCAGTCATAGAACTGGCCAAGCAGTAATCTTCCATCAGCAAACAGGCAATGCAGCAGCAATGGTTCTCCTGTTAGCATGTTCCAGAAGGGCATTTTAGAGTGTGATCCCAGTGATGACATCAGTTTTAGGAATATGGTGACACTGGCCAAGTTTCATGTGCTGAGCATGCAGCCAATGCTGCTGGCTCCCATTAGACTTGCACTTCCTACATTTGAAGTATAAAACTGTATACATTTTTCCATCTCTGAAACCCTATAAACATTTCACTGCCTCTGCAGTGGAGTGCAGTGCACAAAGGGTACTTAGAAGGGATATTAGAAAGCTCTCTAACAGCAACCCAGCATGAAAGGGTCTCCCACTCCTTGTGTTCACACTCACTGGGAGGGAAGAAAGTGATCCATCAGTCATGGGACATAAAGGAATGAACAGGGAATAGAAATTACATTCATGTCAAGCTAAAATTAAACCTCTGGATAATTTTGTTTCACCTCTGATGCATTTAAAACTTTGATTAACCAGACCTGGCTTTTCTTTAATGGAGACCACAATTTCATTTTCTTTGTAACTTACTTATGCTTATTGCTGGCAAACCAAATGAGTCATGGTCTCTTAAGTCCAGGTCTTTACACATACTGACAAAAGAAATGCTCATGCAGATTTCAGCCAACATATTCCCACGCTGACAAATTCTGATTACTTCACCTTTATATCCTCTCTGATCCTGTTGACTGTTACATCTCACAAATGGAAGAGATACATCTAATGAAAATGTAAACACCACCACCCTGTGTCTCAGTTTTCTTCTTCCCCCTCCAAAAAGAAAAGACCAAAGGCTCTTTCATTTAAAGGCTACAAAGATTTTAGGTGAAATCCCAGTGTTATTGAAGGCAATGTCAAAACTCCCACTGAGTTCAATCAGGTCAGGATTTCACTGCCTGGTTTTGTAAAGTCGATGAATAAGAGGATGTGGGATATGGATATATAAAGCAATCACAAATCATAGAATGTGAGTCATGCACTGTATGAGCTGGGCTTTTACGATACAAGAAATAGGGTCATCCTGGAAAACTGAGTTGCAAATCTAAAGCTGATAAAAGGGAACTGTTTTTATCCCGTGCTTAATTACTTCTGGAACACTGTGGCACAGTTTTCACATCTCTGAGTGAAGGGCTTAGCCAGAGTCAACATTAGCTGTTGAATAAAACCGGGCTTGAATTACAAGCAGTGAGCATGGAGATATGTAGTAAGAAATAAGCATTATAAATGTCTATATATCAATAAATGAGGATTAAAACAAACCCAGATGAGCTTTGGCAAAATGTTTTGTTGTAATCACACACTTCTGAAAGCCAGGGAAGTGACAATTATTGCAATACTTTCTCATAAAGTATTCCTATTTGCCATCTTAGCTGAAGGAAGAGAGTTACACGATACAGAAGAGATTCCATAGGTTCTGCTGGAAATAAATGTGAACAAAGAGATGATGCTGTGAAATTAGTGTGCGCCTTGTATGCCCCAGCAATAGACACAAGGGTATAACACTGAGTAACCTGACGCTTTCTGATGTGGACAAGAACTGCACTCTGTGCCCTGCCACTTACTGTCCCATCTTTGCAGTGTGGCAGGAGCTTACAGAGAAAAAAAATTTACTTGATGCAAGCAAAAATTCAAGCCCTTAATTACAAACTTAGAAAGAAAGTTAGAAAGAAAGATCAAGACAGGAGCAGGGGTTTGGAGTAGGTGACTAGAGGTCCCTTCTGACCTGAATTATCCTGTGATCCCATGAAAACACAAGAACCTGCAAACTCAATATGCACCAGGTCTCAGTCTCCTGTTATTGCAACAAGGAATTTCTCTGTTGCCTTTCCTGGCTGTGAGGGCCCAGCTCGATCGTACTGCTCCTTACATCACATCTGCAGAACATCCTTATTGATCTCCTAGCTAGGGGATCTCTGTACTGTGGCCTTCGTTTAGGTATCTGGCACTTGCAAAAATTTTAATGGATTGCTCTTCACTTAATGCTGATTCCTCTACCCATATAAACCTTTTTCTCCTAGGGAATCAACTGAGTTGAAGTTACAAATCCACAGTTGCAATGTTCTGCAAATTATGTATCTGAGAGGTATGTTTTTCATTCACAGTGGTCTTTATGTCTGCTGGGTTTTACAGACACAATTAACGGCACATGGATTCATATCTTTTAGTTTAAAGGGCACCCTGTCACAATATGTTGTTGGTTTCCAGATCAGTAATATGTTAATAAATTCACCCTGTTAAAAGCCAGAGCAAGCTGGACAAAAAAAATAAACAGAGGAAAAAGAAAATCAAAACTTTTTCATTAAAAATTTCACATTTTTTAAAAGCTTGAAAATGCCATCATTTTTCAAGCACTCTAGTTCAGAAAATACTGCTGAGGTCACACGATAACTTGTCAGTCACCTTAACCTTGCTGATTGCAGCTACTGAGTAACAACTCACAAACAATTTTCTCTTTCCATTCTTGCTGGATTTGTTTCATTCTGACAGAGGAAGAAAAAAAGATGATGACTTTATCTTTGTATTACTTGTACTTAGCAACTGAGATGTTTGTCCAAATTGGGTGCTCTAATGTTTGTTCCTGCCATGTATCATTCTACAAAGAAAGCACCAGCATTGGGATTTTACCTAAAGACCTTGGACCAGATCCTGGATCCCACTGAGTCTGTAATAGCAGGTTTATTATATAACTGATTCAGCTTTGATTTAGTTCAGAGAGTCTGGCTTTTAATTGTAAAGAAATCCATAAGCCAGGAGGGGAGGGAAAAGAATCACTGTGACTCATCCAAAGACCTAGTTAGCAGAGTCCTTTTTTTGGATCTTTTCCACATGTAATTAACCTTTCAAACATTTGATATAATCCACTTGCTAAAGGAGGTTCCCCTCTTTTAACCCTGGGAGCACCTTATCAAATTATAGAAAACACCTTCACTGCAGACAAATTCAGTAATCAAAGTTACCAACCACGGTTATTTTACCATCGTTTAAGAAAGAGTATCAAAAGAGTAGATAATAAAAATGTTTCATTTGGATACAGTCTCATTTTGGTACTTCTGCTTTAAGAACTTTGATGGAGAATATTCCTTTAGAATGACTCCCTTCTGAAATAGCATTAAAATTACTTATTTCATAAATTAATGGTGAGAGTTATCTTACTGTTTTACAGATAGGGAAATATGGGCTGTATAGTTTCATGTAAGGATTGGGAAATTCAGCTTAGAGTATTTATGGATGATTTAAGAGAATTTGTAGAGGGGACAAGTATACTGATCTTACTTGAACCTATGACATCAAAATGACTATGAAAAAGCCACTATTTACAAAAACTCCATTATTGAAATTGTTCAGGAATAGGCAAGCCATTCATATAAAGAAAATAAAATCTGATTAAATTCCTCTCTTTCAGAGTACCAGAAATCTGTTCATGCATTCTTTTCTAAAATAAGTAGTTGAAAGAAAACATGTTTTAGCACCTTAAGCCATAATCAATGGTTTTATTCCAGAATATTCTGGAGCTATAAAATAATGTCAGATGAGCTGTATTTTTTATAAATCTTACTTGTTATCACTTAAGACATGATGAAAATTTATCATTTTGTCATCCCCTATCCTCACAAAAACCAAACCACACCAAACCAAACAAAGCAACCCCCCCCCCCCGAATAAGTCATTAACATCTCTATAAGAAAAAAAAAGTAAATTTCATCATTTGGCAGAGCTTTATAACTTTATCTCATCACCATCTCTTGAGCTAGATATCTCACATATGTTCAGTGTGGCATTGCCTTGGAGTTCTGGATGATGTCCTTGCTGTTTGATTGACAACTGACAAAAAAGTCCCTGACTATACAAGTAACCATTTGCAATGCATTGGTTCAGTTGCACAGTACCAGAAAGCCAATATCTGTGTCCTAATGCAGCTTCTGTATATTGCTCCCCTTTGGGCTCCTGGGTCTGCAATGAACCACTGCATTTTACAGCAATACATAAAAGAAAACCCGGATCTCTAAGTGTATCTGGTTGCTCTATAGAAAGATGTATGTCAAACCAAAGCAGGTGTGTAAGTTGATTTTTTTTCCAGTTAGTTTATTTATAAAACCTGACAAGCACGGAAAGATAAGCAATGATTTTTTTAGAGGGTGAAACAATATGCAAAACCAAATTTGCACAGAATTAACATTCTGACAATCAAAAAAAGAAAATAAAAATAAATTGAATGCAAGCATAAAAAGCATATGATACTTTTAATGTCATGATACTAGAAAAAAACTGTAGGTCATTCCAAAGACTGGGATCTCACATTCTTAAAAATAACTGGATTATTCATTTGAGAGGTCAACCTGACTGATGATCTGTACAAAACCTTGTAGTAAAATTTTCATTAAACCTTTTATCATCAATTAAATCATTCTTCAGAAAGGTATATTGATTTCATTCTTCTGTTGTAAATTAAATTGTTCTTAGAGGAACGCTTTGAGATAAAAATGTTTATTGTTTTACTTTAAAGAATGCCATTTTTAAGTGGGATTATCCTTTCAAAATCACTTTATTTTCTGCTGTTCTGTCATTTTATTTTTCTGTTTTCTCATGACAGTACAGAATACTGCATCAATCAGCAGTAATTCACAATAATATAAAAATATTGCTGGACTTTATTACATGTCTCAAACTTTAAAGGTTTACTGTAACAGCTGTTACTACTGATTGAAACTACTGCTTTTCTAGAAGTGAATGTCTCCTGTGTTTACTGTAATAAAACACTTTGGCTCTTCAAATACAAAAGAAGATAAACTCAATATAAAATAATTATGTGAACAGCAACTTTCGGTACTTTTTGTTGGGAGGATATTTTTATTTTTATAGTGAAAGCAGTTCAACGTCTATCTCACTTCCTTCAGGATAACTGGAGTACTCATGCCATGTAGCATTAAACCCCCAAGTAATGAGTCTAGGCTCTCTTTCTGTCAATATAGTTTATGGACAGAGATGCATAACTACAGAGAGTCAGTAAGAGCAGAAGCTTGAAATTCTCTAAAATGCTTCTAGCTCAGTACTCACTGAAAAGCGATCTTATGACAAACAGGCTGCCAATTTAGGGACCTAAATAATTGGTTACATGCTTAATGTAGGCAGTGTAAATACATACTATCTCCAGGCAGTATTTACAAATACCTAGCTAAAATAATTTAAAAATTCAGGAAAAAAAGAGAATAATTATATCATGTCATAGTATAATATTGCATATATAATGATATATTGAGTTATATTGTTGTTGGTACAATGTGTCACAATGTGATGAAATTTAGTGTGACAGGAGATGTCAAATTATACAGCAATAATTCCTACGTGCCATGATATATTGTAATAATAATATAAGATGAGAAATTTCAAAAATTGTATATTCTTCTGATGCAGAATTTCTGGTTTTGCCCTGAAATGAAGTCTCTTCAAAACCACTTCTTTGTGAAAAGCTTTTTGGTGGGTTAGCCTTAGCTAATAGCCAAACGCCCTTCTCACTTCCCCTCCTCAACAGGACAGAGGATGAAATCGGATGAGAAAGCTCGTGGGTCGAGATAAAGACAAGGACATTGCTCACCAGTCGTTGTCACAGCTAAAACAGACTCCACTTGTTGAAAATTAGTTCACTTTATTGCCAATTTAAATAGATTCAGGTAGTGAGAAACAAGAAGACAAACATTAAAACACTTTTCTCCTCAGCTGTGCCCTGGGGTGGGCGGGTTGGAGCCGGCTGGAACCGGCTGGAACCGGCTGTGTCCGGCTCGGGGCAGCCCCGGCCTCTCCTCACAGAGGCCGCCCGGCAGCCCCCCCTGCCAGCGCCTCGGGGCCTGTCAGAGACTGAAGGAGTTAATGTCTCAAACGTTGTCGGGGGGGGGGGCAAGTTCTGCTTAATGGCGGATTCTGGGGAACAACGAACCCTGCCCAGCCACTGACCGCAGGCAGGGGAGATGTCGGTTGGCTACAGGGCGCAGAGGGTGGGCCGGAGGGTGGG
>NW_010972577.1:2663878-2763075 GCF_000737465.1 Haliaeetus leucocephalus
GTGGAACAAGTCATTGTACAGCAACAGCTACTACAATTATGGGAACATTTTTTAAAAAAAAAAATCTTTTTAGATTTCCATCTTCCAGGATACACAACACTTTTCTTCAGAAAGTCACTCAGAGTCATAAGGCTTCTCATGTTCAAATCTTGCTTGGTACTGGTGCTCTAGTTCAGGGGAAGCTGCACTTTCAGCTCCATTTTTGTGGTTTTTCTTACAGGGCAGCGAGTTGCTCTGCTGTACCTGATCATGTGGAAAGCTTACTAGCTAAAGCCTCATTTTTAAAAATTGATATGCATTTCAAAAGTACTAGAGATAGTTTTCAAATACAGGAATCAATTATGTACTTGGAACACAGTAATATTCATTGTACCTTTGAAAGGCTGCCTCAAGACAGAGCATTTTGGTACACCAGACTGTTTCTGGGCAGTCCCAAGATAGGAGATGGGTGAATTCTCCAAAGTGGATGAATGAGAAGAACATGGATACTGATAGTATAGATGCAAAAAAACTTGAATAAACCCTGACAAAAGTCCAGCACTGGAAGATGCGACTTACCACACACTGGCTCAAAACATGCCTTCATACTAAGCTATAGAAATGACAAGCACTATTACTTGTGAGGTTATTTTCCTGATATTACTCAGCTGTTCATCAACTTTAGAAGTTTGAAAGAAACCTTGAAACAGCTGCAGTTACTCTGGTGATACATGGAGCACTTCAGAGACTGCAGGGCCAGGAGGGACCACTAAGATCAGCTAGGCTGAGCCCTGAGGCTCTCAGCACATGGCAGGTACCAGCCCATGAGGCAGCCCAGACCTCAGCGCACCTGCAAGGCAGCCCAAAAAACAATACAAACAGTAGACTTCACCTGGTTCATCAACAACAAAAGCGTTGGGTTTGGGGCTAGATAAGGCCCTGCTACCAAGTTTAATTTGAGGTTATTTTCCTCGAGTGGGAAAGCAAATGAATTTCCTGATCCGGAAACTATATTAGAACTGTATCTTCAAGCTATAAGCTATGTAGAGAAACACTCCATAACTAAACTTAGAACAAACACATGTTATTTTGAATACCAAAGGCTACTGCAAAAAGCCAGTCTTCAAAAGAAAATGAGTGCTGTGAATGCAAGCTTAACACAGCTTGCAGTACCTGAGACAGACTGGGTACAGCAAAGACTTTGAAGGTGATAAGAAGTGCCAGTGGTAATATAAGTTTTTGGCAGGCCCGACAAGTGTGTGCATTAAGGACAGATTTTGAGGAGTTCATAGAGAAAGCTAAGAAGACAACAGTTAGGCTTTTCCCTCTACACAGAAGCGTGTGACTAACAGCTATCATATGCAGCAGAGCGAAATATAATGTAATTATAATAGCTTCATTTTTCTTCCATGCTCAGTATTGTGAGCAGTGTGGAAAAAATGGTAGTGAACACTAGTATTGCTTTTGCAATATGGCATATTGCAAAAGAGAAATGCACAGAATATTATATTACCATAAAAACCGTGTTTAAAATTTCAGATCTTAAAGATAACATTTAAGGCAATTGTAGAGCTATTGCTTTTCAAAAGACGCCTGATTTAAATAGAGGTTTTACAATTTTAGGTGTAACCAGAGCCCATTCTACAAAGCTCAGACTAGACTCCTATACATGTATGGTTAAGCTGTAATGCCCAGATATTGTGTTTCATTTCTATTAGCACAGTTTAAAGCTTCTTCCATTTATAACATTAAGAAGTGTTAATGAACAGAATAATCACAACTAAGCTCACATTATGCAACAATTTAATTTCAATGGCAGAGTCAAGCAATCTCTTCTTGAGACAAAGGAATCAACAAGTGATCAGAGGAACATATATCCCCTTATGATCCTTCTAAATCACTGCCTTCTGCAAAGTCCATGCTTTCAAAGATCATAAAGGTTCTAAAAATGAGAAAAACAGGAAAATGGGGGGGGGGCTTATGAATCCCTGTGGATCTTAACTGGTTTTTGGCATTGCAACATCTTCTGGAGGAATGACTATGTTTACACAGTCTGCATTTTATCTGCAGAACCTTACATGTTGAAGAATTCTAAGTGCATCAAGAGTTAAATGTTCTATACAAGTGTATAGAGCTCAATAATATCCCAAAACTGGGATTAAATAACTAACACTGGTACTCAAATTGCCATTTCTGGTCTAGACACCCTATGAACTCCAATGACCAATATTGGCATTGGCTACCAGTATCTGTTCTGAGACTGTTTCCTGCTTCTGTTCCATGAGACCTTATTTCCATTGGTCTTCTACGTGCATCTTTCTACTCACCTCCCTGTCATACATATTAAAGTAACATGAAGGGAAAGAGAAAATTACAGAAGCAGCAGGAACAATTTCAGGAATGCAGATAATGGTGGACTATGTTCAATGAAGCATGACAGAGTGTTTCTGAGTGTGAACAGTTAGGTATTCCCATTTGCAAGTATTAAATAATCACATTGTTATAACAGAATTGTCAGAAGGAGGAAGGAAGGAGGCAGAGCTGTGCTGGAAAGCGGCAGAAGTTGGGGTGTACTGAGCACAGTTAAGAGCAATAGGACAGAGGCAATAGAGAGAAGTAAAAGATGGGGGCTTTGGCACATATTGGCCTTCCTTTTTGAAGTGTCTGTGGTCAGCAGTGTCTGGAGCCTGCAGTGAGAGGGACTGGTGAAGCCGTAGCAGAGACATAAAACAGTCCTCAGCCAGGCTGACGCCAAGTCTGCTCAGCACTCTCTGCGGACCTGATCATCCAGCCAAGAGAGCGAGGTTTATAAGGGAATGGATTATGGTTTTACACCTTGTGGCAAGGAAAGCACATCATATTTCACACACCGCCTGCTGTGTCATCTAGCTGGAAAACGACAGCTGCTTATACTGTAAAATGCCCATTTGAAAGGAGACCAGAGTGGTATCAATCACAATAGGCAATTTCCTTCATTCTTCAAGTAGGCAATGTACATACAAACACTATAGAGACAGTTGAAATCTAACTAAAGGCTTATCCAATTTAGTTTCATATGCTGCCCCTGCAGTCCTTCCAAAGCTACAAATCCCTCTACGGGATAAAAGACCAGTTGAATGTTGCTTTGTTTTTCTGCAAGATGGAGTTTGCTGTCCTATTTTTCACACAAATACAAAGTAACAGCTAGTTTGTCTTTGCCCTGTACTTCATTTTTGTACAGTTACTTGACAGCTATGTATGAAGATGCATGCATAATCTCTTATCATCTCATCTACAACATCCCAGTCATCTAGAAAACTGAAAAGCTAGACTTAAAAATAAATAGTACTTTTCATTTTGGGGCAGCATAAGGCATTTAAATGACAGTGTACCACTGAACCAAATTCCTGAGGTATGTCAATTTCTTCTGCAGTTCTAATGTTTGTTTATATTCACTTAAATGCCTTAGCAAGAAAGAGCTATGTTTATAATTTCTTTTCTTAACAATAAACTTAATATATAAAAAGTCAGCAGTTAAAAGATCTTAGAATATAAAAGGTCATATATGTCCAAATTTCACCTGTTTTGGGGGAATACAACTGAGATCATTTTGATCTGAAGATACAAAACAATACATGTGCAAGACTGCTTTCAAAATCTCTAATCAGAACATTGTCTGTCTTTTGTCTTCAAAACAATCAATTAACCACCAGACTTCACTATGAATAATTGATACATATTAAACATGGTGGTCAGAATACAGATCAGAATCTTTTAGCAAAACTTATTTGTAGCATTGGCTTGAAAGCAGACTCTTTCTTGTGATAAAGCATTTCAGTCAATATCTGAATATACAATAAGCATAGAAGTCTTGAGTACTGATGATCAGAGTACTGATTAAATTTTTTTTGCAAGGTTTATTTCCTACTGAGACAATGTTACCTTAATATGTCACAAGTCCTTGCTGGAAACTTTATAGACTTTGATAATTTTATTGCAAATATCTTTTAGGCAAGTATGCCTATCTATTTAGATGCTTCTATGGCCACATCACAGCTGATCATCTCATCATGGTTATACGTCTCTCTCTACCACATTCCTCTGAGATAGAAAAAACACATTCCCTTTTACCAACAAAGCTGAGTACTTTAAAGAAACAAAGGGCCAAATCCAAAGAATGACTTTCAATGACTAAAGTAGAACTTAAAAATAGTATAGGAATCCATGTCTAAAATTGTGCTTCAGAATAACTTATGAGCTGCTTAACTTAGACCATAAGTTTTTTACATCAAAGTGAATGAAATTCTCAAGTGTTCATAGTTGTATACATGCCCAGACCAAGTCTGGCTTAAGAAATCAGTCTCATTAGATTCTGTAAGCTTAACGGCACTGCACCCAAATTTCCAAATTCATCTGGCACACTCACAGAGTCACCACTCTTCCCTCCCAGTACAATTAGTCTTGCTCTCTGCACAGCATAATGGTACACCTTTGGCAAGAGAGGGGTGAGGTGCCCAGCCAGGGAGTGACTGCCTCTTGTACCTGTGGGGCATTTGCTGAAGAAGGAGAAGGTGGGATCTGACTAAAACAGGACGAGCCAAGGACCTGTGCTTCCCCTTCCCTCCAGCTAATTACACATGCTAATCTGAAAGTGGAGCACCTCTCACTAGTTCTTTCAAATAATTGTTGCTAATATTTATAGTTTTGACTGGCTTAGGGATTCTAGAGCTCAAATTCCTGTGAGTTTTATGCAGAGAACACTTCAGTGCTTGACTGAGCTCCAGAATTGGGTTACAGCTCAGGTACACCACTGATGAGCATTTCCTAGGGCTAGCTACAGTAACATCAGTATGATCAAGAAAGGGACTTGGACATGGTCTCCCATATTACCAACAAGTGATCTCACAGCTGGGTATGTTTGAACAAGGGTGAAGCTTTTCTGGTTCAAATACCAGTGCAGTACTTTTAAAAAAACAAATAATTTCCCAGAACTTAACTAGAAGTGGAAAAAATGAGTGCAAACCAGTGGGCTTCCAAACAGAATATTTCAAACCACAGCAGTGGTATGGCATCTTCTTTCTCTCCTTTGCCTCAGAGAAATAAGGTCATATAGCCATATGGTTATAGCCATACAGACAAGTTGGGGTGAGTTTCGTGTTTATCTTCTGCATGGACTTATGGCCATATCATTTAAAGGGCTATCAATTAGCATTGACTTTAAATTTAGATAAGTAGGCTACATACTACATAGCGATACATACATTGCAGCCAGTATATACTGGACAGTCCTGCTGAAGCTAATGCTGAAGCTCCACGTCCATCTCACTGATGACAAAAATTGCAATGCATCATTTTTTTTTATCCCTATAGCTGATGTAACCTTTAGTTCTGCATATTTAACTTAACAATTTAACATAACAGGGTAGTTTTAAACCCAGCTGGCAGGGACAGACTCACTTAGTAAGAATAGCACAACCTCATGAGTTACAGATCCTGTCTCTCAGGTTGAGAACCAGCTGGTTCACTGCCAAGACCCCATCATTAAATTGCAACTGCAATGGGTCAGGTTAAACAAACAAGCAAACAAAGAGCAAAAACAAGCAAACCCCCATTTTGTACCAGAATTTATTGTGCTAATAGGTCATTGAAGCCCACACTGAACATTTAATTATTTAGATACAAAATAAGTAGCTTAAGCTGTGTCAATTAACACGAAATGCCATGGATTGTCTTGATTTTGCAATGTGGAAAAAAAAATTTCTGTAGAATTTCTCTTCTCTCATTCTTCTCAGCATTGCTCAGTGAACATACTGTCTTGCACGAAATTACCTTAAAGGTGACCTTACAAGAACATTAAATCAAAAGCTAAAATCCACCTGACATAATTTGGAAGTTTTTTTGACAATTACAGCCTACAGAAAACACTTCTGAAATTGAAAGCAGCTGGAAGCAATGCCGTACAAAGATACGAAATGTAGAAAGCCATGCCTTTCTCCACATATAGTGTTATTTGCATCATACCTTTATTCAGTTTCTTCAAACCGCTCACGACCTGCAATACAGCAAGTGGATAGAACCACTGACACCCTGTCTCTTTACCTCATAGCAATGCCTGTGAAAAAAAATCTGGTCTAAGAAGAAAAGGGAATAGAAAGGGGTTGCAGAGGCAGGTTTGCGAAGTCCTTTCAGCTGAAAACTCTACAGTCATAGCTGATTAATTAACCTTTTTAAAAGGGATTTGGGGAATTAAAGGCCTTCATAAAAGATGAGAGAAAGTATTCTATTCCATTTCTGTATTTAGATTTTTTTTATTGTTCTGTCCTTTTAATTTGACAGACATTTGTACTTTTAAAGGCAGCAATGAGTTTTAAAATGTATATCTCTACCCAAATGTATGCAAAGCAATGATTGTGTTCATTCTCACCTGTGGTCATGAGCTGAAAAGTGGTGATATTTGTACTGCAAGACACATGAGCTTTCTGAGAAATGCACTACTGACTCACTAATTCTCCCTGCATTACCATAGGAAATTACTAGAATAAAGATTTCCTGGAGGTTATGATTCAAGAAGAATGCAGCCAGATTTTCTCAGGTACAGAATGACTTAACAGACTTTTCAGAGGATTTGTTTTATTATTTTTTTCCTGCTTTTACCTGCTGATGATAGATAATCCTTGGAGTGTAGTGGGTGGGTGGGTGGAACAGAATATGCAAAGACACACAACAGAAGTGGTCCTGTCACATCAGCCTCATTATTGTCTTTACCTCTGAAGCATTTGATATCTGATTTATCTTCTAGGTGCAGCATCTCAGTGCTAAATTAAATGGGGTTTTAGTAAACATCGTAACAGAATCAACATCTGTATCAATTCTCATAGACATAGCGATCATCTCATAAGCAACTGCCAACAGTTTTGTGTTAGCTGGGAGCCTGTCACGGTCTTGTGTTCAAATGAAAGCAATTAGCTGTTTGTATGCATTCAGTTTGCAAGCTGTCATATAATGATACATAATGTTGAAATTAATGAAACCTGCCTTCTAAAAACAATTTTGATGGCAGACCCTCAGCTGTCATCCCACCCTTTCCATCAAGCTTATGCAGTTTGTGTCATGCCATGAACATGATGACCTCAGGTATTGTGAAGTTAACTGAATTATACAAAAAAAACTTAGAAAAAACCTCAAGCAGAGATGTACCAGCCTTAGGTTGTACTCCCATATTCCTTAATCAGGTGAGATTCTCATGAACTCAGCTGCAGGGCTCAGACACTGAATCAGGTCTTAATACTGCTTTTGCTGTATTAGCAACCATATGAAATACCTGAATCTCCATCCAATTCTTTCTGTTTCATGGACTTCTATCACTTTAATAATAAAACTGGAGGTAGATATTTCTTAATGTGTGTCTTACAGTATCACTTTTGTGTTCCATTATGTCCATAGCTGAAAGGAATAAGAAGGAGTGTAAACATTCTCATCCATTTTAGTAACAAAACTACAGTTCAGAATGTCTTCCCTGAGTGGCTGCTTAAGTTTGTGGATGCTTCATCTTTTACTGATGTCCCACAGTTTTTTCAGTCTGAGCTGCTAGTGGGCAGCTAGTGGTTAGTTTAAAAGTCCAAAAAGCTTATTGCATATGCTACCTCAAACTTCAGCAACTTTATGTTTTTGATGCAAAAAGAAGAAAAAAAAAAAACCAAAAACCAACAACAAACCCCAAACCTCAAAACTTTTAGAAGTAACATTAATTCTTACACTAGCCTTTATGGTAGGGGAACAGAAGGAAACTTCTGTTTCCCTGTAACATTCTGATTTGTAATGGTACAAAGCAAAATGTTAAAAGAAGTGGCAGGTAATCATTATGCTCCAGGGGAAAGTCTGGGGAATAGAAAGGGCTGGTTTACTAAAAAATAGTTCTGCCTAGCAGACTAAGACTGTGACTGAGGATGAGAGGAGGGAAGACAAGGCATGAGAACTGTAGCTTCACAAATATAATGTGTTTCTTCAGGTCAAAACAAATGCAAAAACTCTACATATACAGCAGGAGAGGAAGGCAGGCAAACAACACAAACTATCATTCAGGCTGCCGTTTGAATGAAAAAGGTTTAGTCTTAAAAATCAGTAGCTGGAAACTGGTGTAATAAAATCAGAAATTCCTGTATGAGAAAAGGTTACATAGGCATATGAGTGAGCAAAGAAGGAAGAACAGTAGGTGGCAATAAAGGGAGGGTGAAGAAAGTGGCTAAGATGCTAGCCTCATTTGAATCTCTTCTACAAGAAAAAGTTGTGATTTGATGGGATAGCAAGGTTTTCCTGGCTGTATGTGACAGAGCGGCTGATGTCTACAGTCGGGAAGTTGAGGTCATCAGGAATGGGCAGCAGAAGTGTCAGAGTCACCACGGTGTTTTCTACACCTTGCTACATAATGTAACAATCTGGAAAGTACTTGTGGAAAATACTTTTGGTAAATCACTAAAAAAGCCTAATGATGACCACCATCCTGAGGAAAGACACCACACAAATGGGTGGCCCTGATGGCTAACCTCTTAGAAGAGTAAGTCAACTGGATCATTAATTTTGTGACAGTCATATCTGAAAAGTCAAAATGTCCATGGGGAGCAGAAGCATAAACCTGCCCAAAAGCATAGTCATTGTCTTCAAATATAAAGACAGCAAGAGGTTAAAATTTATCAGAAGCAAGCAAAAAATCTACAAATCTATGACAAAATTGCTTTTTTATTTGGGAGAACAGTTCTATTGCATCCATTCCTGCCTGGATGACCCTCACATGGGGCAGTAGTCATTCTTGTGACAAATAGTATGTTTTCCAAAGAATGCAGTCTTAGTCATTCTGAGATTGCTATGTGATATCATAGAAGCATTCAGTTAGTTTTGTTTATGCGGGAACTTAAAATACTGTTGATGTAGGTTTGTTTTGCTTATATAAGCATGGGTTACATAGATTCACAGTTTTGTGTGAAGTGTAACACTGTCTTGAATATTTTATTCCCATCATTTTGCCAGCACCATTTTGTTTTACCAGATTTTCTTGTCTGTGTGTTTTCCTTTTCAAGGACCATTATTCTTGACTAGAGCAGCCCCGAAGCTTAGCTTGATAGGCATTTTAGAACCATGAATTAATTATAATCCAGGTCTGCAAAACCTCTTCCTCTTTTTTTTTTTTCTTTCTCTCTTTTCAACTCATTTTCTGTATTTCTCTTCTTTTATTGCTTTCAGAAGAATCTTAAAATTACAACTAAAGTATCAGTCTCTTGCTTTCAAAGGTATTCAAAATTTATTTTTTAAATACAAAAGTGAGCTAAAACCAAAGTTAAATTTTATGTAAAAAATGTATTAGTTTAATTTACAAGAAATTGCAGACACAAGGGGAATGAATACTGTGTGTGCTGCATTAGGCTTTGTTCAGATACAAGAACTCTTGCTTAAAAAACTTCAGGTGTGTGTACCAATATCACCAATCTCAATAAATTCTTTTTTTTTTAACCCCAGTCTGTGAGAATAGCATAGTCTCACAGAACTACTGCGTATTCCTTAACATAATTCTGATCTTTAATAATGAACATGTTTTTCTTTGTTCCATGTTATAGAAATCTTAAACTGTAAAAATAGTTGTGTATGGGCTTTGAAGCTGCATTCTTGAACTCTACGTGTGTGGCAGAAAGAGACTTAACTGCAAGGTTCAAGCAAGTGATTTATTCGAACTTCACTTACAGACTCAACACACCACTATTGCAGGTTTTACAGATACAATGGAGGAATGCACTATTGCAATTTTAAAAGCAAGAGTAGTACACTATTACAACCACAAATGATTCACAGACAACCACAAGCACACATATGTTTACAAACTTAAAGCATAAACAATATTCACTTACTCCTCCAGGTAAAGAAAGGCTCTCAATCCAGGGAAGTCACCTCAACCAGTGTCCCGGGGGCAGCCAAGGCGGGGAAGGGTCTCCTTCACAAGACAACTGTATAGCTGGAGAAGTGACTCCCCCATTTCCAACCTGAATCTTAGGGGTTTTATCCCCTAACTTGCAGAACAGTGCGTTTAACTGTGCCTGAGTGGATTATGTATATATGCCTGAATGATTATGTATATCTGAGGGGAGTTTCCCCTTATCTTTCTTTCTTTCTTTTGGTGGTCTGTGATTGTTTGAGTAGACAAGGTTGTCCTTTGAAACTGAAGCTTAAACCCTCCAGTTTTTCTTTACCTTGCTTCCTCAGGCAACTGAATAGTGGTTGAACTGAGACTCAGGGCATACTATTTGTTAAGGGATTTCAAGGCTCAATTCAGGTTTTGGTCCTTTGAATGGTGCAGCCACCACCCTGTTTAGTTTAGGGTTTATCAGACAACCCAGGGCTAAGCTGTTTACACAGCTCCCTGTGAGTCATCTCTGCAGCGAGACAGGGCGTCAAGGCAACCCAAGGCTGGGTCCCTTTTGTAACACACCCCCCCCCCCAGTCCCCTGTGTGTGCTAGACATGGTGACACCTGTTTGTGAACAATGAGCTGGACAATCCATACAACGTGAAGCAACTTTGTTGGTTCTGCTGGAATACAAGCAAGAGCTACTCTTTCACCAACAGAATGCATTGAATGACTCAGACTAATTGTGCATCTACAATTATTATATGAACAAGTGTAGTGATGCAGATGATGGCTTTAACAGATGCTGAATAGAAAGCTTAACTCTCCTGATTAGAAAATATGCAAAGCACTGACTGTTTTTTCTTTTATGTGCCTGACAGCACTACATAGTCTTATTTTAGCTATTGATTACTGGGCAGGGACATAGGACAAGACACTCTATAGAAAGCTTGTGTTGGAATTAGAGATTATAAGATTAACTGAACATGTAGAGATTTAATATTTTGGTAAAATTTATTGTGAGTATATCACTCATGACAAGTATGCCTGTGGGATAAGTGAATAGTTAGATTGGGTAGGGATAACTGGCAGGTAGAGTTAATCAGAAGCATATGGAAAAGTCCTTCAGTATCTGAAATTCCCCATTCCAGGAAGAACTATCCAATGGTATTTATAGAACTCACATACCTGCTTGCTAGTCAGATTTGAGAAACCACACTTAAGCATCTGTATAGCCTACTTCCAGTCAAGAAAGCTTCTATTGGTGTCCAAAATCTAACCCTAAAGGAAAGCAGGTTAGGAGTAAGCAGAAATGGGGAGCTGCTGGGGAAGCAGAATGTCTCTGGGAGTCTTGCACCTCCAGCAGATGCTTGGAAAGATCGAAGGATATCTAGGAGAGAGGTAGCAAAGCAGCCAGGAAGGATTCCTGTGGGCTAGAATTGTATCTTACATTTCTTAATTTTAATATTTTCCTTGCACATGTTGCTGTTAAAAGAGTTACTTCAAGTAAACAATTCTCGTGTTTTGCTATTAAGCTTATTAAATGCCAAGAGAGGGAAGTAACTCAAAAAAGTCTGGGTGTGAAAGCTGGTGCTGTCAGATCCCAGCTTTCTTATGGGTATGAACTAACAACCATGTGCAGAAACTAAGGGGTCCAGCTGGGATTATAATAGACAGCAATTAAGATATTAGAAACTTTTTAATATTTAGTTTAATCTTATTCATGGGCAATTTATATTTATCTATTCTTGTTCCAGCATTGTCCTTTGGCTTAAATTGTTCTCATTACTGTTACTCACTCTCCGTTGCTCTTTCTGCCTTCCTAGACTTCTACCTTCTAAATAAATGGGCTCTGTTATCCTATATGTAATGTTGTAAACCATTAGAAGAGTACTTAAAAATAATGACCTAATATTTTAAACTTGTTAAGTGGCCATTAAACTTGTTCATCTGCTCAAACAGCAAATGTGTCAATAGAAGGACAAGAAAATAATAAAAAAAAAAGAATTACTGAGTCCTCCAAAATCTGTGAAGGACCACTGACCTGTACTACACTGTTAAAGACTTGTGAAGAATCCAGGTAAACTATCCTAATGATGAACAGGAAAACTCAAGGGCATCATTACTTATAACCAAATTGCCTTGGAAGTCTCAAGTAATTTTTGAGAAAAACACTACTATTACCACTCAGTTACTTAATTTAAATTATGTGACTGTATAAACACAGAGAAAAAAAGTTTGAGATCATTCAAGAACAGTAGGTTAGAAGCTAACTTAAATATGGTAAACTAAATAAATCTCATTAGAAAATATGCATCTTAAAAGCTTTTAATCACTATGCATCACATCTAATATCAGCTAATAGCAGCAACCTGAGTAAAGTATGACAATATTGTACAAACTCATCAGGGAGTAACATGGGAATGTAACATGGAAATCTGGCTCTGTGAATAATTCCACATTATCAAATACTACCAACTGACTGTGATCCTGAGAACACATTTGTGGGTGAGTATTACTGTTCACAAAACAGGATCTAAGGGGAGGCATTTTAAAAGCTTGTGCAGCTACAAATAACTGTTCAAGCATTCATGTCAGGGTTCAAAGACAAGTTGGCAAGTGAGAGACTTCTGAGTTTCAGGAGTGCCTGGTATGGACTATATTTTATACCATGAAAGAAGACTGTGATGGAAAAAAACAGAGCATCAGCACAAAGAATTCACATTATTAGGTCAGACTTTACGCTCAGGCTCACACCTCCAGTGCAGCAGTGAAAACTCACCTTTTGAGCTCCCCAGGACATCTGTCTGCCCTGAGGTTTTATATAGGTAGCTACTATTTCTTAGATAGTATCTCCTGGCTATATTTCATATCTAAAAATATATATATATATTTAAAATAATTTGGCTATAATATTAGTTCTGCCTTTGCTTGGTACATACAGAAGGCAGGTAGTGCCTAGGAAAAGAGTAATAGACTTTACTTGTATTTGACTGAAGTCTGTTATCAATGCTGTGAATGAGGTAAGTGAATCAGTTGGCAGGAGAATATGTGAACTGAACTCGGGTAACTATTTGTACTCCATGAGATGTGGCCACAAGATATCTTGAGCAACTTTGTTTTAAGCTTTTGGAGAGAGAGTGTTGAAACCATGTTAGGCATTGATGCTGGCTAACGCCACTGCAAAAGAAGTACCTTGATGAAATTTTGTCCTAGCTACTGTTGGAAAAAGAAATAATCGCAGGCTCTGAGGATTTGAACTAAATGATATATTAATAAAGCTTATCCTTGTTTGTTTTCAGCTCATTAGACAAGGTATGGTTGGGGTTTTTTCCCACATGCATCACCATTTTGCATTCCTTTAACATGATGGATAACATTGAACATACATTATAGAGTGAATGGAAGAATCAATATTGGCAGGAACTTAAGCTTTAAAAGTAATATGAAGATTAGTACTACATGCATCTCATTAATACAGTGAAGAGAAAACTCCTTAATGCAGTCTGTGGAACCTAACTTACCTGGACTTTCTTTCACCCCCTTTTTATAGATACAGAAGGGAATAAGCAAGCGAGCATACTTGAAATGAAAAAAAAGGTTTTGGTTGGAACTGCTGGTTAAAGCACAACTCCTTTTTGGGGGGCTTGATAGCAATACGATTACTGATCAGTAGCAACCCCTTCAGGGAAAAGGCTTCAGATCCATGGCCCATCTCCAAGGTCTTTGGGTATATCTGCTGTATTCTGGGGGGAGATGAAAGCTGAGGGAACTTGTGTGGACCTTGCCCATGGTTAATGCAGCAGACCTAGGGTGAACAAGCTCTGCAGAGGTTTTGCAAAGGCAAGTTCCTTGTCAAACACAGATCTCACAGTTCTGCATGGCAGATGGAAAGGACCTGAAGAAAAGGATAAAATGGGATGAGGACCATGTGTGTATTGTTAGCTTTTCTGCACATCTTGTTCACGTGAGAACAGGTGCAGAGTCCCATGGCACCCCTTAGGTAGGTTTTGGGCCTGTCTCTCTTTGCCGGTGTTGTTTTTTCCCATCATGTCATTGAGTAGCTTAGGCTTTGCCAGGGCACTGTGGCCAGACTCATCATGTCTGCAGCACCTCATCCCCCTACGCTCCTCTCTGGAAATTGCAGAGAAACTTTCATCCTTGGCTGTACTGGCCCCATGCTCAGCCTTGTGCTGCATTCCATCTGCAGCTGGGTGATGAATTGCTGCCTTCCTGCTCTCATACACCCTCTGTCCCAGGCATGGTGCTTCTCCTGCTGGTCCCCCCCTTCCCAGTCCCAGTCCCCAGGGCCTCCCTGGCTCCTGTGCTGGCTCTAGCCTCCCCCAGCACTCCTGGCACTGGGGCTGGGGGGATCCATCACGCCTTCTTCCTCTTTCAACCTCCTTTTCCTGCCTTCTGTGCATCCCCTGGGACTGTCTGTAGAGACGTCTGTCCTTCAGAATGAAATAGAATAGAATGTGTATATGTATACACACAGATGCTCACATATATACATATATACACATATATACGTATATTAATGATTAAAGGGCTTTAAGGCAGGGGCAGTAAGAGCAGCTGTTCCTTTGAAAAAGAATATAAAACTATGACTGGTCCCCTGCTATGCCAACCAGTCCATGCTACAGTTTCCCTAAGAGTCAAATTGGGATATTTTGTACACAAAATACAAGTAAGGAAGCCAAAGGAGAGACAGCGTTCAACTCTAGCTTTGTTTTTAACGAGGATAGGAACCAGCACAAAGCAAAGTTACCTTCCTTGTTTCAAAGTTGTTTTCATGTGGGAAGTCATGGGGAATAAACACATCTGTGCTTAATCTTCTGCAAAGAAACCCACAGAGTACCTTGTGCTTTGCCAAAAGCAACTGTGACAGTTTCTTTACTGAGCTCCCAGTTTTCACATTTCACTTCCCAAACTCCTCTCATGCACGTGACTGAAACAGAAAGGAGGTTATGTGCGCACATGTGCGGCTGGTTTCCAACATCAGTCTTTCATGGGTGACATTTAAAAAGGTTTTGAAATGAGGTCGTACTGGCTCGACTCATTTCTCCCCGATGCTTGCTTTGTTCCAGCTGCACGGGTGTGTGTATAAATAACAGTTTGTCTCCCTTGACAACTTCCTGAATTAGAACAGCACTTGTGGTCAATCACAGCAGAAAGAGCAGCAGGGAAATACTTGGGCCCAGCAGGCACAATCATGCCATTTGTTGACTAGTAAAGTGGGTGCTTGTGTCGCAAGTGATGTCCTTTTGCCTGCTCTAATAACTATCAGCTTTTCTGCTGTGCTTTAGAAAGATGGTCAATCTGCTGCGTTATCTCTTGACAGCTCTAATCTCTTGAAGGGAGAAAATGCAGGTAAGAAGAACAGAGTTAGGTGACTTAACTGCTTCTGAGCTGGGATTCAGGTAAGCCTTTAAAAGGTGGGGTCTCCTTTTCCTTCTTCTTTTCTTTCACTAACCTTGACTTCTTGTGGCTTCAAGAAGAAGACAGATCTGTAGCTCTTGCTGCTTTTCTATCTCTAAGTGGCTGGTTCTCCACCAACAGTACCTGAAAACTTGTCTGTTTATTCATACAGGAATCAATAAGGAGATCCTTCTGTAATACTGCAGCCAATGAGCCTGAAATTACTTTTCTCTTGTAGGTTGTCGTGGTTTAACCCCAGCCAGCAACTCAGCACCACACAGCCACTCACTCACTCTCCCCTCCCCCCCCCGGTTGGATGGGGGAGAAAATCGGGAAAAGAAGCAAAACCCGTGGGCTGAGATAAGAACGGTTTAATAGAACAGAAAAGAAGAAAGTAATAATGATAATGGTAACACTAATAAAATGACAACAGCAATAACAAAAGGATTGGAATGTACAAATGATGGGCAGCGCAATTGCTCACCCCCCGCCAATTGACACCCAGTTAGTCCCCGATTCCCCCCGCCCCCACTCCCCCAGTTCCTATACTGGATGTGACATCACATGGTATGGAATATCTCGTTGGCCACTTTGGGTCAGCTGCCCTGGCTGTGTCCTGTGCCAACTTCTTGTGCCCCTCCAGCTTTCTCGCTGGCTGGGCCATGAGAAGCTGAAAAAACCTTGACTTTAGTCTAAACACTACTTAGCAACAACTGAAAACATCAGTGTTATCAACATTCTTCTCATGCTGAACTCAAAACACAGCACTGTACCAGCTACTAGGAAGACAGTTACCTCTATCCCAGCTGAAACCAGGACATAGGTATATAGACTTGATAAAACTTTTATATGATAGTCAGCTAGAAAGAATTCAGAGTTTCCATATTGTACATCTATCTGTCTCTTCTGTTCTAGCACTCATCATGTTTGCTGAATAAATAGTACGCTGTGGATTTGGTCTCAAGACCAATGTTAAAATGTGCTGTAGACACAGAAAAAGTAAATTAGTCAGAAAGTATAGGTTTTATGAATAAATCTATTTATGAGTAACTGTAGTAAATTAACAACTAATAGGTTAACTGCCAGATTTGAAAATGAATATAATTGTCACTGCTACCTTTTATTGTTTTCTCCAGCAAATGCATAGAGAAACTTAGAGGTCCTCACTTTTCCCAAGAAGTTTTTCTGTTCAAAGGAAGTGGTATGGGTGAAGGGGGGGGGGCAGGGGGGGTGGACTTCCACGAGATGTACACAATTCTGAAAGTTCCAAAACAATGCTGGGTTTTAAAAATGAGAGAAACTTGTAACATTTCAGCAGTCTAACTGCTTCATACGTAGTTAGAAAGGTTGTCATTTGCATATTATTAGCTTTGCTGACTAGCACTATGATAAAATTCCTTGCTTGCTGTGGTTCTGTTTTATTTAACTAAACTACTCTCCATTTTTCTTTACCTATGTGTTGATTTTAATGCAGCAAGACAGCTTAATCGGGGATGCATTGTCTTTTAACGTTTGTCAATAAGGGAGTGGGGTAGTATCTAAATTTGCTTCCTTTCATTGCTTTGACCCAGTCATGCAGAGGCTTGCTGGAAGATGATGTCTGTATTCACATTTCTGTTGTCCCATAATATTTAGAAAATTTAATTGAAGATAGACTACCTTGTATAAGTTCCCAAATCAATGTAGACAATTTCAAGAAGCATCTGATTTTATATTGTATTATGGATTGTACAATGGGACAAGCTAAGCCTACATAAGCGTACAACACAAAAATTGCTTGCAGAAGTGTCTCCTTTTAGTGATCTGTTGTAGCAATTTGCCACAAACCCAGATCTTTCAAAGGCAGTAACTGCTCTAGAGTCTCCTTGTCCACTCCTTGTCCATCTTGGTGATGGTCCCTTTCAGGATACCACCACTGTACCCTGAAGCATGCTTTGGAACTTACTATAAGATAAACTACTAATTAAATATTAGTTTACCCAGGCCTGCATTCTAATTTATAACAGTTGTTACCTTAGACCAATAAATAAATGGGTAAAACATGACCATGCGTTATATATATGAAGGTACATGTAAATACATTTTAAGCCTGCACAGGAAGAACTTTAATTTAAGTGAAAATAACATTTTTCATTAAGTTTTATTTTATAAAGGATTTCTTTTTTATTCTGTAGATAAATACTGAGCCCAATAGACTAAAGGAATTCACACTGGGTGAACACCACAGAGTTGTTTGTTTGTTCAAACAGTACTAAGCATGATAAAACACAATTTAGTGTCCTCTGTACACACACAGTTCAGACCCCTTTGTTTCTTAAATGTTAGACTTATCATTTAATAAATAAAAATAGATTAACTCCTCTGTTGTTTGTTTTTCTGAAAATGTCAGGGTATATTTTGACAGAAAATAGAATACCTTTAAGTATATTGGCAATATCTGCCTTCAATGCAATTGAGAAACTGAGATTCAAAAAGAACCTCAATTCTAACATTTGATATGGTCAATAGTAAGAAACCAGTTAGGTTCTGTTTTGAAGGCAATGTCACTTAGATTTACATATGTTTTAACAAATCTTATTAATGAAGATAATGCTACAACACTTGAAAAGATTTGTCATAAATGAGAAGTAAAAACAAAACCATAAAACCCTTAGTCAAATACACTGCCATTTTAATAGATTCAATTAATATATTGGATCATGACTCATTTTGAAATGAACAGATGCCTTTTAGTTACTAACCTCAGATGGGCAAAGATGTCTCTGCTGTTGTCAAGTGGTGAGAATCTAGACAGTATAGTTCATCTTCTATTCAATAAAGATTTAGTAGGGGTCTTGAAAGGAGCATGAAGAAATTAAATGGAGAAACAGAATAGGAAGAGAAAGAGAGAAAGAGGGGAAAAAACACAGTCTGCAGAACAGATGAAGACAGAGCATTCCCTCATGCCTGGCTTGCTCTTTGTTTTCCTGTATCAAATACAGAGTACATTCCTGTTGCAAGAATGCCCGTCTGAAGTCACTCTAGAAAAAAAATCACTAGCTGGACTAAAAGGTAAGTACTGACAGAATTTCAGTTTAGTGAATAAAATGTACAGGGCTATGACAATAACAAAAAGAATGATCTTAATGAAAAACATGAAATTGCTGTCTGTGTTCCAGCTTTTGTGCATGTTACATGGCACAAATATATATATGAATAATATCCTTGTGATGCTTAACATTCTCCATTATTCCTGTACTTCCAATGAACACTGGTTCTGATACTGTAACTTCTCCTTCTCAGTCTTGTTTTTGTGGGAAGATGTTAAGAACATTCATGCATAGCTGTATAGGAAAGGAAAATCATGCATTTTCATTCAGGTAGCATATTTTCTATTTAATAAACAGGTGTCTAATTTTAATACCTCACAGTATCTGCTTTCTGATCAAAATGTTTTGTCACAATTTCTTTGTGCTCTCGAATCTTAGCTGTTTGCAGCTTTTTGCTTTTTTGAAAGCTGCAAACATTCAAACTGACAATTTAAGTTAGGTTGTTCATTTTATTTCAATATTATTTGAATAGGAATTACGGTAAGTAGATACAAACAAACAGAAAAAGAAGTGCAAAATTATCTCCACTGTGTTTCAGACTTGAAATGGACCGTTCCATAGTTGCAAGGATGATGGCTGTAAAAAATGAGCAGCACAAAGCTTAATTTTAAATTCTCATAGAACTGAAGTCTGCTAAGAATTTAGGGGTCACCTATATGCAAGGCACTATGTAATGATGCTCATATGAGTCATGCAATACTTCCATTTGTAAAAGTCCAAGCAATCTTACAAATGTGTAGCTATTGTCACCTCTATCTATATAGATTTGCTCACAGTCACCATGACTATATGACACAGCAAGGATCAGGCTGTAAGATTTGGTTGTACTGTGCTGCTAGAACGTTTCCAGGGGAGTGTTAAAAAAGGTGCTGAGCTATTTACCAGGATGGCAACAGTAAATATCCTGTCTGAAATTCTGCTGCTGTCAGTGCTGATGATAAGACTCCCAATGACTTAAATAAGGCTAGATTTCACTTCTCCTACACTTCATTTTCAATTAGAATCTATATGAAGAGCTTTTAATGTGACTAGCAATTAAGACGTTGAGGGGACTGTGGAGACATTCAAAGCAGCTTTTTCTGTTGGCCTCTTTAAAGTTTTATAGGGCTATGCTTCTTTATCATTATAAACTCTTCTGAATCTTTCCTGGGAAGAGCGGAAGAAAGGTAGAGGGGTGGGGGGGAGAGAGCAAGATGCTGTGCTTGGGTTTGTTTATTTGCTTTTTTCTTTAAACTTCTTCTCTTAAACTACTTAGGTGGTGGTGAGTCACAGTTCTGTATATAGCTTTTTTCTGAAAAAAAGCTGTTTTTTAAAAGATGAACTTCCTGCAGATTTTGGGTCTCATGTAGGAAAACTTGATTTCCTCTGGTATCCTTGGAGCATGCATATAGCCCTTCTGAACCATTTGAGACTGTCTTTTTTATTATCTAAAAATAGTGGCATCTTCAATAGACCATTTTTTTCTTGAATTACTGCTTAGATGCTTAGTGTTATTCCCTGTTTTTCTCTGAACAGCAGGACAATCTGTGGTCTAGCACCAGTTAACAGCCTGTCCTCAGGAAGCAGCAGCAGAAGAGGAGACTGCAGTTTTGCACTTACTCACTTGGTCTTCCAGGTAGCTGCAAATTCCTTCTCCTCCCTTTCCTTTTGATGCAATTTTTCCTGTCTCTCTGGGGCTCTTAGAAGAAGCCTGTAGGTGAGCTTTCCCCCAGCACAGAGAAGCTGCTTAATGGAAGAGAAGGTTGCCATCTCCAAGAGTGAAGCCTTTTGCTAGGTAAGCTCAGGAGAACTCTCATAAACGAGCAAGAAAAAGCTCATTTGTAGGTGACCTGAAACCTGCGCAGGAAAGAGAGGTTAGTTTTCTTGCCTCAGTAGATAAATAACCTAAAATAACTTCAGTGGGCTTTAGGTTAGTCCTTAGTCTATATTCAGCTCATTTAATAGAACCAGAAAGGTCTCATAAACCCAATCGCAACTACATTCTAGAAAGATCTCTGCAGTAACTGTAATCACTCATTTCCAACAGTGTGCAACCAGCAAATTTGTCATTGCTCATTTGATTTTATAAAACCTCTCTACCATAATGCCCTGCACCAAGTACATAAAATGCTGACCTCCCAAACCAGAACATTCTTCAAACATTTCCCATCTTGCGTTTTTTGTTAAATTCTTCCCACTTGTAAAAATATCATGGTATAAGATGAAAAACTTTTTCATCATCTAAATATCCAATTTATACAATTAGTTTATGATGAGAAGGAGTTTTGTGTTTGTGTTTTTTTTCCCTGGAGGAAGAATCAGTAGGTTGTATTGTTGCTATTCTCAAGCTGGTTTTGTTGATAAATATTAAATTATTCATCCTCACCTGCTTTTGCAAACCTGTCAGAGATTAAACACATATACAGGAGATGGCAGAAGCAGCACACAAAATCTGGACAGTGTGCTTGGCACCCTTTAAAACACTTGGTGGAGCAGATGAGAGTTTAAAGAGAGCACCCTAATTAGTATTAGTCAGGGACAGATGCAGAAGAACTTTGAAAACTGGAAATAGAGGAAAACATTAGGAAACTTGGGCTAAAGAAATGGAATTCTAACTCTCAGCTGGGCAAAATTCCCCACAGAAGCCAAAGTCTGCATTGTAACATGCACAAAGTTTTAATATTAACATGTAAAAAACCCCTTGTGTCATCTCTCTTTCCAAACTTAATTGTAACAACCTTTTTTAGAACAACGAGGCTTTGAACACAACAGCAATGGAAACACAAATATCTTGCGTCCCTTGAGGACATCAAGCTGGCATTTCAGCTGCACCTTTGAGACCACCTTATTATGATATGTTGTTCCCATGATGCATATTCCTGAAATTGAGCCTCTTGCTTTCACTTGAAAACTGCACAGAATACCTCTGGGAATGCAGTGGTCAACTGGAAAATTCACAATATTAAGCATTATGGGCATTATTTCAAATAGCAATAGGGGTGTTATAGTAAAAACAGTGACAGAATACCTCATAGCAGAGGAGACAGTTTAGGACCAAGAAATCAATGCTTTTTTGACAGATAATGAAGCAAAATCTATATATAAACAAAGAAAGCATCTAAGGATATATAGGAAATGGTAAGAAGCTCATACAAAGAGGGAAGGGGGAAATTCAGGCAAAGTCAATGGTAATGATCTAAGTAGATAAGGCATGGCAGTAAAGGATAATAGGGCCACATTCAAACCTAGTGTATTATGCAAAAAGGGTCCAGTGGAAGAAATTCATAGCGGGTTAATGGTCATAGCCAAAAAAAGGGCAATTAAGTGAACTTTTAAAGTCATTTAAGTATCTGCAGTTTTATTGCAAATTAAAACATAAGTGTTTGTGTAAAAAGGCTACATATTACCAATGCTTTTACCTAGTCTGCTGGTTGTGGCTGGGATACAGTTAATTTTCTTCATAGTAGCTAGTGCGGGGCTCTGTTTCGGATTTGTGCTGGAAACAGTGTTGATAACACAGGGATGTTTTAGTTACCCCTGAGCAGTGCTTGCACAGAGCCAAGGGCTTTTCTGCTTCTTACCCCACCCCACCAGCGAGGAGGCTGGGGGGGTACAAGGAGTTGGGAGGGGACACAGCTGGGACAGCTGAACCCGACTGACCAAAGGGATATTCCAGACCATGGGACGTCATGCCTCGCATATAAAGCTGGGGGAAGAAGAAGGAAGGGGGGGGACATTCAGAGTGACGGCGTTTTGTCTTCCAAGCAACCGTGATGCGTGCTGGAGCCCTGCTCTCCTGGAGATGGTGAACACCTGCCTGCCCATGGGAAGTGGGGAATGAATTCCTTGGTTTGCTTTGCTTGCGTGCGCGGCTTTTGCTTTACCTATTAAACTGCCTTAATCTCAACCCCTGAGTTTTCTCACTTTTACTCTTCTGATTCTCTCCCCCATCCCACCGGCGGGGAGTGAGTGAGTGGCTGCGTGGGGCTTAGATACCGGCTGGGGTTAAACCACAATACCTGTCTAACTTGACCTCCTCCAAGGCTTTTGGGCAGTGGAGTTCAACTGTGTGTGTGGAAAACTCTTATTTCTTGAATACCAGAGCCAACACAATTTTATTCAGAAACAACATTTGCTTCCTTTCTTTCATTGTAATAGAAAATAAGAAACTTCTCTGACTTGTCTATTATTTTGCTGGTGTTTATGTTCCTGTTTTACAAAGAAAACAAATTGTCTGTTGATGGGTTTGGTGTGTGCTTCAATTCTTTGTCATCAGTCAGTGAGTCAGTAACCAGTAAATACATTTTGACTGAAAAGTCCTAGTTTCTTTCAAGAAGAATTCCACTAATAGCTCCTACAAAAGTAGCCAGGTGACCGTATTATTATTTCACAGGACAGTGGGTCATCACTGAAATCAGCCTTTGAAGCTCCTGTTGAATTCTGTTGACTCAAATTGGTCTCAGAGGCTGTACTATTATGCAAAACTTATTCTCCCCCTTCAAGTTCATTTTTTCCCTGCAGACCTTCCACAGAAGCACCTTTGATTCTTATTGGAAACCTATGCTACCCTCTGACTTTCTCTATTCTCTTCTCTTCTCTTTTGTGCTGTTAGTTTCTTTGGAAGTAAAAAAAAAAATAGAAACTGATCTCTTGATAGATGTGACTGGGAAGTTTAGTGGAGAGTTAATGGAAAGAAATTACTTCATTTTGACAGAAGATATCTATCTTGTGTTAACAGGCTTAACTCAGTGTGTTTGGCTCCTTGAAATGAAAGCTGTTTAAAAGGTAATTATGGTATTCTTACAAAATACTTATGACACTGGGGACACCTTGCTGCCAAGTATTTTGACAGGATACTTGGTGATGCCTAGGTAATTTTTATAAGGAACACAGAACTCTTACTGTTGTTTCAAATACACAACAGATTTAAAGGCAATGAATGAAGTTTAGGCAGAAAAATAAAGTGCCTCAAGTGTATTTGGGATATACACGTAGGAGTGTAAAATACACACAAAATAAAATAAGAGTATGCTTAAGGACCAGTTTCATGCTTATTCATGCAGTATGTTTCCCTCTCTATCCATCCTTTTAGATATAATAGAACAATTGGCTAGCACAAAGATTGTTGTGTTTCAGAGTGCTTATTTCTGGCAGCAAAAGCATTAACATCATCTTGATTGTTGCTGAACTTGGTGGCTTTCTGTGACTCATTGTGATTTTGTCAAAGCAGAAATAACATGGATTAATGCTCTTATCTAATCTGACAGTCAACAGCTCTCTTTGTTTGCTCCACCAGCCACCACAGTCCTTGGCCTTGCTCCTAAATCTTTTGTTCTTCAACACATATCTGTTTTCCAGGCACTGTTTTTCAGCAGGTATCTGCAAGGGCTCAGTTGTCCCTGAAACTTCATCTCTTCTCTGCTCTTCTTTCAAATACCCATTCTTCTTCAGCTCTATCCCTGTTTTTCAGAGCACATGGAAATTGAAGATATGTCAGGTGATAATTATTTTGTGTGACTAGCTTACATCTACTCAAGGGTAACACACACCTTTAAGTTTTTGGGTTGCTTCCACTGCTGCGGCAGTTTCCATCACAGCCTTTACTTCTTTGGTTTACTTGTCACAATGCCTTCTCCTGTTTATTGCTCTGTTCCCTGGCGTCTCCAGTTGCTCTGCTCATCAGACTAATTTCAAATAATGCTGCTTATTAAATATCATTCTTTATTTGATTAAACACTGCATAATCAAAACCACAGGCTTTGGATAAAATTAACGGTATGATGATTGATTAATTTTTTTGGTAGAAAGGATTTAACAGGAAATAATTTTCATGAAGCGAATTACATAAAACAGGAAACTAGTTCATGCTAAATAGCTAGTGAGAAAGCAGTATCTGCAAGACAGCTAACAAAGAAGTAAAGAATTTGTTACATATCACAGGAGGAAACTCAACAATGAATCAGGTCTAAAGGAGAGGAGGGCTCTGAATGCCCACTTGGGCATCAGTGGATCTAAAACTGTTGCTAGGGAAATGTGGTTTTACAGAATAAAATATCTCCCTTTCTGTTAGAAACTTCTCAAATCAGATCAAGAACATCAGAAAAAAAAAAGATCTGTTGATTAACCCTTATCATGTTTCTTCTGATAATGCATTTCTGACATCTCAAACTTTCTTTGAAATGTTGTATGATGTTCCATATTCTCTCGTGAAACATACTCTGTGAACTTTTGGTACAAATCCTTTGTTACCATGGGAGCTCAAGGCTGTAGAAGCCCATTCTTCTTTATCACACCCTTTTTTCCTTCCTTTTCTCATGCCATTTTAGATGTCTTCATCACAGAGAGGGTTTGTTTTACACTTAAAATTACAGTAGACTAACACCAACTAGGTTTTACTTGGGTTTACTAGTTAGTAAAATATAAGGTACAGGAAACAAGAGACATTGCTAGTTCAGATCTATCAACTTCCATTTGGATGGCAAACTCTAAAATGAATACTAAAGAATGCAAATAATCAGTGTATTAGTATATACATAATTCCTACAAAAAGTCTTTTGCTTCTGCCAGCTGCTAGCATCCTAAACATTTCTGTCTGAAGTGTGGCACCACAGAAAAGACTAGGAGGGAGAACACGGGCATATGCTGTTGACTATGGATTGCTAATAACCAGTACTCTGTCTGACTGCTGAGGCAAGTGGGAGCTCTCTCAAGTACTTTCTTTCAGGATAAAATCTAGGCTATTAGGGGCTGAAGTTACTCTGGTTTCCAAAGCCTCCCCCACAAAGTGCTACAAAAATAATGTCTATCTCCCATGTTATTTGAGCCCTCTTAGAAGATTTTGAGGAGTTCAAATGTGATTTGTCCAGATTTAGCAGGACAGAAGTGGACCTCTGATAGCAAGTGCACTTAAATCATAACCACCAAACTCTCATGACACATCAGCATGGAATGACATCTGGAGAAAACGTAAATACCTCAAGCCATATGTTAGCTAGATTGAAGGAGATACTAGTAACAAAAAAATAACAAGGTGTGAACCTTTTGCTCTCATATTCCCCAAACAATGGCATCTGACTCCGCATTTTGTTAGTCTGCAGCCCTGATGTCCTTGAGCTCTCGTCGGTAATACATTACATCCATGCAACCCCAAAACCCACACCTGACAGCATAAACCTAGCCAGAGAGATTCATGTACGTGTGAGGTCGAACTGGACTACAGCAATGCTGCTTAAATTGTGACAGAGCGATAGAGCGTCTGCTCCAGTTGCTAGAAAAAAGCAGCAGCTCTCTGACCTTGCCAAAGCACTAGGTCAGATGTGGCTGTTAGCACTAGTTTTCGCTCTCCTGAATGCGGTCTAGTGTCAAACTTGCCACAGAAACTGGCCCTGTGAATCTCCATTAGCTGGTCCTCACTGTGGTCATGTTCAACACCCAGCCCTCGCTCGACAGGGGAAACCTTGAATTTACCAGGCAGTAAAGCAGAGCCATCACTGGTGCTAGGTACTAGCTGTGAAATAAGGATAACCAAAAAATCAGCATGAGTTTTCCCATGCACTTTGAATTTGAGGGAGGAAAACCAAAAGTAACTAACCCCTGATTTTTTCTTTCTTGAGGACAGAAGGGCATATCCATCGGTGAATGCTTGGATATGATGCATGAGCAGGCTGTGTAAGTACCAAAATAGCATGCAGGTTTAAAATCCTCTCCTGCATGCACAAAGTTTGCTTGTACTCACTAGGGTTTGAACATTCTGTTTTCTCTTTGATTTAAATCACTTCAGGAAATGCTTTAAAGACATAAACAGCAGTTAGGTATCAAATCTATTAAAAATCAGTGGGAAACATGCTCCTTCTTTCTATCTGTGTATTTTGAATCTTCCCTTTTTTGTGTGCCCATAATAGTATGTTAAAACTTTACTCTGAAGAACAGCATAAAGACAGAAGAAATGGTAGCAAAAATAGAGTTGAAGTACCTCTACAAATCTGAACAAAGCTCAAACTTCAGTTACATGACGTATGCAATATTTATTTAATAAATTTAATGTACTAATAAACTTCTTCCACTGTATCATTATTAAGAATTACAGAATAAATTACTGGCAAAATGAAGCTCTGATAACTAATTTTTAATTACTTTATGTGACCATTGTCTAATAGAAAAGGTTCTGAGCTAATTTGCATGTGTGCTTAGATATTCAAGGGAAATCAACAGCTAACTCAATGCATTTAAATTTTAGTAGGTAGTTTAAATGCCATCACGAAAAATCCTTTGCCTATGGGGAAAATAACTGACTTGTATTTTTTGATTAACTAACATAAACACAATGGAATTTTAGCTGCAGAAAGGATAATGCAAGTCACTTGAGCTTGAAAGAACGAAATTACCATCAACATAAAGCTTCCCACTCACTGTACTCTCTCATGTGGTTGGACCTGCTGCTTTCCTCTGCTCTTTTTAAAAATTATGCTTTAAAATAGTCTACTTCGAGACCGCTGTAATATTTGAAACTAGCACCAATAAGACACTACAGGTTTAAGGTTCCATATATGAAGGTGCTTTTCTTAGTATTGAGGTTATGACAGCGTATTACTTGTCCAACTGGTAACAAAACAACCAACACTTCCCATACCAAACCTAATTTATACACAAAACATAATAAATTACAAGAAACCAAAGTGTAAGTTCAAATAGGCCTAACATTAAATTCTTTCTCTTTTACCTGATCATAGCCTAAGTGAGGCACCTCTCAACAGAGAGAAAAGAGCATCTGAGAGGTGTTCGTGGTATGTGAAATGAATCATCTTCTGGAGGTGTCTTTGAGGTGATGTGGCTTAGATTGGTGGTTTAACTTTTAGATGGCTGCAATGAATTGAAATGAATCCCACGCTCACTAAACAGGCTGTGTAGCAAATCCCAAGGGGCTTCAGTGACAAGACTTTGTCTTAGCCTTAGTCTACTCAAATATAGACTTAAGTCTACTCAAATATAGACTTAAGTCTACTCAAATACAGACTAAACTTCACATGGCTTGTACATAATAATTAGCATCAAAGATGTTTGAAGGCCAGGCTGAGGTCTCAAAGAGACTTGGACACAGGGGTGCCTCACCTGAATGCCAAATAGGTTTGGGTAAAGTAAGTCTCTACCCATGGCAGAGTGCAGCCAACAGGGAAGCGTGCCGAACCTACCGGCTAGCAGCGCCGAGGGACACGAGGACATCATTCGAGAGGAACATAGGCGCCTGCAACCACTGTGGCAATGAAGTGGCATTTCTCCAAACCAGTGAAGGAAGGCTGACACCTAAATCCTGCTGATGGAGAACAGATACCTAACCTGGGTCTTAAATCTCTGGGGCAACAGCTGGCCGCCGGGACCAGCACTTCCACCTGAACCAGAGCTGGACTTGCTGCTGCACACTAAGGAAAAATTGATACTACTGATGGAGCTGCACTGGTTTCTCCTGATGTAGCATGTCTGCTTCAAGCTCGCTTTTGTCTTTAGGTCTATGGATATTTTAATAGTTTTAATTCTGATAAGACTGAATCATCTTTTTTACTGCCTTATGTTTTGCCCTGTATTTGCAGATAACACAGACTTTAACATGAAGTGTAGGAAAACATTTTTTAAAAGAAAAATATTGTCCATCTTGATTTTAGGCTAAATATCTGAACATGTAAGAATCAGGAAATAATGCACCATTTGAATTTGAATATTATACTTACTGGTTCTGGGCAGCTCAGTTACCATGAAGTCTGTAATTAGCACCTCCTCTCCTTCAATAAAATGGGACTCTGCTGACTTCTTTCATCAGCAGGTTTGCATGCTTGTTATTTGGTGCTTGCTATTTTCTGTCACCACAGAACAAAAAGTACTCAGAGGATGGCTTCTCCCACACCTGTTGGTAGAAATGAACATGAAACATATAAAAAGTAGCTTCCTTTCCCTTTTTTTAGCTGTCCAAAGCAGTCAAAATGATGCAATTTGAGCTAGTTCAGGCAGTTATTTCTTAGGATGGTAGGTCCTTTTTCAGAGAGAAAACCTACTGAAATTAGTGGGCCTGTGAGAAGGAGCTCCTGTGGCTTTGGGGTGCACAATCTGACTCTCTGCATGTCTCTAACATCCCTAATAGATTCAGTAAAAATCCTTCAATATTAATCCACTTCAAGTATATGTAATTGATAATGCAACTTATTCTCCCCTTTTATACAGATCTTGGAACTAAGAAAGCTGAATGAGTAGGTCAAAGGAGCTCTTTGTAAGTTCAGATTACTCTCTCTAACAGTACTGTGAGGTTGTGACCAGGTTAGCCATTTAAATTGTTACTGTCCTTTTCTACCATCACACCCACAAGGAAAGCAATAGATATCTTAGTTAAAAAATCCTCTCAGTTACGTATGTAAATGGCATCTTTTCTCATTGTGCTCATCTCTGCTGGCAATGGCTGGTTAATGCCTGCTGGCCATACGTGTAGCTCCGCTGCTGCTGCTTGATTTTCCACAACCTCAGCTTTAATTCTGCTTTATTAAGCTGTAGCCATTCTGATGACAACAGAACTCTGTTCTTAACTGAGCGTGGGGATGCAAGACAGCCCTGGCATGCTCACTGTGCAACAGCTCTGGGTGCTTCACATCTACCCATTCCTGTTGGCAAGTAGTGTTGACTACTTAAAAGTTGACAGCTGTTAAACATTTTTTCCTTTTGAACTAGGAAGGAGAAATCATGTCACGGATTGACATAATTGACTTAGTGACCTTATCCTGATGTCAAAAATGGAACACGCTTGGGAGATATTGTTACTTTTCCTCTTCAAAAAGAAATTAAATGAAAAGCGGAGCCCATAGGCCCAGTAGACTTTCTTTTCAGTGGCCTGATTGTCAAGTGTGTAGTTTTGGCCCAAGTTGTAAAGATAAAGAAGGCAAGGACAAGACTGGGTGGTTGTCAGGCTGTATGGAAATATTTTGTTCTTTACACCAAGGTCTGTGTCAAAGTTGCTACACCACTGTTATACATTCATTATAAACAGGATTTTCTTCTATTGATCTGTATAGAATCATCAATTTGTGGGTGGAGGCTCAAAGAGAGGCTTGTATTTCCCTTGCTTGTTGCTGCGAATTTTAAATAGGAGCACAACATTGACACAGAAATGACCGTATATGAATCTTTTTCATACATATAGGAATGTATATATTCTCTAAAAGATCCATCATTTTGGCTGCACCGTGAATTTAAGAAATACTTATATATATTATGGCTGGAGGTGGGGCAACTGCCTGATATTCAGCCAGTGTAAAGGCAATGTTGAGATCGATGAGGTAAATAGGCACAGGCTTTGTACAGTCTCTAGTAAGAATTGTCTTTGCATGGTCTTACAGAGGAAGGGAGAAAGTGTGGAAGCAGCCTAGGCCTTTTACTTCCTTTTCTAGGGGGATGTTTAGGACACCTGCAGGATCCAGTACAGCCTAAGACAGAAAAAAAGACCCCAACCCCACAACCTTGTTTTTTGAAGAGACAGAATAACCCACTTGCCAGTTACTGTCCGCCATGAAAACATGTTTTTGCTGTTCATGCCCATCCTCCTTGTTCCTGCCCCAAGAACAGTGGTGTGGGTTTTATTTCCACTGACCCTCAAACAATACCAATGAACCCCTCTATCCTCTAGTTCTGTTTTCTGTGGTGACAAGAAGACACTTGCACACAGCTACAAGGAAGTATGTTCTAGTGCAACCTCTTTTTCAGCCCCATTATAGCATTATACTAAGATCCTGGCTATATTCTTTCTCAGCTTTTCATCTTATATTCTTAATGATTTTGTAGTCTTGGGAACTCCTTGCCCAACCTCTTCTTAGTTGGTGAAGACCAAGCAGCCCACCCACTCTATCGAAAAGGTTAATCCCTGTGATCACATATCTCCATACCAGAAAATAGGGCCTGATATGTGGCTTCGAGGGCAAGTGCTGTAGGACAGCTTGCCATAGCTAAACTCCCTTCCTTGATCCAAACAACCCAGCTCTGTCTGGATTACATACTGGAAATAATCCCTGGCTCATGCTGTAACTCAGACCGTTCCGGGGCATTGTCCGATAGTTGCTACAGCCCTAAAACTAGCCCTGCCATGCCTGGAAGTTTCCTAGGAATGAAACGGTACGGATGATAGGAACAGTGCTGAGCTGGTGTCCTGGCCCTGTTATTTTAGCAATTTGCACATGCCTTTGGGCCTTCTGCATGTCATTTGCTCTGTTTTGCCTCCAGGCATACTATTAGCTGCTTCAATGCCTTTGTGAAAGGATATGTGAAGAGCAGATGCACCTCTGATTTTACTATTTTAAATCTCTATTTTTCTCTTTTTCTTCTTCTTATTTGTTGTCTCATAAGTAATTTAGTTTGGTCCTGTTGTTCCTCACAAGCCAAGAGATTTTTTATTTCCTAGTGGTCTTCAATCCATTGGTCAGAGGTGCATGACTAGAGAAAGAGTGTTGAAGTACCATGCATGGATAAAGGGATCTTTTTTCCTAGATAATCCTTCCAGCTTCTGGTTATTCAAGGATATTTTATGTTAGAAATAGCAATAGTTTTAATGCTCAGCAATGGACCTATCTTCCATTTATTTCCCTGTTTGAATTTCATTATAATCTTTCCTCTCTAATATGTCCCATCAATGAGTTCTATGTTTTATTATATATTGTGCAGGAAAAAAGTAATTCTTTTTAGCTATAAATCAGCTAGCTCATCATCTCATTAGTTGTCCCCAAGATATTGTGACAAATAGTGAACTATCCATCCCTACTCACTTCCTCCAAATCTTGGCTGTTTGTGATTTTTCTGGATCTTTATCATAATCTTCTTGTCACCTTTAGCCATTGAGTTTTATTTTTCTTAGTAACTCTTCAAGCTCTTTCGCATCTTCAGAAATTATTGTCACCCTTTTCATTTATTCTGTTGATATAGATGATCAGGATTGTTCTGAATCTTTAAGATGTGTGTGAACCATCACAAACCGGCAGAAAATAATGAAATTTCTGTTTTGTTCTCAGTTCTCAATAGTTCTAAAAATCAGCTTACCTGTTTTTGACATTTATTGAAGATTTGACCTTCTCCCACTCGACCTCTAGAATATGATCACTTTCTGACTATTTCTGTACTGCATTTTTTTACATGGGAGTTATGAAACAATGTTCTTGTTTTCTATTTTTTTTCAGTTCTACTGAGATCTTTAGTCATCACTTGCTCAGATGCTTCTCCCACCTAAAAGCAGAGGATGATATTTTTTGGTGCTTCAGGATAAGGTTGTGTTTATTGTAGTACTTTGAGAGCATGTCCTGAAGGAGTCTACTTAGTTAACAAAAAAAAATCAGATGTCACTCCCTAGATTTCACATTTCTGGGAAATAACATTTGAGCATTGTTTGAAATGGTTTCATTATTTGACTTCTTTGCTATCTTTTCAAATCCTCAAATGGACCATTCAAATGATTTTCAAAGTGAACTGCATCTGTTTTCTTGTAACATCAGCCCATCACATATTATAGATCAAAACCTAGTATGTGCTAAATTATTTTTTTTTAATAACTCTCATATCTGTCTTTCTTATTTTAATGTATAGAATTGTAACTATTTTCTTTGGCTTTGTATGCAAATGTCAGACTTCATGCCAAGAGCTGAAAAGATTTCACAATGGATGCAAAAGAGAGAAATGCCTGAAGCAAGTCTTTTGGGTGGCCTTCTTTTCCTCTCTCATGGTTACAAAGAACTATACAATATCCAATGGAGAGAAATTACCGCTTACATTATATTTAGTAGGATATATTTTAGTAACAATTATTCTTAAACCTATGTGCGTATTTTCTTCTTTTTAATAAACTCTGTTGAGGTGTATGTGGTATGTGGCACAATTGATAATTATGAATTTGTGATGAATTTCAATGGTTGCAGTTCAGTTCCTTAACTTTCAGCACTCCCATGAGCAGAATGCTGTACTCACAGTCTCCTGCAGGTACAGCACGCCAGTAGAGCTTGATTTACATACTGTAATGGTTCAGATGAGAGCAGGCTTGGAAGAACTAAATTGTGAAGGTAGATATTAAAGGTAAACCCAAACATACCAATGCTCAATCAAACCTGATCTGCCTATACTAAAACTGTTCTTAAATTCCAAGACTTACATCCTCTATGGCTAGAAAGATAAGGAGTTTGCTTTGGAGAAACTAAAAGGATATAGTCTAGGTCACGTCAAAGTTGTCAGAAACATCATTTGTGTCCATATCATAATAAAGATGAAGATTTACTTATTACAGGTGATAATCGTGAACTCACACCCTGAGCGAGGCAGGCGGAGAGCTTTTGAAGGGTCTACCTTTAGGTCTTCTCTGCTCACATAACAGAGGCCCTCTGGAGGTGCAAAGACTTTCCTAATGCCGGTCATTTCAAAACTCAGGTGAAGTAACCACTCATTTGAGTCATGAATTAATAGAGGTCACTTTACCTTTCCCAGTACAAACAGGTCCTGCTGCAAAAAGGAGTAATGAGCAAAGCACTGTTGTCCTGCCCGTGCTTTTTAAGAAAGAAGAGGAACACACTGAAACCGGGGAGCTGTGAGCAGCGGTAGCTCTAAGAGTCACAGTTAAGTGGAGCCCCTTCTGCTAGACTACCTCTTCAAATCAAAAGTGTTCCCATTGAATGTTCCTCAACAATAGCTGTCTGCTGGAGATTGGCCTTAGCTTGCTTGGAAGCATTTGTGACTGTGAGATTGGAGTAACTTGGGATTCATGTGGGGGTTTTTGCTAGGCTGGGCCCATATTGCTCTTCCTGGTTTTGGATAAATGCTGTCTACATTGGTAACACCTTCCACTGGATGAAGTTCACAGCATGAAGTTCATTCCTCAGTACCTAAGTGATACTGAGACCAGCACACTGTATTTCCTTTAATAAAATTTTATTTTCATAGTCAATGAAACTATGTAGATAAAATGAAGTGTCTTGCTTGCTTCTGATCCTGTTCAGAGTCTTTGCCCGCAGTAGCTGCAACCTGACTGGAGTTCCTTATCTACAGGAATCACTTTTCTAAAAACTTTTAAGATATGTCCTAATGGAAAGATTAAATTATACCAGTTTCCATTTTGCCTCAGCCCAAGTTCTCCAAAGGGACTTATTTATCTGGTTGCTGTAGCAGGATCAAAAGCTAACCCCTGTGTGCCTCCAGTCTGTGGCAGGAGCGAGTTCAGAAGCCAGTGTGCAGAGAAGACTGGAATTAGCCAAGAGAGGAAATTTCAAGGACTGTCCGCCTGGGACATTTACTGGCCAGTCACCTGCTGATAGAAGGTGCCTTCTGCACTCTGGATTTAGAGTGCTAAATATATCTTCTCTTTCATAAGAATCTAAAACTTGTTGGGTTTGGGTTTTTTTCCAAAATACATCAGGAAGAGTTACACTCTTCCCTAGTAACATATAAGTGGCCTAGTATTTAAAACCATCATCCAGAAGTGAGATTTCTCTCCTTGACCCAAAAGTATTCAAGCCCACATTTTCCACTTTGCCGTTACAGCTCTTGCTGTGGGGTGAGCTGTCGGTTGTAGGGGACAGAGCTTGCTGCTGAAGCCCTGCCACTTCTCCCTACAGGCACCCAGGATCCAGGGGGAAGGGCTAGCAATACAGAAAGAATTTGGATGCCAGGGAACCAGTCCATAGGCAGGAGGTCTGCATTCCAGCCATTTTTTTGCTGGAGAACAGGCTTGGCGTGCACCTGAGGAGAGGGGAGGGCAACGGTGGCTCGGTGTGCAGAAAAGGGCACGAGAAGATGCCCTGCCGTCTTCCCACGCAGCCCCCAGTCCAGCCCAGCTCCTCTGGCCCCACTATGCCACTCACCCCGATGCACTCCGAGTGGCAGCATCTTGCTGTTTTCCTCGCAAAGGAAACAGCCCTGCCCTCACCAAAAGGTCCCAAAGGCCGAAGAAAAGGGTTTGAGTTTGTTTCTGGTGGGAGCACTGTTCTTGCACCCTTGAAGAGCACAAAAGGAGGAAGCTGATGAGTAAAGGAGGGAAGAAAGAGCATCCCCTGCCTTTGCCTCTCCCCCAAACACATCCATAGTCTGCTACAGAATTCTCTCTCTGAAACTATCCAGATTTCTCTCTCCTACCCAGACCTCTGGAGATGCCTGGATCCTTTACTCCTGCCTCTTGCTCAGCATCCCTGCCAGTTCTCCCCCTCCTCACCCAAAACTGCTCAAAACATCCTCTACCTCTCTCAGCCATCTCTTTGCCCGCCCACACACAAATATGCTCCTTCCAGTGCCCCCCCTTTCTCCAGTTATCTTCTCAAAAAAAAAAAAAAAAAAATCGTAACAATTGTAAATTTAGGCATTTTCAAACTAGGAAGTGACTTTGTACGACATATATGCAACACTTAAAACCCATCCTTCATATGATTTACAAACAATTTTTAAATCGTATTTAGGGTTTTGACTTATAAATGCTGGTATAGGCTTATTATTTTGTACTCCATTCAGAAAAATATGTAAAGTGACTAAAAAAGAAGATAAAAGTATGATACTAGTTGAGAAATACATGCAAAGAAACAGTCTAATGGGTGAAAACCTTAGTGTTATATTATTTTTTGTGTTGAACCAGTAATGAACCTCAAAGTCAGTTTAAAAAAATCCTAACTAAATTTCCTATGTGAGGTTGTCATAGTGCTATCTCTAGTTGTGAATAGAATAATACCATGCATCAGTGGCTATAGCTGTTTTTTTCTTTCATCTCTATTTTCTTCTCTTTGGCATTTTATAAAACAGGTATTTTTTTCCTAAAAGACTCAGAACCCATTGATTTTTAAAGTTACCTACGGAATTCTGCCTTGTGAGGTGCAAAAATCACAAAATGTGGTAAAAGCCGCTGTGGAGCCCTCTCTAATTAACTGTGCATTCCTGAAGGATGCCCAGGAGTGGAGAAAGACACTTGTTAAACAAGGCAACAGTTTCTATGGAAATGGAAAATAGCCACTCTCTGAAACTTCCTACACAAAAACAGTTGGGCTGGTTGTATGAATGATGTTGTATTTGGTACATCTTTCCAGATGGAAAACTTGTTGACGTTCAACTCTAATAAATGACATGGAGTGCTGTTAGTCAAATTAATATAATCTAGTTGTGCAGCTTTGTTACCTTAACTTGTAAAAGACAGGTGGATCATGCTAGTCCGGTCATGTATGTGACCATGTTCAGCTAATCGTATTTAGACATCTTGCTGGTTTTGCATATAGTGCTGTTTACTTATCATTTGAGTTATTTTCTGTTTTACTTGTCTATTGATCAATAAAAATCTGACTTTTTAATGCCAGGCTGCTGTGCAAACTGAAATTACACAACCTATTCCGTAACACAGTTGTGAAAACACTCAGGAGCCACCTGGCCAATGAGTCCTCCTTCAGATGCCACAGTGTCCTACCTTACAGTCCTGAGTCCCTTGCAAAATTCAGGTCACTGAGCACTTAAAAGCGAGCCCCAAATGCAAAATGATCTGAAATCATGGTATGGATTTTACAACTGAGTTTTTGCAATAGCAGCAGAAAACCATCTTTGAAGCTCTGCAAGGTGTGTTAGGATCAATGGAAACCAATGAGTTGTTAAGCAACAAAACCAAGAGTAAATATAAATAGAAAATATTGCATAATTAATTAACAGTCCCTTTTCTGTTGAAAGAATAAGATAAAAAATCTTTCTAAAATTAATTATCTTGGCTTCTGAACAAAAGTAACTAAGCATAAAGGCTTGAACTGTGGTCTCACTCTGATGGTGTTCTTGAGCTTAGGATACATTTCTAGCTTCAGTGAAGTTGGTAACATAACTCTTGCTCTCTTCAATGGGCTGCGACTGGTCTGTGAGAGAGAAGAACTAAATCCTCTGGCTCTGTCAGATGAGTAAAAACTATGTTTTTTCTATTATGAAAGCAGGTAATAAGTTAGAAATACCCTCTGCCCACCTTCAGAAACAGATGAATATGGTATCTAGCACCCTTGAGAGCAGTAGCCTAGTTGCAGAAATGACACAAAAATACCAGGAAGCTTGAATTCACTATAACTTTCAGAACATAGTTCTCTGTTATGACTTCATGTAGTTCTGGCCTCATGGAAATATTGGAAACAATGGATAGAAATAACAAAACCAAACCTCAAACTTCATTTGCCATTGTGCTCTTACTAGGTGACTTCCTGATATTTGAGCAGTCCATGTTCAGGCTCCTGCTGTGTACACGCTTTCAAAATACACAGCACAACTCATAGTTCTGCAGCATTTATTTTAATCAGAACTTGTAGGATGAAGCCCCACCTAAACCAGAAAACTGGATGATTGTTCGTTCACATATCTTTCACTGAAAAAAACCCCTCTGTGCATACGAAGTCTGATTTGCAACTAGCTTCTTACACACTGTTAAGAGGAAAAGAAAAATAAACCAAGCAGTTCTCATTAGGAAATCACCACTGATACTGCTCACTGCTGGCTTGATAGCAAAAATTGTATATTTTTATCACAGTTATTGCACTGGGTTTGTGTGGCAAGGTTTTGGTAACCACACAAGTAAAAATAAATGTTTATTGAGTAGTTATTTAGATGATAAAGCTTTTATTTTTGTGTCATAACCTTCAGTAGGAGACAATGTAGCATGGGAGCAAGGGATTTTATTGCCTGCTTTTTTATATCAAACTAAATCTTTAGATATTGATGAAAGGACCATAGAAATCAAAGAAAAATAATGCTCTACAGTATTTGAAAGATGGAATTATGTCACCAGAGAATGACAGGCCTGAAAATTAGTTATTAATTGTGAGTAAAATGACATAAAAGCTGATCTGAAGCTTTAGTGGTAGAAAGCTAGAGGATGACCATATAATTAATACCAATCACCTAATATTAAAGACCTATCTGTTGAAAGCATGTCCTGTCAAACAACTGAATGTTAGTGCAACAGTGCTGGGTTGTTTATTTGGACTTAGATAAAAAATTTAATTTCATTGCATGACTTTTTGATGAACAGGCTAAAACAATTTGCAGCTGACAGGATATGTGTTAATTAGATACTTTGTATGTTTAACCTGTAATTTTAAGGGAAAATGCTTCATTATGTTTCTGCAGGGTATTCCAAGAATCATTTCTTGTCTGAAGATCAGTGAAGATTTTTAGCAGTAACCTGAGCGTGAACACTGTCAGTTCACTGTCTCTGTATAACCAGACTCATGTCCAGTATCTTTTATTCTATATACCATTATCAAATGTAGCCTTTTAGTATTGTTTGACTCTTAAACTGGGATAACTACTGTGTGATCTAATTTTTATTAAGTAATAAAGGAACGTGTCACTTGGGAGCCAGTGAAGGAAGCAGATCACCACCAGACTTTTTGGCTATGTTTGTGCTGCTAAATATAATATGCAAGAAGCTGTTCTCTGGTCCTCTGAGCAAATGGCACATCACGGCTCGTGTCCTTACAGCTGAGCACTCTTCCTCAAGCTCAGCCGGTTTGTACCCGTGGCAGGGAATACACTCGCAGCTGGGCAGTAGGGACAGTTGCCCACCAGCGCTTGAGCTCCTGTTCAGATCTCTCTAATGCTCTTGGCTCTGGACGTTGACTAAGCAAAGCACATTAATATAATTAAAGGCAACTAAAAATCACCTTTAGCGGATCGGTTAAAGGCATGATTGACACTATCTGGAAACATGTAGGACTGGTGGACACTTAAATAACAATCCATGTCATAACTGTAAATGATGAGCACTAGCTAGTCAGAAGATGGTCTTATTTCTGGCAACAGGTGGCCTTGCGTAGTCAGTCACCTATATCTGAGTTAACAATGAAACTAGACATCAGAAATGTTCAGGGAGCACAGCATTCTGTGTAAAATACAGAGATTTTTCTGAAAAAAGATGAGACCCCAAAACATGCACCCATAAAGCAGTTCTTCCCTACTCTAAGGCAGCATATCCAGTCTTACAAGTTTTTGACGTTAATGGAGTCTGTGATAACAGGCTAAATCATGACTGGGATACAGGCCAAAGCTCATCGATACATTGAGGAAACCCGGAGTTAACACTTAGGCAAGGAGTTAGAATGAGCTGAGAAAGAAAACCACCCAGTCTTGACTGAAGCTTGCTCCTTGACACAAGACCAACGCTGAGACCCAAAACTACTGCAGTCAGAAGCAGGTTGAAAGTCATGAAGAGTTCAAAATCTGAGTTCCCTATGAAGAACTAGAGCACCATGTTCTGTCCAAAACATGATTCAAATGTGACTGCTACAACTTTGTGCATCAGGTGCAGCACCTGGGAACATGTGCCTCGTGGTCAAAGAGGGTGACGGCACTGTTGGCTCCCAGGAATTCCTCATGGGAGAGGTAGTTGCAAGCAAAGAAGAAAATGGTTGCCATGAAATCAAGTGATGTGTATTAGTTTTAAACTGGGCATGTGTACATGCCTGTTACATCAGCAATAGCAGGACCAGTACTAAAGGAACAGATACAGGGACCAGAGGTTTCAGGTAACTTGATTCTTCCAAGTGCATTATCTAAATTGTATATTAACCACACCTTCCCCCATTCTTTCCTCTCCCATGCACATATCCCATACAGAACTGTCCATAAAATGCATAATAAAGAGAGCTTGATACTAACAGGTTGAACTCTGCCTGTTGCTATGTAAAAGTATCCCTCTCTTCAGCAAAAACTGGATAAACAGGACTTTTTAAGCTTTGAGAAGAGAATATACTAAATGTACTCTCACAGGGTAATTCATGTGCTTGCTATTATCTGTATTTTTTGTTTTATCTAGTTTTTCCCAATCCTCCATTACCTCTGATAACTGAGTGATGACTGTGTACACTTAAAATTCAGTGGTTAATGGGAAAAGTTCTTTTCACAGAAGGTCTAAAGATCTAAAAGCATGCCTTTGTGCAAAATGGGAAAGCTATAATTTTGATACTATTGGAAACAAGAGAGACCAGTACTGAGTTAAACGGGTGTCAAGGTGTTGTCAAGTCAGAGCTCTCACGAAAAGGTACTGAATCAAATTAAGAAAGAATTTGAGGAACTATCAAGGGAATGGAGAATCTCTCAGTGGAGAGTAGATGGGAATTGGAAGAGTTTTATATAAAGGAATATGTCTACATAATTTTGGATATTGATTCTGAACCTGTATTTTTGTTTATCGGTGTTGGACCTTGAGCAGAAGAGGATCCATGGAAAATCAATGGCTTGCATTACACAGGCAAACATCTCATAGTAGTGATCCCCTCTGGTCTTCAACTCTGTATCATAATGGAACTATAGGAATCCATAGCAAACAATATTTTTCCTCTCAGCATTCCTAGAAAGCACAAGCATTGTGGACCTTTCTGGAAGTTAATCCAGCTCTGTTGACTGACTTAGAGAACTTAGGACAATGGTTCACCTCAGATTGGGGCTCATTTGTATACTTCTCTACAGAAGGTGGTTACTGTGTTGGCCAGAATATGAAAGTAAATAGAGTTAATCGTAACTTTCCTGAGGCTTTAATGAGTTGGAATTTTCACTGAGCAGTTACTAATTCTCAGTGTCCAGGTTTTCCATTGCTGTAAAGGTTTGGAAGGGTGCTATGTCGCATTCTGATTGTGAAATGAAAGCTGATGGTCCTATATTACATACAACGAGGTACATGAATATTCTTCTAAAAACAAAATATACAGAGAAGTTGCGGCTGTCACTTCTGAGGATTAGCATTATCATATGGTGGCTTTCACTTGGATAAAATATGTATCTATATCTGTACTCATGCTTGTTTGTTTGCAGATATAGTGAGAACTGGTTGAACACCCTGTAGCATATCAATGAAAACTCTTTGCTTCTGCAAGCTAGAACTAGCATGACACACCTTGAGTGGCATGAGAGACTAGTAGGCGAGCAACGTGCCTCTCACACATTAATATGCATGGCATAAGTTTACAGTATGTTGAGGACAGTGTAGGTATATCTTGAAGGTCAAGGTCCCACTCAGGAGGAAAGTGTTATAATTTGGAAATACAGTTTGGGGTAAGGCACTATAATACAGCCTACTCTTCATCTAATTGTCCTGAATGTGCTGGTTAATCATGTGTGGGATGAACTTCCAAGTAATTTGAAGAGTATCATTAAGGAAAAGTAGACAGAACAAGGCACCCTGTGCCAACTTTGCTAGAGCTGGCTCCTTCTTAAACACCTCCTACATACTTGATGCTGGGAGAGACATTACAGCTTGCACATTCCACCCCTACCGGCAAGCTTCATCTCAGATTAACAGTCATTGCCAGCAAGCTATATAATTTATGAAGGGTGTGAATTATCTCTCACTTAGGATTACTGCACAAACCTTTAGCAAACAATATAACTTAATCCATATTTTCAGAAAAATCATACCAGTATTTCAGCTCTTCCTGGGGTCTACCATAATATCATTTCTGGGTTCGTAAAAATGGAATGGAGCATTAGTGCATGAAGGAAAGAACATTCCTGATTTAAATCTCATCCCTATCCTCCAATTCTGACTGAGAATTAAAGTTTTCTTTCTAACATAAAGAACTTAATAGAAAAAGAGAACTGTTTTATAAAACCTCATATCAAATAATTATTTCACTACATTTAAGAGACAACCTAAAACATAAATTAAGATTCCAACATTTTTTAAAATTCTTTGACATTTTCAGAATAATGCATAAATAATATTTCTTCTTCTGCCTTTGTTAAAGATTTATGTAACAGGATTTTGTTATTATATGCTGCAGTTTCTAGGATTTCTGATAAACCAATTTTTAAATGGGCTGACTTTCAGATCTAAAATATTATCAACTTTCTTATCAACTTTCTAATAGATCTTATTTGCTTGGATTTTCCCCACACACCCCTCCAAACCCTTAGGCCATTCTTTAAAATTATCAAATTAAATTATTTAAATAAGTTTTCCAAATGTCGGATGATCATTTCTGACAGTTTTGAAAAGTGAGTGGACCAAAATGGAAAGTTTTAAGAAAAGATTAGGCAAGAACTTCTCAGGAATAGTCTAGGCAGCTACAGTCTTAGTCCCAGAACAAAGGTGTGTATCAGGTAATGTGTTGAGGGCCCATGCAATCCCACCTTTTCATGATTTTTCTTTTTTTTAAGTATAAGCAACCTTGGGCTAATGGTATCAGAAACTTACCTTGAGCTACAAGCTGAAGTATAATATGTGAGAAGTCTAAATTAAAATTAGGCTGTTCATTCTCAAAAGATCAAAGAAATATTTTAAGTATCTGTTGAAGTGGTTCTTTGTTTGTTTGTTTGTTTGGGGTTTTTTTTAAGAGGACATTTGAAACTTGAAAACTCTACAAAGTTTCATCCTAGGAATTCAAATCACAGAACACATCTTAAAATTCATTATTACTTTGACAGGAAAATGTAATTTATTCTAAAATACATTGTATAACCAATTACAATGTCACAAGAAACTTGGCATATCTCAAGTGCTTGCTATGTATAATCCTTGTGGGAAATGTTGGTGCTTTATAAGCATTAATTTATTATCTTTAGAACACTGTCTTGTAGCAAGTATTACCTCAGCTGTAAACATGGTGAAATTGGTGTACAGCATAACTAGAACACCAAAATTATGGAGGAAGTTGTAGTTGAATTGTTAATAGAGCCCTTGTGTCCCTGAAGCAGAAGAAATTTTCCCCATCCTATTAGGAAGCAAGGAGAGTCTTAAAAAATACTTCTCAGAAAGAGGTTTGATTTGTCTATTCCTACAACTTTTAGTGTAAAGAGGGGTTCTTGAGTGCAAAATGCATGCATATTTAAAGGCAAAATGGGTTACGGCTGAAGCATGAGGTTTCTATCGAGGGGGCCCTATATACCCAGCGAGTCTGAAGAAACCTGGAGACGAAGAGCAGACTATCAGGGGGTTATAACTAAAGGTTCTGTATATGGGCTCTGATGTGCCATTTCCATTTCAGCCTAGAATTACATCACCCTCCTTATTCTGTTTCATAAGATCTTAATTTTCAGATGTGATTTAAAGGATAGCATCACCTTAAGTGAACACTTCTAACCTGGAGAAACAGCCGAGGGTAAGGATGCTATTTTCAGGAAAGGGACATTGCAGTTTTCTTTTTCCAGCTGGCTCTTGGCTGCTGGTTACATTCAGATCGGATGGTCACCTGGCTGTTTTCACCCAGGCAGTTCAAAAAGTGAAAACCAGCCAGTTAACATAAAAGCAGGTTCCCAAACACCAGGAAAGTGAGAGTTGCATAAAGGAAAGAGCTGAAATTCCTGCCAGTTCACACAGGGAGCTTACCTGGGGACTCTGTCCCAAGTCCTGCTTTGCTAAAGCCTTTCCAGACCCTGCATGTCCACCGTGAATGACTGTACGAAGCAAAACCATCAGTAATCTACACCTATAGCAGCAATTGTCTTCCATGGTATTGCAAAGAGATTGTGATCAACAATTTTGCCTGATGTGCCTTGTGGTCATGAACAGAACCCTAATAAAATGGCTTAAACAACTAATTTTACAACAGGAAAGCTATAGGCAAATTACAGGACATGGGCGCTAGTTAGAACCTGCATATTTTGTTTTCATTTTACCCCATTCCATGTTTTGCATATTTACCTTTACAGCTCTGTTTTTTTAAATAGCTATGGGAAGTAAATGTAAAGTAACTCTCTAGTTTATACGAACTAACCACTGAATGAGGCCCATAAAATTATAACAGAAATATTTAAAATAATTAAGAGAATATTGAGTGGGAATGGAATAGAAGATCCCATTAAAAAATTACGTGCTTTATCCTACATCATATTGGAGTCAAGGAGGGTTTGTAAATATAAAATAAATCAGGAAATTGCTCTCATATAATGAGGAGTACAGGTGGATGCTTAGATTACCTATCACTTTGTGGAGTTAATTTGAAGGCATATTTTCCCCTGTACACAGTGAATATTTTTCATCTCTGTACAGCTTCAGTATGCAAATACTACTTTTAAACTACCCTGTTTCATCTATTCCTCTTATTAGATATCTATCTATATTCATTTAAAACTTCTTGATTGGCTTTTGCTCTTTTAAAATGAGCACAAGAATTGTTGCTTTTGTTTCACAAGTGCATATATATTAAACAAAGTTAGCTAATCCGAATTACACTCTGGCAGAATAGTTTTGACCTATGTAAGGTTACCTTGCCCTCTGAAAATAGGAGGTAACAATCATTGTGGCAATGATGAAAATCTTGAACCAAATGAGTAAGTGAATAGACATCAGCTAGTTGTCAGGATTCTCTCCCAGAAGCGGGAGGGGAACCTCAGATCAGCCTTCTCCCTGAATTCTCTTTGGCAGTTGCTCATTCACGTAATTTGAGAAAGAAAACATTTATTAAAGGCTTCCCTGTCTTTGTAATCAACAATAACAGACGTTGGGGTGAGGGGTGGTGGGGGTAGTCCCAGAAGTACAACGCCAGTTTTTGGCATCTCTGATGTAATTCCAATGAAACTCGAGCAAAGCAAAGCTAGTATTATCCATAGGTGCCTCAGGGATATTGAGAAAGCTGCAAAACCCGCTTAACCTGTTTGCTTTCCCATACTCCCAGGATTTACCTAGCTGCCTTATGCCAACCTCCTGCTTAATTGTTTGCTTTAATTGTTTCTCATAGAGTAATAGTTTTTTTCTAACCACATCAACAGCTGTTATACAGCTTTGTTGTTTTTCTTGCTTTCATTTATAGTCGCTACATTTTGTTTGTTTGATTTTGACATTGAGGAGTTTTTAACTCATCCATTACTTAGTTTAGGGCCCTAATGTTTCTCCATTCCCTGTGTCATAGGAAGAGATTAGCAAAGCCGGAAAGTTTCGAGAGATGAAGTGAGCTGAGATTCTTTCAATTATGTCTTCCAATTGTGTCGAAAGAAGACAGGGCCAGCAACCTGTAAGTTCTGCTTGTCCTTGGGATCCTAAAACAAGAGAAGTGACAGAGACAATGGGATGGGCCAGATGGCTCGGGCCAAATGGCTCCTTCGAAAGGATGGGCGCTGCAACAGCAATACAGCTGCTGGAAAGCTTTGCAGGTAAATATTCAGCCCTCCCTCTGTTCTGACAAGTGTCAAGTGAATAAGCATGAAAAACTCAACTTTTGTGTAACTTCTGTGATTCACTCTTTCGTGAACATCTGCAGCCATACCCGTGATTAAATTTCAAAACCCAAACAATGAGAAGCAATGCTGTGCTTGCAAAAGACTGCTTTTTAGATGCCACAATAAAAAATTCCTTCAGCTGAGTGATATTTTCTCTCATGCCACATCCCATTACACAGATCCAGTTTCATCGGCCTTTGTTCAAAAACAGGAACAACCAACACATTCCTATCACGCATCCCAATGAGTACTGTATAGCAGCGCTTTTCTGAAGGACATCCCTAAACTTGTTAGAACTTGATTGTGCAAAGGCACATGGTATTGCATGTACTTGCCTGTTAACTGCTAAATAAAAGTCTTAACTGCTGTATTTTCAGCTTTTCTCCCACTTCCCAGGAGTCATTGCCTGTGTTTTAGCTGCTCAGCGAGTTGTTATTTTCTCATTTTATCCTATCAGGACTTTCTCCCTTTCCTCCTCAGTTTGCAAACAGTCCAACTGCGGACATCAACATTTACAGGTTTTACTGATACTTGGTGGAAATTCCATTATTTTCAACAACTGCAAAAGCCTGCATCACAAATACCTGGTGGATGGGGAGGTACATGCAGAGGAGCTGGGCAGTGTCCAAGCCTGTCGTGCATTCCCGTCTGCTGGAATCCACAGCCCAGTGTCTGACTCTCTGTGCAAAGCTTCTGCCAATGTCATCACAAAAAAAACTTTGATATTTTAGCTCTACTGGCAGTTTAAGCTAGAAAGCCAGGCTGCAAATTTGACGGAGTGAGGTAGGCGTATGTGCTTTCGACCACTCCAGTGCCAGCCTTACTACATGCCTGGGTCTGGCCTGGAAAGTCTTGATTTCTGGGTGTCTTCCGCATGTCTTGACTGCAGTACCAACAAACATTAAAAACCTGCATATTCTCAGGTTTGGGTGGTTTCAGTGGGGCTGACGTGGGGCTGACACCGCTTTGCCACTGGGCTGGCAGCATTGGGCTGGCTCTGTGCCTGCCTCCAGCCCACAGCCAGGAGACAACAGCGAGGGGACACGTCCCGGCCACAGCTCTGACAGTGCCAGCTTTTGTACACTGACACGGGGGGAACAGAGGTTTGGGACTGATGGGTGTTGTCTAACTGCAGTGGGGGGAATGATCCCTGAAGATGGGGTGAGAGAGAGAGAGAACGGCTCTGGGACAGCAGAATTACCAAGGCTGATAACCAGGAAAAAAGTGCCCATTCCAGAGTCCTCCAGCAAACTTTGCCTTTTAGGAAAGTTAAACAGTCACCCGGCTAACGCTCACCTTCCTCAAGGACCTAGAGGTGCAACTGATCCTCGGTTGCAGAAAGGCACTTTGCTACTTTCAGGACATGGAGCCTTTCCCCCTCTTGCAGTTGATTAACTGTGCTGGTCTTTCCTTGGAGAGTTGCCCCTTGCTGGGTCCTGGGCAACTGAACTGCTCATCCAGTTCATCCAGATCCAACTATATCCTGGGCTGCATCCAAAGAAGCGTGACCAGCAGGTCAAGGGAGGGGATTCTGTCCCTCTGCCCCTCTGGTAAGAGCCCACCTGGGGTCCTGTGTCCAGCTCTGGGGTCCTCAGCCCAGGAAAGACATGGACCTACTGGAGCAGGTCCAGAGAAGGCCGCAAAAATGATCAGAGGGCTGGAACACCTCTCCTGCGAAGACAGGCTGAGAGAGTTGGAGTTGTTCAGCCTGGAGAAGAGAAGGCTCTGGGGAGACCTTACTGCAGCCTTTCAGTACTTAAAGGGCGCTCATAGGAAAGATGGGGACAGACTTTTTAGTAGGGCCTGCTGCGATAGGCCAAGGGGTAATGGTTTTAATCTAAAAGAGGGTGGATTTAGACTAGATATAAGGAAGAAATTTTGTACTGTGAGGGTGCTGAAACGCTGGCACAGGTTGCCCAGAGAGGCGGTAGATGCCCCATCCCTGGAAACGTTCAAGGTCAGGCTGGACGGGGCTCTGAGCAACCTGATCTGGCTGAAGATGCCCCTGCTCATTGCAGACGGGTTGGACTAGATGGCCTTTAAAGGTCCCTGCCAACCCAAACTATTCCATGAATCTACGATTCTAAGTCTGGCCTCAGGTCTCTCCTCTGCGTGAAGGACTCCAAATGCACACCTCCTGTCTCCTACTTCTATTCAGCAGGACCTGAGCAGAGCTTGGACAGAAATAAAAGTACGCTAAAGCTGTGGCATGAAGGCAGAGGATCAAGAGAGCTCCTGGACGAGGGCCTAGAGCTCCTGGGGAAGGCACGCTAGCTAGCTAAGATGAGCCTTGTAGGACACATGAGAAGAAAGTGGGGTGCCGTCTTTCTGGGGAGATGACCTGTGCTAGAAGGAACTTGGTACAGGGTACGTTCATGCCCTTAGTCTTTTCTCTTCTGTTAAGATGAAACTAAGAAAGCCCTGCAAGTAAAATGGTGTTTTATCACTATTTTTTCCCCACTTAAATCAATATGATAATACTATCTTTTTGAACACAGGTGGAAATGAAGTGGCAAGACTAGTTTGAATCCAGGACTGTTTACCACTTTTGAAACATTTAAAAAAACAACGCAGAAAACAAAACAGCAACTAGATATAAATTGCCATTTTGTCTGTATGGCTTTAGCAGTTATGCTGTATCATGTCATTCATTCAGAAACATAATTTCTCTTTGGAAAGGCCTTTTCCACCATGTTCCAGTAACTATAGCCTCACACTTCAAACTTTCTTTTCATTATGGAAATACAAATTTTTATTTTGTGTATTTGTTGAATATCCTGCTCACTATTAGCTCACAAAAATATTTTTCTGGACCCCTGCAGTATGACAGTAATGGGGCCAATTTATGAAATTTGGATGTTTTCATTCTGCTATACTACCTAGCTCAGTACTTCTCTGCTATACTTGTCAGCCATCTCAAATGCAGGTAATTAGGTTCTATGGGTCTAATTTTAATTGGCTGTTGTGTCCTATGTTGTTGTGTTTTCTTACCCAGTTGCGATGAGTTGCTGTGCTCTTAAATGAGGCAAGGAAGAAGAAACACATTTTATTAAACCAACTGAGATACTTGTGAGTTATGGTAAAGGTAGCCACAAATTAGTGTGGTGTGGAGTCCTCCCTGAATAGATCTCACCTACCTGAACAAATCATTACAAAATTTCCTGTTTCATGCTATTTAGAGTTTTCAGATTTAAAGGCGGTGGGGTGGTTGGAGATTGTCACGATAATAGTGGTAATAGCTTTTACTGCAAATATTTTGTGAATATAATGTTGATTATAATGTTTATGGAGCAAACAGATTCAGGATGGTGTCACGGGGTCTGAAGATGCCATTAGGAACGATGTTGCTCATGCTCTGAGAAAACCCCAATCAGTTTGTTAACAGTCATCTGAGTAATCTGCTTGAGAATTTGGGACCCAGAGAAGACCCTCATGAGAAACATGTTAACTTCTTACATTTTCATGCTGCTGATTCTGATCTGGGCTTCACGAAACTGTCAAGTAGCAACTGTTTAAATTAGGATCATTGGAGCTTGCTTTGTTCTGTCCTTCAGCCAAACATACGCTTTACCTAACTTGCATTACCACACTGTGACTCTTCCCAACCTCTAATCCAGTGCTCCATCTATTCTGGTCAGTTTGATCTGCTTTTCTGCAAACAGCGACATATTGCATGTTGTGCCACCAGACCTCAACCTTTGCTAGTACATTTTATGACGTACTCAAAGAAATACACAAAGGACATAACTCCTAGCTTCAGGCTCTTGCTTAGGGCATGATCCATTCTGCAACTGGATGTTTCAGGAGAGAAAAAGATGGAGAGATGTGGATTTGCCTACCCATAATCCTGTAGCTATGAAAATAAATATAAACTATGATTGTTAATCGGAAAGAGCATTGCAACTTCTGAGGCTACAAATTCAACAAATGAGAAAAGTGCTGACAAATACATTTTGTTAAAATTCTCTTTGGAATATATTTCATCAAAGATTAAAAGTCCTTTTTAAAGCACATCCAATGACATTAGCATAGGTTTTTCATCCAAAAAACTTAAAGTAATCTATTTTCCCATCTACATGATGAAACACAGGAAGTGAATAATGGAACAAATGAGATCTTTGTGTTAATGTAAACTAGAAATGTGCCCTGGTTTTGGCTGGGGTAGAGTCAACTGGTATACTGTTATGTTTTGGATTTAGTATGAGAACAATGTTGATAACACACTGATGTTTTCAGTTGTTGCTAAGTAGTGCTTACCCTAAGTCAAGGATTTTTCAGGTTCCCATGCTCTGCAAGCAGGTGCACGAGAAGCTGGGAGGGAGCATGGCCAGGGCAGCTGACCCGAACTAGCCAAAGGGATATTCCATACCATAGAATGTCACATCCAGTATATAAACTGGCAGATCATCAGGAACTGGCTGAGCATCAGTCGGTGGGTGGTGAGGAATCCCACTGTGCATCACTTGTCTTTCTTGGGCTCTATTTCACTCTCTCTTTGTTATCTTCCTTTTCATTATTATTATTAGTATTATTATATTTTATTTTTATCTCCATTATTAAACTGTTCTTATCTCAACCCACGAGGTTTACTTGTTTTCAGTTCTCCTCCCCATCCCACTGGGGCAGAGGGGTGGAAGTGAGCAAGCGGCTGCGTGGTGCTGTGGCTGGCTGGGGTTAAACCACAACAAACAGAAATGATGTCATTATTTTGTTCAGGTTTTTTTAATATGAAGTTAGAAAATAAAATTATTTCTTTTCAGAAGAAAGGTGGTCTCCATTTCAACCAAAAATTACAGAGCTGATGCATAAACTGGATGGATTTTAAAATTTCTCATCTTCCTATGGAATAGGAATTCTGTTATCAAAATGTATCATCTTTAACCATAGAATCTGAGATATGTCTCCAACAGCTGACTACTGGCAAAGGTAGGAACAGGACCTGCATCCAGTGGTTTCCAGAGCAGTGCCCTTTCTGCTGGGCCATGCAGAGGAGAATAATTTCAAATTTATTACATATATCATATATGTTAGAAATGCATTTGTTATCATGTCCTAAGCTGGATAGCTGCTGCTCTCTGCTACAAATAGCCATCATGACATGAACTTTATGTGTATCATGTTGCATAGCAGAGAAATATAGTTTTTATAACATATATTCAATAAAGAAAAACTGTTTTTCACTACTAGAGGTAGTGATGAGTCATCTGTCAATGGAAAAATCAGTTTTAACTAAATGTAAGTAAGTGACCTTTTGTCACACTTGAATACAGGTATACAGCCAGGTTGGTTTGCTTTCTTGTTTGCTCCAGGGCCAAGTCAAATGATCGTTTTACACAGCATACATATTAGTTCACTCCCAAGGTCCAACTTATGGCAATCCCATTAGTTCCCTTGATGAAGAAACCTTTGATCAAAAAGGGAGAAGTTTGCTGACAGCTGAGTCAGTTCTTTTATATTATCCCAAAACGCCACGTCCCAATTTACCTATGACATAGCTTTATATGTATAACAAAAATACCCAAGTGTGGTGGGTTGTGAAACAACCATTCCATTATTCACCTGTTTGTCTCTTTTTGCAACATCTTCTGTTGAGGACAGAGCATGCAGCTGCTCACAGCCTCTTTTCCCAGTCCACTGCAGAGAATTTGCTAGGTTATTTGTGAGAAAATTGGCAAGCCTGCTGTGTGTACTCAGGCATCCTAGGAATTTCACTAGTCAAAGTTGAAAAGTGCAGAAGCTGTCAGTCAGTGCATATTTACCAATTTCCTTTCTTTGTCCAAGAATGATGCTGTTGAAGGAGAGGAAAGACTTCGTGATGAGCCAAAAAACCAGCATGCCTAATGCACGATTTATTCAAGAGGCCTCTTTTTCTCCAAATTTTATGGCAACTTGTGCACTCTGTCTCAAAGTTGCCATAATGAAATGAATTTATGATGCATTGGCTTTGTGTGGCAAGGTTTTGGTAGCGGGGGAGGTTACAGGGGTGGCTTCTGTAAGAAGCTGCTGGAAACTTCCCCTGTGTTCGAGAGAGAGCGAGCCCATACCAGCTGGCTCTGAGATGGACCTGCCGCTGGCCAAGGCCGAGCCAACCAACGATAGTGGTAACGCCTCTGTGATAACATTTTTAAGAAGGGAAAAAAAGTTGGGACAGATGGAAAAGGCAGCTGGAGAAAGGAGTGGGAACATGCAAGAGCACCAGCCCTGCAGACCCCCAGGTCAGTGCAGAAGGAGGGGGAGGAGGTGCCCCAGGTGCCGGAGCAGAGATTCCCCTGCAGCACCATGGGGAAGACCATGGTGAGGCAGGCTGTCCCCCTGCAGCCCAGGGAGGTCCACGGTGGAGCAGATCTCCACCTGCAGCCCGGGGAGGACCCAACACCAGAGCAGGGGGATGCCCGAAGGAGGCTGTGGCCCCGTGGGAAGCCCGCGCTGGAGCAGGCTCCTGGCAGGACCTGTGGATCTGTGGAGAGAGGAGCCCACGCTGGAGCAGGTTTTCTGGCAGGACTTGTGACCCCATGCAGGACCCACGCTGGAGCAGCCTGTGCCTGAAGGACTGCAGCCCGTGGAAGGGACCCACGATGGAGCAGTTTGTGAAGAACTGCAGCCTGTGGGAAGGACCCACGTTGGAGAAGTTCGTGGAGGACTGTCTCCCGTGGGAGGGACCCCACGCTGGAGCAGGGGAAGAGTGTGATGAGTCCTGCCCCTGAGGAGGATGAAGCAGCAGAGATAACGTGTGATGACTGACCGTAAACCCCATTCCCCGTCCCCTTGGGCCACTGGGGGGGTAGAGGTAGAGAATCCGGGAGTGAAGTTGTGCCCAAGAAGAAGGGAGGGGTGGAGGGAAGGTGTTCTGAGATTTGGTTTTATTTCTCATTACCCTGCTCTGGTTGATTTGTAATAAATTGAGTGAATTTTCCCCAAGTTGAGTCTGTTTTGACCATGACGGTAATTGGTGAGTGATCTCTCCTGTCCTTATCTTGACCCACAAGCCCTTTGTTATATTTTCTCTCCCCTGTCCAGCTGAGGAGGGGAGTGATAGAACGGCTTTGGTGGGCACCTGGTGTCCAGCCAGGGTCAACGCACCACATATGCATAACACACAACATAAAGGGCACATATAATCCATTATCTTTATATTTCTGGAAAATAGTTCTCATCCAATTTCCCCTTCTTTACACAAATTTTCCAAGTATGTTTGAGAGCATTTATGTTTAAATATGATATCCACCTGCCTAATGGAAATTTCCATTTAAAAGACTACCACTTCACCCTGTTCTTACAGCGCTTCTTATAGAGACTTGACTTACTCTTCAAGTCTGAACTTTAAGTCTTCTTGATAGAAGTAATAAGTCTTTCATTCGACTATGCTGTTAGTCCTATCCCAATTCTTACTCCAGTCATTTATTTCTGTCTTCTTACTCTGCCATATTACTATCTGCCCATTTATTATCTGATCTCCCTCACTGAATTGTGAGGGTTGCCAGTGTAACTATGAAGAGCTTGTATTTTTTCTACCAGCCATAACAGAATGATTGCTTGTCCTGACATTCCTGTCCTTCCATTTTTTTCAGGTATGCTTACTATAAATAAATCTCAACTCTACTGTCTTAGAAAAAAATAAAATATTCAGGAAGGACAGTAGTGTTTGCACCTGCTGACAATACATCTTATGGGAATGGATAATATTGTTTCTTCCTCATTTTTTTCAACAGTCTTAAAAACCTGCATTTTAACCATCTATTCCTACCCGGTTTAGCATTTCTTCCAGGAACAGAGACTTTCATTACATGTTAGGTGTTCTTAACATTTAAAAAGTTTGCATTTAATCAGCTTTCAGCTTTGAAGAGATAAGTTTTACTGCACAAAACCCTATCTTTATTTAAAAGACCAAAAATCTGGGGCATATACTTCTCAAATGTAAAATGGCTTTGAAAGGGTAGCTTAGTCACAGAAGCCACTTTTCAGTTATAGTTGCATGCCTTTTCATGTAGAAAATTCACTTAGAATTATCTTTATCAGGGCAAAACACCTTTCCTACTTCATCTAATTCCCTGGAAAAATTTCAGTTGAAACAGAAGAAAATAACAGGAAGAGTATTTTAACGTGCTTTTCGTCCGAATAACACCTTAACCTATAGTAATAAGGTGTCTGCTATGGACTGTTGATGTAACATACTATAGTTTTACTAAGCTGAAAAGGGACCAAAGGAGAGGAATTACAGAATGAAGAAAGGATTAAAGAAGTTGAGCCCCTTTGCTTCATGACCTTTTTGAGCCAGGTAACTGAAATCTGTTGTCTCTGTAGGCCTGAACAGGACAGGACTGGACATGTTTTTCCATAACTTCTGTAAAAATTTTATTTGGAAATGATCACTACAACTGTTTGGTTAAATAGACTGACTGACAAACTGTTGCTTCAGGAATTCTTATACTTTGAGCTTTCATAGTGCTTAAAGCAACAGGTATCTGATGCTAATAGAATCTTTTAGACACTATAGTATTAGTTATAATCAGTTTTTTTAGATTACTGTATATTTATAGTAATTCAGTTAATGGTTTTCTCAGACATTTCAGGCTAGCTTGTTCATTGGCTACTGTGTGTGCTTTAAAATGAATGGTCTTTTTCCACATTCTTTGTTACTTTACGAACCCTTGCCTAACTGAAGAAGCTGAGGCAGCTGAGCTTGTTTAGCATAGCGGAGCAAAGGCTAAGGAAGTTCTCGCAGCAGGCAGCGACTACTCCAAGGGAAGCTACAAAGATGACAGAGACAAAGTCTTCTTGGTAGTGGCAATAAATATGACAAGAAGGCCAAAGGAGACATTGAACCTTGAGAGGTTCATGTTGGAAATCAGGACACACCAAAAAAAGTCACCAGGAAAAAAATGCAACACTGAAACAGGTTATTCCATCCCTGGAGGATTTCAAAACTCAACAAAACCAGAGCTAAATGAATGTAGTGTCAGTGACTGTCCCACTCTGAGCAAAAGGTGGGACTAGATGTTGTCTAGACCTCACTTCAAAGCAACATTTCCATGATCTGATGGGTTTGTGCAATTTTTGCCCCACCAAGCAGCCAAGAGGATCTCTGCATTACCAGCAACGCTGGCAGATGCTGAGAAAAATCACAGCTATATCTCCCTCTGCCATACTAGCTCCACTGAAGATATTATGAATTGAATGTGAAACCCTGCAGAGGTGAAACATGGTAGTTGTTACTTTTCGGCTGATTTTTGTAGATCAATGCTCTCCTTGTCACTGTGAACCATGGTCTTTTGAAGTTGTGTCTGTTTTGAAAATGACTCTCTCTCCCCAAATTCCACCACATCTACCACAAAATCAAAACCTGGTGAATTTATTCACACTGACTAACAATGGAGGTCTTCAGTAGATCTAATTCTCCTGACAAACTTCATAAGCACTATTAAAGTACATTTTGGCTGCCTATTTGAGGGGACGAGAAACAATCATTAATGAACCAATTAGGTTTGTGTATTCAAATTTGTGTAAGTCAACAGACTAGGGGGAAGTTCAAGGGCATTGCAAAATTTATGGTACCTTTTTTTTGTTTTACTTTTTTTTTAATAAATACTTGTGCTAGACAGTAAAAAGTGCCCTAAATGAAGTAAAAACACAGAATGATGGCACTAGAAGAGCCATGTTCTTCAAAGCACAAATATCTGCAGATGTTCTCAGTTTGGCTGAAAATTCCTGCCTTAGAAATGACTAAATGCAAGTAGATTTTCCACTCCTCATTTTAGAGCTGACTGTGGTGTGGGCCTCTTCTTAGTTGGTGCTGTTGTCCTTTTTATAGCTATTTTTCTCGAGGCTGAATTGTGTCAAGTGTCAAGGCCTGGTGGGCTTTATATGTTCAGTTCTTATGTTATAAATCTATAAGTCAAATTCAATCTAAAGCCTAAGAGAAGAGAACTGGACTTTAAAACCTTTACATTCAAATAATATAAGCTCTTCTGAGTACCAGTTTGTGAGGACAAGTTGTCTGATGTTTACTGAAATGTGGTATCTATTCTAACAAAGTAAATTAGGCATTGTACGATGTAGGATTTTTTTGAAAGCATATTTTGACAAAATGCATTATCCATGTCAAAAATAAGAAAACTATTTACAGCAATATAGCTTGAGACCCCAAAACATAACTGGAGGATATAAAACTCAGAAAAGTAAACACTGGCAAAGTATTAAAAAGTAAATTTTAAAGACTTGGATCAGAGAGATTACAAATACTGTGGGAAAAGAAAGAACAAAACCTGAATACTCAAAAGGAAACAATGTCCAGCACCTTTTAAAAGAAGTGATGTAAAATGATGGTCATTTATTTCAAAAGAAGCATACAATGAAGACAGAATGTAAGAATGAATTACTCTTGTACTAAGCAATCAAATATTCCATTTTATATTAAAGATAGTTTTGTCTAGAGATAAAAACAAGTAGTACAAGGAAAAAAAAATTCTTAAGCATGATAATATTTTTGGAATTACATCTCAGAGGTGCAAAACTCCCTCTCCATTTTCCTTTCAGACTTCTCTTGCTAGGGCCTTGACCAACATTTCATTTCATTGCTATTGTTAAATACAGTACAAGGACAATTAAATATTTTTGCAGTAAACATATTTGACATAGCCCCGGAGAATACACCAGTGGACAGTTCTACCAAACTGCAGCACTCTACTCTGAAGCTGTGGGGCAAAAATATTTGTTCTGCAATCATCTCTTAATTAATTATTTTTCATTGACTACCTTTTCTCATCCCACCTCCTCTGTCTCTCCCGCCTCACATGTCCACATTACTGAAGTGGCACTGAATTTGTAGCTACCTCAGGAGAACAGGGAACAAGTGTCTTTAAGCGACATACACAGTTTTCTGATTCGGAGTGAGTCCAAGCGCCGGCGATGCTATGGGTGTAATTCACACCTCCAGTTTGGCTAAATCACCCCTCTCAGTTACCACTAACAAGATCCCTGCAAAGTTAAGAAAGATACAGCCTCGTTCTTAGGTGCAGATTTAAATCATCAGATTTAAAGAACAGATAAATAAATGCTTGTCTTTAGCAGACTACTTGTAACTGCTGTGCTAGGATCCTCTTACGCTGCTCTAGGTCTCTTACCTGATGAACAGAAATAATACCAAATGTAAAGATGTTGCTATTTGAGGATCATCAGGATCATAAAGGATTTGGGCCATCCTCTTGCATCCCAGTACAGGAGTAAAATTCCAGACACAAAGACTTGACAGCTAATAAATATTATTTAATCACCTGCTGATGAGTTTAATACCCCAGCAGTCACGTCAGCACAGAAGTGACTAGGGGAGCCCTGCCAGTGAAAATGAAAACACGATGGTTTCATTGTACGTATTACTTGTTGGCCACTGTTATGCAGCTTCTAAGTAGGAAGACTCTCCTCCAAGTGCACAACAGTTGTCATTGACTTGGATTCACATTGCCCAGTCCTGGCACTGAGCTGAGTTGTAGAAGTAAGAACACATTTTCCACTTTAAAAACTGGCTGTTAGAGGAGCATAAATCAGAAAGGATATACCAAACAAAGGGTAGTTATGTGAAGGTTATATCAGACAAAGCATGATTACATGGATTGCCTAGAAAAGTTGCAGGAAATGAACTCCAAAGGATACAATACATCTAAAATGAAAAAAATGAAATCTGGAAGTTATGAAAAAGATGTTGTAGTAACTGATAAAATTAAAAATTATTACAATAGTATTTCAGAAAGCTAAGTCATAATTAAAAAGGTGATGGTATCACGAAGTTTTGAATCTAGCCATGTACATCTTAATGGCTATATTCAAATTCATGTGTTTATAACTGAGAAAAAAACCAAAGAGAAAGTTTTTACTGATATGCAGCAAATAAAGCTCTATACTAGTTTATACATCACTGGCAGATCAGAGTGCCTGATCCAATTTCCATTAATATCAAAAAGGAATTCAAATTAGGTCCCTATATATCACTTAATTTTTTCAATTAACATTGCCAATATGCAAGCCGGAATGGACTAAGCTTTACTTTTATGTTCTCATGTAACTCCAATGGCTGTAGTTACATTTTCGTTCCTTGTTAAAGAATCAACTTCATCCTGGAGATATTTCCACACAGTTATTCCAATAGGTCATTCATCACAAAAAAACCCCAAACAAAACCCCAAACAGTTTCAACATATAATAAAGTCCTATTAGGGTCCTTTCTCAACTGTCCAGCTCTCAGTTTAGTGTCTGATCCAAGTATAAGACTTTGTTATTAGCATGAGTTCTTCAGAGCTTTTTGTTGCAAAATATCTTTGTTTTTAACAGTAGGCCGGTCACAACTATGGTTAGACTGTTGTATTGATCAGGAAGCATCAAAGCCCTTTTGCCATGTCTTTGAAAGGCAAATATATTTTTGTGGCAGGATACTGTGACCTGTGCAGTTGTTTAAAGGTGGCTTTGCACTCTCCTCTTCTGTTTTCTTAAAATTTTCTGACATGGGCACAGATACGCTGGAATATATTTTGGAAAAATCAGAGCCAAAACCTCCCAGAATATCGGGGGAACAGCCAAATACATATTACAGTGGGGTTTATAAGTGCCAGGAAACTCCTCTCATCCTAAACTTCAGAGCAGAACTTCATATGTAGAATAGGTGATTTCATGTAATAAAGCAGCTTATGCTCTATCAATGTAGATGGGGGATGCACCTTTCTTAAAATACAGAGAGCATAAAAACATATTTTTCCATAGAAACAATTCAATTGCTGTACATGTAGTTAATGAACATTTAATTTCAATGGAGATTCAGAAAAGGTTAAACACTCTTCATTTGGATGATGAATAGTCATGGTGAAGGTATTCAGCAAGAGGAAAAAACCAGCATGATTTTCAAGGAACTTTAAAGGGTTAAATGTCTTCTGGTAGGGAAGCCCCTTCCACGGGTTCCTTTGCACATCCTGTATTTAATAAATGTGCAACTATGAGAATTGTCTCCTCATGACAACTTGAGGAACATACCCTTTTGTCAAGGTGGCTGACAATTAAAAAACATCTTTTTACCTTTAGACCTTAATTTCTAAAAATAAATAAACAAATGGATAACCACAATTAAACTCAGTATCCAAAGGTAGTATCTTATGAGAAATCCCTATGCTAAACCCACTCCTTCAAAATATTGCATTATGGACAGTTTTCAAGGCATTTTGAAGGCATCTCTGGCATCAATGATGCCGGTCTATGGTCTCCAATGACAAATGCGCATGATGAGCACCGACTCAGAAAATATGAGCTCAAAATATCTTTCAGAACACAATAGAGCAGATATACATTATTTTAATGTCAAGAGTTATGAACATCATATTTATCTGTATGTGCAAATGCTATGTATTTAGAGACAAACTTTTAGTACATATAAAGTAAGTAAAAGTTGCAGTTAAAGTCAACAGACACTGTTTCTGAACCTCTAGTTCGAAGTACTCTGGGTTTAGATTACCCAGACTGACACCCCAAAGTGCTGGAAAACTTTGACCTTAAACAACTTCTGTACTGGTTTTCTTACTGAAAAAAATCAGTTAATTTGAGTTTTGTGAGACTGAATGAATTAATGTTTGTGAAGCAGTCCGACACCCTAGAGGAAATGAATAATTCTGTCTTACAGCAGTGTTTGAATAATGTGAGGCAAATAAGGCCATGAGGTATACAGTGAACAGTGAGAGGCAAATAAAATACACAACTGCTCACTGTTGAAGTACTGTCTATTCTTTGTGCTTAATGAAGCAGGGGTCCTATGTAATTACAGTGTCATAGTATATCCAGCAAAAGAGGGCTGAATTAAGGTTTCCCGGGCAATCTTAATTCTGGTATTTCCTATCTTTTGAGTACTTGACTCTGCAACCTTAATAACGTTCTTTTGTGTGTAAAGTTATTTGTGTTTTAAAGACATCAATCATTACAGTATCTAGGCAACACTGCATGAAGTACAAACAGCAAATCCTTCATTACAGAGGAACTTGCTTGCTTTCATCTTTTCCTCAAGAGGAAATAATCCACAGCACGGTGTATCCCACAGCATGCTCCCATGAGCAACTCTGTCATTAGTACGGCACCTACAGAAAGTGGTCTGGTTTTGAATGCTCCTTTAGATTTGAGGACAAGTTTCTCTCTGGCAGCAGCGTGCTCCACAGGGAGAAACCCTTCACTGACAAAACTCTGCCTTCACCCCGTCAGAGTTGAAGCTTTCATCAACTCCAGTGTCACTAGCAAATACAATAGCTGCAGGAGGAAACCAACGTAAGGGAGCAAGCTGGAGAAGCTGAACAGGAAGGCTATTTAGGCAAACAGGCATTTTAGGATATTGCATTGCATCCTGTGTTGCATAAGTAGCCACTTTACAGCAAATTATGATACAGCCTATTTTCTCCCATCCATGGTAGCAGCTGGGTCACCAAAGAGCAACAAGAAGCTGTAGCTTCTGCAGAGTTTTCAGATTTCATTGGAGTAAATTATAATCCATTTCTGTGGTCGTTAATGGCATGCCTTGCTTCAGCTGAGACCTCTAGCAAAAATTAGGCTGATATGAGCCAGGTGAGGTAGGACTTCTGAAGAAAAGAAATACAGCTTCCTATGCTTTGGGAAGAAGCCCTTTAGTCCACAGTACACCCCAAAATGTGTCATTAGAAACGTTAATCAGAATACACTGTGGGAAAGATACTTGCCCAGGCAGGCTTGCTGGGTCCATCTCTGAGAAAGGATGCGGGGAGGACGGCTCCGTGACTACAGAGTGCCCCTCTGGCTGATGCTGCCTGAAAAGAGGGAAAGTTGAAGTCCTTTTGCTTTCTGTAAACCTGTGCCTGAGACACATGCATCTACCAGACACGCTGTGGTCAGGTAGGAAAACGATGCTCTTGCCCAGATGATCCTACAGGCTGATTACAACCTGTAACAGAGGAAGATCACTGAGAGAGCTCAGCTTGCTTTTTTCCAGTGAGGATGACTTTAGGTAAAGAACAACACAGAAGCCCAGCTTACTGTATTCATTTTTTATTTGACTTCTTCCAGAAAAGCCACTGTGCTGCAGAGATCTCCTTGTTACTGTTCCAGCGGCACCAGGATCTGAAGAGTACGAAGTCCCCCATCCTCTCTTTTTGAAACAGTGTTTTCTCCCCGAATGAAATGATTACCTACCTCCAACACTAGCTTTCTCTTATCAATCTCCACTATAACTCTTTCAGGATGTATAGAACTTGGGTTTTGAGGAAGGTATTTTAGACATGTAAACAGGTATCCTTTTATAATTTGTTTTTTTGCACTTCAATTTCTATGAAAAATAGGGAAAATTTCTATTTCTAATAACGAAGGCTATTTGGAAGGATTATCTGAAAAGCAAGAACAGGTTTTTTTATTCTGCTGTTTCCTACTTCATAGCGAGTGATAAAAAGTCACCAAAACCTTCAATAATATTTATTGTCCCTTTTACCATTTCTTTTTTACATCTGGGATACCAGAATTGCAGCATAATAATCAGTATTATTTCACCTTCATCCTCCCTTACACCCATCTCTTTGAGGGATTACAGCTGCAACATGATATCTCAGGTGAATTGTATGGTGATCTCCCTGTAACTCTTTATCAAAAGAGAGGCTGATGTTTCTACTGAAAAGCAAACAGAAAGATAGGAATTTTTTCCCTTATTAAAGGCTGAAGGAGCAGTGGAACAGTCTTTTTAACACAGGAAGCATTACAATGTAAGACCAGTTTATTTTGCTGTGCTACAGTTTAGCTTTTTGCTCTAAGTGGCAAATGCTTAAACAGAAATGCAAGAAATATAAGATACATTTTGTTCTTTGCTTACATTTCTCCAGAAAACAAAACAAAACAAAACAAAGCACTCCACCATTGCTGAAATACTTGATTCTCTTATTGGCAATTTATTAAATCTTTCTCCTGGTAACCCAAAAGGTTCCAAGTAGAGCCTAGTAAAGTCAAGAGAAATGCGAAACTTTAGTGGGAAGCAATGATTCAGAATATTCATTGCCGACGTAGATTGAAGCTGAAGCTGAAATGAGGTTGATGATGAAAGTAAGGAGAGGGCTGCATGATAACATAACCTCCCACACGTCTATAATGGGAAGTTCCCCACATCAAGTAGTGCTTGTGGGTGGGCAGAGCAATGCTCTCTCTTTTTTCCCTCTGCCCTCTGTGTCAAACTGTGCTGGGTCTGCACCAGTCAGACTGCTGAGCTACTCCCAGAACAATTCCACAGATGCCTTGTCATGCATTTCCAGGAAGACATTAATTTTATACACCTCAATTGAGATTCTTAGATGGGACCACAAAATGCAGAGAGAAGAAAAAAACCGATGCCATGTATTCTTGTCAAAAAAACATTACACAAAAAAGTCTGTCCATCTGATCCGATAGGATTTCCCAACAATGATAATAAGGTTGGCTACTGCATAGATGGCTTCTGAGAAAACTGGCATGGGTAGCCTGTACAGGATGACTGGGAAATAATTGCTTACCATTTCTTGTAATGCAATGCAATACAATACAATACATTTAAGAGTTAATCATCTAAGTGAAAGTCCTAAACAGTTACATTAGGATAAGCTGTATAGCCCATGGGGAGTGTAACTTTTCTTCCATTAACTGTATAAAAGAGAATTTATGGTGATTGTCTTAGACAACTTTTAGAAGTCTAAAAGAGGTCCATTCTTGGTTTCCTTATGAATAGTGCATGAAATCTGAAGTTACCAGGGTCCTAATAAGAGTCAATGTGATTTACAGTAGATGTTGTGTCCACCACATTAGGACTAATCCGTATGTAACTTGAAAATAATGACAGAGTATTAACCTTTGTTAAACATTCAGGCTGCTACAACTCTAGCTGAATAAAAATGTTCTGATCTAAAGTGAAATCTCATTCTTGTACAAACTAAGACGTCAATATCATTTTGCAACATTAAAGGCAAAATATTGATTCACATTTTGCTGGCAAAAAAAAAGGTTAAATTAACTAAAATACCCCCAAACCTACAAAAGAAAACCCTGTTTTTCTTGGATTCTACTATTTACTGGTTTTGTCATAACAGTACTAAAAAATCTCCATCATGGCTATACTAGTGAGCTAGGTACCGCATAAATTTGAAAAAACAGATTCCCTCATCTGCAAAAGCATAACTCTAACGTTTTTCCTCATAACCCCATCACAAGAATTTTTTTTTTTTCAAATTCAATCAGACAGATGTGAAAGATTGCATATAATAAATATTGCAAAGTCAGTATCCTGGTCCTTCTAAGTAACATTTTGGAAAGTCCTGAGCACTTTCAAATTTTATATTCCATAGTTGACTTTGAAGTAATTTTTCTTTCTCATCACATCAAGGCAAATCCCAGGAGGTGGCATGTGTCTCACTTTTTTTCCCTACAGAAAGTGGAGGGGAGAAAACATGACATTGAGAGGTTAGTTTTTCAAGTTTTTATCTTTTTTTTTTGTGTCACAGAACTGCAGGATTACTACACTTGAGCTTGGTTATAGAGTTTACTAGCATGCTGGTGAAGCTCTTGGGGCTTTCATGGCATATAAGCCGAAACGAAAATGAGCAAGGAGCAAACAAGCACCACCAGCTAATGCAGGAGAGTTCTGCAGAAACCTGAACAAATTCCAAACCCTCAGCCTAGATCTGGAACAAACGTGAGACTTTGTATAGCCAGCAGTTCTCGCTCGCTCCTTTTTTGTTTCTTTCTAGAAACAATGAGGATCAGAAGGAGAATAATAAAAAACAGCCATGTATTTGAGGGTGATGCAATACGGACTGACCTTAACCAAAAATTACAGAAATTATAAATATCCCATTCTATTACTGGTAATTGTACATTAAAATTATATCATAATCATATCATAATCTCATATTTTTTGAATACTTTTGGAAATTAATTTTACTGTGTATCTTAAAAAAATCCTAAATATTAAAAATTAACTGCTGAATTAGTTGGATTTTATTGACTTGATGACACCAAAATCTTTCAATCTTTACTCAGCAGATGAAGGAACAAGTTTGGTTTGATTTAAACAGTATAAAGACGAGGTTTATCATGTATCTTCTAACTGTCACATTGTTTATATAACAGTACTGCTCCATTTGGTTTGTGGTTTTGCTTTTAAATGTAGAAAATGTTATTAGCAGATGGAAAACGGTTAACCAGCTTTTAAAAAATGTTCATTAATAGTCAAAAGCACCAACGGTAGAGCTGTATCTTCAACACAAGTATTTAATATAGTTTTATTCCTCACAGTTTCTGGGTGAATAGCCATTGTGGCCTATTACATTTTCATTACTGGATGAATTCCTGAGACTTTCTGTGCATATCAATGTGATACAGCCAACTTTCAAATCTATGTTCCTAAAACTAAGCTCAACGCTGCATGATGCAGAACATGTTAGTCTAGTCAAAGAACAAAAGGGAATTGGAAGAACACACTAATCTTTAACAAAGCAAGGCACATTAAAAAGAATGAAACCAACTTCAGCTGCGTTAGTCATACAAGTACTCTTCAATAATGACTACATGTTTTCTGGGTCGGACCTAACAGCTATAGTATCATACAGATACCACTGAGATTAGGTACCCAAGTACTTCCTTCTGTCAACTGAAACACCAACATGCATAACTTGTCAGCTTTTATTTTGGCAACTTACTTCTTCTTCTTCCAAGCTTGCAAACTGTGATAATGGATAAGGGGGGGGCTGTCTTGTTGGCTTTGATTACTTTTTTTTTTTCCCTTTAAACTTGCCTTCTTTAACTGTAGTACTGCAGGAAGCAGTTTTTTAATGCTTGGCACTCTGTCAAAAAGGTAAATGTCATTTTCCTGAGAAATGCCAAAACCCTATAGGCTCTAGCTGTGTACACAGCCAAGACGTTTCTTTTCAAGAGCCCTTAAGTATAAGGATGATCATCAGGTATGAGAAAATTCAATTGGAAAAGTACTGATGTTACAGAAATATTTTTTCCATGTTGTAACACGAATTTGAAGATTCTTTACCTAAGTATTGAGTTACGCATGAGTACACTGTGAGACAGCGGCCCTCAAGGCATAGTACAGCTGAAGGTGCAGAGGAGTGAACTCCCCAGAAGAGTCATGATTTACTGCTAACCACACCTACAGCACTTATAAAATGCCAGTACAGCACATCTTGGTGTGGGAGAGAAAAATACAGCCAAGCAATGTTTCCTTTAACAGCTCTTCTTTTCCAGGGTTTATGCCTGCTGTATGTTTTCACTGAGTTTGAATGCTCTTTTTTTTTTTTAATTTTCCAAATCAGAATTACCATGCTAATTACATTTACAAACCAGCTGCTGTGTACAACTCCTCCAGAGGAATTTTGTGGAAGGATTCCAAGTCCTTCTTTCTTTACGTATTTATATATATGAAAGAAATTATGGCGTTTGCGGATAAAAGAGTTGGAACTGCTTGCTTCTAGATGCCTCTTATAGTCCACAGGGAAAACCTGGGCAGGTATCTGGGCCTCACTACTCCCTTTGACTCCTCTTAGACACTAGTGCTGATACATTTTTCAGGTGGGAATGTGGTCTTGGTAGGAGATCCCACAAATTTCAAAAGGGGACATCACATGAAGAAGACATACTGTGTCTTCTAAGTCCACAGACAAAAAGTTCTAGTGGAGCTACTTTTGCCACGGTCTGTTTTGTAGGAGGAGTAAGAGACTGCCAAGAGATCAGGTGGAAGAACAATGTCACTTCAGATAACCTTTTAAACAATTTCTAGAGGGTAGAAGCTTCTTACTACTAGCAGCCTGGCGGATGAAATGGTGAAAGGAATCAATACTTTCTGGTGTATTTCTCATAAAACGAACACCTGGTCTTCAGTGGACATCTCCAAAGTATTGTCTGTGAGTGTCTGCAAGTGCTGGGCCTCGTAAAACAAAAAACTTAGCATGAAAACTGTGACAGCTGAGGAGCATTTTTACTTACTGAGCAAGTTTGTTCCTCTGTCAGAAGTAAGCATTGTGTTTTAAAGGTATTCAGTGAGGATCTGTACGAACATGTTCACAAGTAGAGTCACACCCTGCTGCATGGGGTTTACAGCATGAATCAGAGACGGAAACAGTTTGAAAGTTTGGCCTGGTTTTTTTGCAGAGTGCAGATATCCCACAGTAGTTGAAAAAATTATGTGCAAACTTTACTTGGGAACAACCCAAGGAGGACATTTCTTGTTTCTGTAATGTTGAGCTTATCAGGAAACATTGCCTTTGGGATGCTACTCTTCCAGTTACTAAATCCCAAGACAAACTTTGCAACATCATGAAGTGCCTGTTAAGCACTCTGTCGAGGGCAGAGTATCAACAGATGCCTGACCATCTACAGCAGAGGATGGAGAAATGAGCTAAAAGATAAAACATTAAATGTAAAAAATGGCAAAGACAAAATTAATTATAAGTCATACAGAATCCTATTTTAGCCACCCTAGAGTTAGCCTGTAAACACTACCCTTAGAGCTATTCTGGGATGCTTCTAATGAAAATTAAGCTTGTGTCATTGTTCAAATTTAGATATTCTGAGAAATAGGTTTAAAGCAAAATTATTTTTTAATTTTATTCACTGCCTGACATATTTATATTTATTTTTTTTTATATCCTAAGTTTATCTATTTGTCGAACAGCTGTTCATAAATGACCCTGCAGGTGAAAACCTGGGTGGAATCCCTAACTGTCCTCATACTTTTGGTTTCAGGAGAAAGAAATCATATATTGCTGATAAACCTGGCCAGAAGTGCTCTGCAAAGGGAAATAAATACACCAATAAATGCCTTTGTGGATGACAAAATGAAAACAGAGAGAGGTGACGTGATTTGCCCAAGGGAGATAGAAGGCCAAAAGCAGAAAGGGGAATGGTTCCTGGTCTCCTGGTTCAGGTGAGTTTGTCTGATTCACAGTCCTGTGTACGACTCCTTTAACATACACCTTCAGGACAAATGATGAAATTCAACAAGGACAGACAAAGGCAAATAAGCCCTGTCAGTGATGCAGGCCGGGGCCTGGCTGCCTGAGGGGCAGCTCTGCTGAAGAGGCCTGGGAGGTCCTGGTGGGAAGATGAGTGGTATGAGTGATGATGATGAGTGATGAAGATGAGTGATGTCCTGGGTGGCAAGACGAGTCTGAGCCAGCCGGGACAGTCAACAGCACCTGGGGCTGCGTTAACAGAAGCACGGCCAGTGGATCAGGGCAAGGTTTATTCCCCCTTGTTTAGCACTCGTTAGACCACATCTACAACACGGCATCCAGTATCGTGCCCCCCCCCCCCCCCAAAATGACAAACATTGATAAATTGGAATGATTTTGGGAGAGGCCACCAAGATGGTCAGGGCTGGAGCGCTTGCCCTGTGAGGAGAGGCTGAGGGAGCTGGGCTTGTTCAGCCTGGAGAAGACACAGCTCTAGGGGAGATCTATGGGGAAGTTATCGAGGAGATAGGGTCAGGATCTTCACAGTGGTGTATCACAGGAGGGTGAGAGCAAATTGGAAGCTGAAATGGGAGGTTTGGAGTGGATATAAGGAGAAACCGTGTCACGAAAAGCATAGCCTGGCAGAAGAGCATGTTGCCCAGAGAGAGGTTGTGCAGTCGCCTTCCTTGGAGGTTTTCAGGCCCATCGGGGTAAAGCCTTGAGCAACCTGTTCTGACCCTACAGCTGACCCAGGTTTGAGCAGGAGGCCTGACTAGAGACCTCCTGAGGTCCCTTCACACCTCAGTTATCTTGTGATCCTATGGCACTGACTGTGACTATTTATACCTTATGTGAACATTTTGTACTGGCAATAACGCTAGAAGTCAACTCACACATAGCATGCAACATCCATGTTTTGTACAGTATTTTTCAATGGGTTTTCACACTTTCAGACTAATTGAAGTGAAAATATAAGCTTAAAAAATATGAATTAGTATCTGTGAATATTGTTCAAGAAAATGAATGTTTTACAATAGTTAGTATTAGAAAAATGCATAATTAACATTAACCTTATGTTCCTAATAAATAATAACTTAAAGCGTTCCACTAGTGACATTTAGGGGTATCCTTCTCATGTCACTTGGTACAGCCGTTGGGTCTCTGCTTTAGAAAAACAACACTCTCTGTTGAAACTACAGTAAAAAAAAAAGCTTACTGACTGTCAGCAGAGTTCAATAACATGCAGTTACAAAATACACTAGGAATTGCTCCACATAATTGTGGGTGCAATATTGGTAATATACATTTATATAAATGCTCAACTATGTTAGCATTGTTTGTGAGGACACACCATTTCTAATAATTTTGTTGTCATTTTTCTTTAATTGAAGCAACACGTACAACACGTAAAAAGGCATGGCAGAATCCTGATGGATAGTCTGAACTGATGCTTCAATGATAACATGGAATTTTTTTGACAGAAATGAGCTTCATTCTCACGCTGTCCAAAGCTGCTTCTAACTAACACTGAGGTCCATTATCAGAGAGAATCCCTCCAGAATTCTGTAGCTGGCAGAAAAGGGCTTGAATTTTGCATTTCTGTTAGTACTAATTTCATAGTGCTCAGGCTCCTAGTTCCAAAACCCCACTGTTGCAGTCCTCTTCAAAGATATAGCCCCTGAAGCCATCCACGCATAAGCAAAGGTGGACTCTACTGCTACAAATATGCTAGATAGCAATTCAAACACAGTCAATCCACAAACTGTGTACTTCCAGGTTTTTTGTGACACAATAAAACCCTTTGCTACAAGCCATGATGAAAAGAGTGGCTCGCTACTAAATCTAGAATTTAGCAGGTATCTTCTCACATCTATCTGCTTTTGCTGCTGTTCAGTCAGCTAAATCAAGAAAATCAGTGGTGAATATATAATTTTGGCTAAGGATAGCTTTAAAACTAACCTGGTTCCAAACCCCTTTAATTAGTTATAGGGGATTGCAAGCTTGAGGAACCTAAAAATGAAAAGGCCAAGTCTTAAAATTGTTATTATTTCAAGTGATTCACCTCAGAATCAATCTGACATTTGCACAACAATTCATTCTTCTTTTTCTGTCCCCTTCCCCAAATTTCCAATGTCATTTTAACCCCGTAAATAGATTAGTAAATTAGTACACTTGCTCCTTTTCCACTTGCAAGAAGACGGCAGCTTGAAATATGTCTAAATTTAACGCCTTTCCTTATGCATAAACTAGCATAATGGCAAATTCATCTAAATGTGAACAAAGTTTTACTATCAAAGGGATTCTCTGAATCTCAAAGCAGGGACATGGCACATTCTTTATAGTACCTAAAGGCAAACATACTGCCCCTGCCACCCTATGCTGGCACTCTCTGAAGCTGTTGAGGAAGCACTGGAAGAAATGCAGTCCATGGTCTCTATATCCCAGAAGATGCAGATAAACTGCCAGCAGCCACAGTTCATAGAGGAACCCCACGATAACAAGCCTCCCTGCTGGCCCTGATAGTGATGACGGGCAGAGTGCCATAGCATACATCTCTCCAGAAAGATCTAGTTCATGTTCCTGGATCCAGGGGGCCAAATGCTGCATCTGAAAGCTAAAAGACCACAGGTTTTTATCTGCTTCCCACCTCGACCACTGACAAACACAGGATGCTCTAATGTAGAGATTTTTCCTGAGCAGTAAAACAGAAGAAAAATAACAAAGGATGTTTGAATAAAACTAGGTGACTTTTAAGCATATTTTTATGGTTTACTCCATTTGACACCTTTATTGGCTCTGATTGTCAAAGTATATGTGCTTGCTTTAAGTTGCTGCCCTTAGTATTGTTTCTATTCCTTGTCATCCCTCTTATCTGTGGCTCCTTCAAACTTAAAGCACTGTGTTTATCCAAGGAGTGATGGGGTGCTGATATAAAGACATTTGTGATAATCAAAATCCTCCTGGGTTCTTCTGTGGTGTGATGACCTAGCGCTCTACCTCTGCCTGCCTTCCTGCCAGCACTGCCTGAACACAACAGTGTTAATGGGAACTTTGGAATGGGTCAGGAGTCCTCGTAGCCTAATCACACACATTGAACTTTGCATTTGGCAATAAAACCAACTGCTGCTGTGTTGCTTAACGTTTTCCTCCTGGTAACCAAATATTCTACAATTAGAAATAAAACAGATCCTACATAAGTGTTTGTTAATTAATAAGGGATAGATTTTTAGGTATCTATAATCCAAACCCCCAAAATACAATAGTATTAAATGGCCAAATCTATGACTAAGCTGTGTGGCCACGTCTCTTTACACATGCTTTTTTATACACCTGACACAGCTTGGCATGTATCAGAATACACATGGAGGGGAACAGTGCCATTTTAACCTGTGGGAGACAAGCCCTATATAGTAAGGGACAAAGTACACATTTGTAGATAGCAAAACCCTGTAAGTAAGAACAGCAAGAAAGTTTTATTTTCACTGTTCTTGGGGAGATTTCCATGCCAGCTAAAGATCAGAAGGAGCATTAATGATTTACAGCTTTTTATTTGCGTTCACTGGAATAATCTTGGAAGGGTTGGCAAGGTACCCACAGACATAAGATTGTGCAGAGGGATTCTCAGAAGCCATTGCAAACCACTGTAAGCCATTATTTTGATCAGTGTACACAAAGTCTTAAGGTCTTAGGTTTTTGGACAACTTGAACCAGATTCTGGCCTTGGAGGCACTGTGATATAAAGTATTCATGTCTGTTCATACAAATTTTTGGAGAGTCAATTGTCAAGGTGTTATTTTATTCTGTATTAATAATAGGTATATGCATATTTCATTAGAGGTCTTCATCAAAGCCATGAGGTGTGTATCAAAGGAAACACTATTTCCTGGTGTCGTACACGTCACACAACCTTCACCAGAGACACTGCTAGAATGGGAAATCCCCTTGGGAAATAAGTCTGGAGAGATAAAACAAAGGTGAATGATGAAACAGGGACAAAAAGGAAGAAAAAAAGAATTTCTCCTTTGCCATTTAGATACCTGTTGTGATTTTGTTCAAAGCAGCAGTCTACCAGTGGTTCCTTAGAATTCTAAAAAGTAGTATTTTTCTTCCAAGAGAAACATAAACACCCCACAGTGAACCATACTTACATGGGAACCTTTTCCTACAGTTGAAGAATCACAAATATTTCATTCCGTGTAAAGAGCCAGCTATGCTGCAGATGACATGTAAAATTTGTACATGTAAATCAGTTGAAGCCTGCACAAATGTACATGCGTTGGTCATGTGAATAGTCCTGTTAGCATCAGCTGAGCTTCCTGGGGACTGGAAGTGTCGGAGAATGATGCCTGAATCAGTGCAGTCTAGTAATTGTGTTTGCAACAGGGGTGACAATGGTAATGTTATGCCCACCTGGAGTTCACCTCCTCTAGAAAAAGAGATTCCTTAGCAAGAAACGGTTCAGAGAAATGGCAGGGACTTATTTTTACTGAGAAAGAACAAGTTATAGAGAGAGAGTAAACGACACTGAGCCTGCAGATACTCAAAAGTTATAAACAGAGAACATATTTATCAGTATGGTGTTAGATATCCCAAAAGACCAGGTCTCCTAAGCTCTTGCTACCTATTTCCCAGCTGACATGCTGGCAGCACTGAGGGCAAAGAGAAGCTGTACCTTAGCCAAGCAACTGCGTCCTTACACAGTTACTGTGTGAAAATGTCTCTCTGCCCTCCTCCACACAGTGCTGTGCTCCAGTTTCAATGTGGATGAGTCACTTGGGAGATGTAGGCCAGGTGCATGTAAGGAAGATGGCATCAGCCTCACTGTCCACAGATTAACTGCATTCACATCCAAAAGTAAAATGGAGAAACATGTTCAACTTTTCCTAGAAAAATAGGGAAAAAATGGTGGAAAAGGAAATTTAGACATTCTGCCAGAAGAATCCAGCCAAAAGTAAATATTATGGAGGAGCAGAAAAATTACATTGCTTGGCATGTTTCAAATCAGTCATGCTGGTTTAACTGATAAAACCACTGGTAAGGAGCCGTCCTACACTGCTGGAAGGTGACAAGATGACCTAATAATTTCTTTCCACTTGCACATTCTTTGGCACTAATTTGTGCTACTTCACTCCAATTTTAGACATCAACAAAATCTGTTGCTCATTCTGAGCCTGCAAGTGAGAGCAGAACTGAACAACCTGACCCTCTGATAACCCATTTGCTAAGATGGAGTTATGTGTGTGATTTTCCAACTGGTTATTTTCTGGACAGAAGGTGTTTCTTTTAAAAAGCTACAATGGCTGCTAAGAGTGGGTAGCTCATATCACTGTATCAAAACCAGACATTTGTCACAACAACAAAAAAAAAGGTTAATGCTGTTGGTAAATGTCTAGGAAACTCTGTTGCACATGTGTTTCCGCGCCCTGTATGAACCAGGTCCATATGGGGCTTCAAGAAACAGGTAAAAATGTGGTGAAGGGCAAGAAAGTAATAACTTTGACTGTCCTTATAGTCCACTGTCTTTAGGTGACTTCTTATCCCTAAGGATACTGTGCAAGTGACAGCTGTAATCTGCCCTAATAAAGCTCAGTCTGCTACAAATGGCTGTTCAAAGGGGCAGTGTAGGAGTCTGTGAATCAGACAACCTCAGGTGAACGGCCAACGGGAGTCAGAGCTAGCGGACCATTTTTCAGTTCTCATTTTTTAGCAGGAGTCTGTTCTCTCAGCAGCAGCCGATGGCTGGTGGCAAATAAATCTGTTTACGATGTCATGCAGATTCTTCCCGATTGTTTTTCATTCTCTGAAATAGAGATCATTTCATGTTCTTCCTACGTATGCTAAGAAAACACTAGTATTTACATTAAATTGTCTTAAATGAATATAATAATATTGTATATACAGCACAAATGAAAGATGAGTTCTCATTAAAGTATTAGAGCCCGCCCAAAGTTTTGTGGCATCCTACATTATAACACATGGCAAGTTGAAACATTTTTTCCTCATGCTTGGTTTCTTCTGCATTTGCATTCCTACCTCAAATACACCAATTGCCTACGGCTTTCCTCAGATGGTGAGGACTCTTCAGCCATTTTAAGGATTTCTGTGGTCTCTGGAGACTTCCTACTTGAGGCCAGAAGCGCAAAAAAAGATACGAATTTAACATTCAAACCTGGGGATTGAGAGGTGGCTAACCTATGGTGCAATTTCCTCCTGTGTGAGTAATAGAGGTTGGGTAGAATATGCAAAAAGAGTGTGTGGCTACTGCCTGAAAAGGACCCCTTTGTAGTCTAAAAGCATATATAGGTTTAGTGTCACTGCAGTCTTTCCCAGAAAAGGACATATCATCTGTCAACGAGATCGTATATTAGAAAGTAGGAGGATTTGTTTTTATATTCACATTGGCACAGGAGATAAGGAAGCTTCATTTACCAGCTGAGTCTGATCTCAGAGATACCAGGGATGTCTGTTCAGGAAAGAAACTTGAAGATCAGATTGAGGTGACAGCAATTATAGTCACAACTATGTCATCTGCCTGTATAGTAACATGGTTTTCCTGGCATTTTTCATTTTCTTTGTTTCTGTTCACCACAGCTGAGCAGCAATAATAATAATAAAAAAAAGTTTAAAAAGCTAGGCAAAAATTGGAAAAACATTTTTGTTGGGAATTTGTTTCAAGAATTTGCTTCTGCTGAAAGATTAAAGCCCCAAGTTGGAAGGGAGGGAGAGGTGAGAAAAGTCAGACTTCAGCTGCTGACATCTGAAATATTTTCATGTTCTGAGAAAACACTGAAATAGTGACATTCGGGTAGACAATATTGCTTTTTTGAAAAAAATATGTTCAAAATTCAACTGAAGTCTTTCAGGTAGGTCTACCATAAATGTCAGGATTTTCTTTTCTTTTCTTGGAGGAGAGTTGTTATTGATCACAACTTGCAATATCTTCATGTATAAATCATTTTGTATGTTCTGCCGTATAACTAAAGATTTAGACTACTGGAGGAGTTCTGTAACTTCCTATTTCTCCTCTATTTTTAAGGTGAGATGGATATAAAGCAACTAACTTAAGACAATAATGCATACATGTTCAGAAGAATGATCCTAGCTTTCAGAACCAGTCAGTAATTTCTGACTAATATTCAACTTGATAAGCATAACTTGTCCGAAGTGTTGCTAAAATATGCCAACTGGTTTATTCGTCAAGTGGCTGAGCATATTAAAAAGGATTAAAAAAACCCAGAAGTAACTCTGAACGTTCACTTATTATTACATTTTGAAGAAGATTATAGCCCAGAGGCTGCCGAATCAACACAAAGAAAAGATTATAGTTTTCCAACCATTTGTTTTGTATCACTCTTGCCATACAACGCACAATCTAACCACAAAAGTCCGGATAAACTGTCTTTGATTACCTGCCACAGGTGAGACTGATACACTCTGCTCATAATGGGCACACTCATTTTTTCTCTATGAACGATGCCATTAGGAGATTATTTCAGGAAGAAGCAAGCTCATAATTATTTTTAACAGAAATGCAGTATTTTTGTCAGATATTAAACAAAGCTGTCTTCCTCACCAGCTAACATCGGAGTAGTTTATTGAGTAACAGTTTGTTTTAAAAATAATTACCTGTGTTCAGGGTACATGATGTCACAAAACAGAACAGACAAGTACCAGACTAAAGCAAAAAAAAATTGTGCAAATTGTGCAAAATTTACACTTTATTGTAGGTTTTCCAAAGTATTTGTAGCGAATTGTGTACAGTACTGCACTAACAGGTAAGGTGTTTTCCTTGTCCCAAAGAACCTACAGCCTTAATGTAGCATGTCAAAACATAGGATTAAAGGCCAAAATAGGTAAGGGTGTGAGATTATTGCTGTGGATTATAAAGAAGCGAGTTAGCTTGGAGATACGTGTTTGGGGTAAGACTGCAGAGTGAGAGAGAGGAGGGTCTGATAGATGAAAGCAGAAAAGGTGTTCTAGCAGGACAGAAGGAAGGAAGCAAAGCAGATAAAAGCAGCAGGAAAATGACAGGATTGGGAAGAACAAAAAGAACACGAGAAGGAAGATAAAAGCAGGGGTGAGGTGATGAGATATGCAAAATTCTACACAGAGACATATAAAATTAAAAACACACCCTGCTACGTACAAAACTTACCCATGCCTTCTTTTCACACACAGTTCACTCTTATGCTACCTGATAGTCCCATAGATATGCACTCCATTTCACAAATATAAAGGCAAATAAAATCCACATCCAATTAACTTCCAGTCTAAATCAGATACCACCCTCAGCTGAGCAACGATTTATATACACATTGAACATATTACCATGAGACATCACTTTGATTCTTAGTAGGGCTACAGACTGTCCTGAAGCTTGATACATAAATAGCTACAGGTTGAGACCTCTGTGTATGCTTCCCACTTTATTTCCAGTCTACTGCTATGCCTATTACTAAGAACCTTGCTACCATTAAAAAAAACATAAAAGCACACTGATGGTACCCAGTGTGACACAGCACATGAAAGTGTCATCATGTGAGACCTTTGGGTGGTGAAAGAAGTGCGGTGATAAAGTCAGGGAGCGGTGTTTGGGAGGCACTGCTTTCGTGTATACTCAAGGCTGCCGATATTAATGTTTGGACAAGGATTTTCTTTTTGTTTCATTTGGTTTGGTGGTCAAACCCATCTTGCTCCGAGGGCCAAATGGTGGGAGGATACCAATGGGAAAGAAATTACAACAGTGGGCTTTGAGATCATATTTGGGATGTAACATAAATGGTTTCAGAGCCTGAGTGTGGGGAAAGTCAACTACTAGAAGAAGATGCCTTGAGCAAGAACCCATCATTCTGGCTGTGTGGATGTGCATTAAAATCCGAGAAGGGATTTGAAAGTTTATATAAATGAGTGTGGTGAATGTTAACACAGACACACATTCATGTGGGTGTACAGAGTTTTCTAAGCAGAGAGACAAACACACATGTAGATGTAATAGTTAAAGGGGGGAGTGACAGCCATAACCAAGCACCTACACATTTTAATCCTAGGAACATTTCATCAGATGCTTATAGCTCTGAGACCTCCATTTTTACTGTTAGTGCATGTATTGTTTGCAGCAGGATGATCTTGCACTGGAAAAGTTTATCCTGACCAACCGTATCCATGCAGTCTAATACAGAATGTGATTGTATGAAGAGGTAATATCCCTCCCAAAAGATTCCTGCCTCATTTGGCATACTTATTTTCTGGCTCCCAGAGTAAGGAAAATAAAGTATAAATAGAGATGGTCATCTTCTCAGGGCCACTCATACTTCATGGGTCTGATCAATACATATCATGTTTAATTAATCTAATAAATCCTGTCACACTTGACCTGGGTTTGCACTTCTCTCCTAGCCATGCAAATACAGCAGTATCCTCAATGTCACTGGCCTGCTGACTCACTACCAAATAAAATTGTCCTGCTGGATGAGTCCAACCCTTGGACCACCAGTTGGTCAGCTCTGTAGCGGATGAGGAAGAGGAGAACGCTTAGTGTGAAGTGCAGTGGGGAGAACACAGGGGTAGTCCCTCCTGCTTTCAGTACGGCAACTTCTGCCTGTTGGCTGAACCCCTGAACGTTTGCTGAACATTTGCTGGAGCCCTGAACGCTTGCTGAACATTTGCTGAAGCCTTTGCCACAGCCTGGTTAGGATGGCTGGCTGCATTCCTTGCCTTACTGGGGAAGGGGGAAAGGAGAAAAAGCAGCGCTGGGAAAAGAGTTACATCAGGAATACCTCGCAGCAAAGCGCTCCTGAGGGCTGCAGTCCTCCTCTGCACGGAACGGGTGAGGGTAGATGGTTAGTCCTTTCCAGCCTTACTGACTCTGGGCTCCTTTCCAGGGTTTTTGCCGCAGAGATGGCTTAAAATGTCGTCAGTCTGGTGCGCGTCTCTCCTGCACTGAAAACAAGCGTGTTAAAGGTGCCGGTGTTAGGTACTGTTGCTGTGTCTTCCACAGCTCCAGGGCTTTTCTAGCAATTATAGGGATGTGCCTATCACATTGATTACAGGTACTGTCAAGTTTGCCACTTCCCTTCATTACGCGCATCAACTCTGTTACCCCAACACCAGTGGCAAAGGAGATAACATCGCATACTCGTTCTCTCTCCTATCACCACATCCCAGATTTTTACAAGCAGTTTGGCGTGCTTAGAAGTGATGGTGGGTAAGTTCTGTTTAACAGGTCAGAGTAAGAACTGCAGCAGCAGACATTAGGAGGGACGACTGCAGGAGCAAAAGGGGTTTTATTGTAATCTGTGTCAGATACTGGCTCTTGTGGATAGCCTCACTGCTTGTTTTGCAGTTTTGAATATGTCCAGAATATCTATTTGGAAATCAAGAAGAAATACGTGGCAGATAACCTTATGTCCAAGCAAGTAAGAGATGCAGAACCATGAGATGTTTGTTCCAGAAATAGCAAAATTGGTCTAATGACTGACCACAGTGAAGAGCTTGGTACTAGGAGGTAGGAAGGGAGCGCTTCTATCATAACATCCCTAAAAATTTCCTTATTATAAGTTCAAAAGTGAGTCTAGACAATTTAAGATTCAGGCAGCTGCTACTCTTCGAGGAAATAATTTCTTGAAGGCTTTTTGTGGTATCTTTTTAGTGGTAGTGGTTACACCACTAAAAATGACAAATACATCTGAAAACCATTGGCACTGCAGCCTGCACTGTCATCCTGCATGTCCAACAGGTTTCATGCAAATGCTTGAGGAGGGAAGTTTATAGGTTTCTTTAAGTAGTGTTTTGTCGGTCTATTACCCATCGCTTCTCTGTGCTCTGTCAGAAGATTTGGCTAATATTGCATCATCTTGCTCAAGTAGTATCATGTTGCTGGGTTAGTATCTGGATTAGCATGTGGATTAAAAGCTGCAGAAAAGTCTAATAAATGAAACGACATGGTCCATAGTGAAACAATGTTCATTTTTACATGTTGTTAAAATATTCTTGTTTATGTGCCAACATCGTAAGATCCATTATTTCAGTGGAGCTCACCTACTATTGGAATTCAGTAATTTTTACTTTCTGTGTACCTTTGTTTATAAATGAAAAGTTCAGTAAGACTTATGGGTATGACAGCATCTAGGTCTAGTTTATTTTTTTTTTTAACTACCATACAGTTCTGCAACTCTCAAGTTTATTTCCAGTTGAACTTTGCTGAAGAAAGCATCTTTATATGGCTTTTAGTTTTTAAGAGCAGTTATGGGTATATTAAGCAGGCCTGTATAATACAATTGGCAGGGGAGAAACTGTATATACAGAGGATTTAAAATAAAAGAGAACTTGACAGGTAACACACATTCATTTGGTATATGCAATTTCTATTTAACCCAGGTTCTATTTTAACAACATATGAGAATCTCATGTCTTCTCTTTCAAACCCAGAACAATTGTTATAAATGTAGATACTTGACAATTTACTATTTGAAAAAGTATTAAAATAGATTATATCTAAGTCAACAGATGATAATTTCAACATAGTAGTTTTCAGCTTAAATCTATTATCAGTGTATTTAACTTTCCTCCAAAAATTTTGTATGTTTTAAGACAAAGCAGAATTCCCTGTTTCTGGAGACAGTGAGGTCTTCAAAGCATCAATGAAGGCATTTTAAATCTTTATTACTTGTCTATATTTGACTATACAGCTACTCTAAAATACTCTGATGTGTCCATTTTGGTTTAAGACAAATTTCTTTTCCCAAGCACAATAACTTATACACTGTTTCATGAAAAGTGTAATACCTCCTGGAAGCCCTTGCTAACAACTATGAAATTATTAGTGTTTAATTGGTTGATGGCCATTTTTAACTGAAATGATCTGCTCACCAAAAGGTAATGTGTAAAGCTTATCTGAATTTCCTCATTTTTCCATGTTAAAGGCCCATGATCCAAAACATTTCCTTTATTTCTCATATTTTTTTATTGCAATTAGTCACTGACTCTTCTCTCTACAACCACCAATCCCCATGTTGTACCAACTCCTGGGAGGGTCTTTTATCAGTGTTATCCACATGCTAAATAGATGACAACACAATTCTTCTCTCTAGGAATATTTCTTTATTGTTTGCAATGTTACCTGAGTTAAGGCTCCTGTTGTTTGTATTTGAATTGTTACCCTGCTGTCTGCCTGACGTTAGTGGCTGCAGGAGAGAATTCCAGGTTAGTGATATATTTACACTGCTGGTTTTGCTGTGTCTGCAGATGGTGCTGACATACCTGAGTGAGGCTGCAGAATCCACCAGGAAAGACGGATAAATAGTTTAGAAGTCAATCCACACACACTGCTTCATGCTGCTGCACTACACTGCTGCTACCTGAGTGCCAATACCCATCTAATCCATTTAAAACTAGCTTAGATATGGCTTTTGAGCCTGCAGCCAGCCTTCAGAGAGTGCAGTTCAGGTCTACCTTTAGAGGAAGTAAAAATGATTCAGGAACTAACATGCCCATGAGCTTGGTGAAGTAACCAGTGATGTTCTCAGTGCAACAGTGACGGGAGACTCCTGAGACTGGAGCCTCATAAACAGCAGTTAAGCTTCACGGAAAAATAAGAAGCAGAGGAGGCATTAGGCCATTTCATAGGTGCTAGACTGAAATTGCAAATCCCTACTTACTCAGAAACAAAACAAAACAATAATTCTATTATATGGTTCCCTAACTGCAATGGGATTGATCTGACACTGATGCCCAGACTAGTAGTTCTCAATAGACCTCAGCTAGTATTCCAAGTCAGTTATTACCTTAGTTTGATCAGTGGATTAAATTACACAATTCTGAATAATTGTATTCCATTTACATAGTCAGTCTTTTGCCATCATGGTTTATAGGAACCTTATTACATGCAGCCATGTATCTCTGTGACTTCAACAAGCACAGACCCTCCTCCTTTACCTTTAATATTAAAAAATACGAGTGTGTGGTGAATTACACTTTTTGCCTAAAAAATACTTAATAGAGATTTTTCTTCTAGCTTTTTTTCACATTACTGAAAGCACAAAACTTAGAAAGTATGAATGATCATTTCAGAGCCCAAGGAAAATGGTAGCTAGTTGTTTTCTGATTTCAGAGAAAAGCTACGCCAATAGTTGCCTGTGCCAACTTTACATTATTTTATGAAACAGCAGCATAAACTGGGAAACACTGTCTGCCAGCAGTATTCTTTCCCTGTTCTTTACTTCATACAAATTTCACTTGCAGAATAAACTTATTTCTTAATGGATTAGCAACACCCAAACACTATTTCAGCCTCATACAAGCAGTGAAAGCCATGTAAGTTACTGCCAATCTAAAACTGAAACACAATGTCTTTTAGCCTCACACTATCATTGGCTAGGTCACCTATTGGCCTTTGTAGATAGACGAGATCTCACTCATCTATTATATCTAAAACAGTATGACTTCTCAGATTGTATCAAAGTGTCAGCAAACTGCACTTTTTATCACTTTTATCACCACTTATAGAAATGGTTCTAAACTCCTAGAAACATCTAACAGCCTTTGTACAATTTGCCCTTCAAATACTTTAAGCTTTGATTAATATCCTTGAGCTTAGACATGTGGCTACTTTGGAGATGTTTCTTCCAGTTTAAATTAAGCTTTGTTTCTTAGTTTGCAATATTGGGCAAAAGGAGAATTTAAGTCTACTCAGTATTTACACAAGAGAGCACAACCCAGGGAACAAGTGAGGTTGTGATTTCACCATTCTTAATACCAGACGTGCATTACCACATCCCTGAACAAGACAGACTTGTCCTGGGTCACACAGGGGTACGCAATCACACTTCAGAGGATAAATGGGCAGGCAGCCACAAGACATGTTGCACTGATTTGGTCAGATTAATGTTTTTAATTTCGGCTTGATGCCAGCTACAGGAAGACAGACGATAACATAGGATGAATATTTACATTAAATTCCATACAGCGTTTGATCTATTTATCAAATACTAGTGTCTGTTCATTACTATGCCATCATAGTCAATTAGAACAAAGTTTCACAAATCTCTACTCTTAAGAGCAGCCCTTATTCATGTTGACTTCATTTGAAGTTAATAAGAATGTTCATCTTGCTTGGGCAGGTAACACTGTCTTTATTTCCTTGTGACCTTGTAAGAATTGAGAAAACAAAAAGGTCATAGCAATCAATTGACCTCAAATTTTGTATTTTCAAAATAACAACTAATCCGCTTTTCAATACTGCAAAATTATCACAAGCAGATCTTTGAATAAATGTAAAACAATTCTATGACATTTGAAGTTCCATTTAATAGCAGCCCTATTTTAGCTTTTACCAGTTCTGGTGTAAATCAAAGTATCTGCCTGAAGTGGGATAAAAGGTCACTCTCCTTTTCATGTGCGCTGAGAATTTCAACCATTTTCCAAAACTCCTGAATTCCTGAAGAGTTCATTTGACAATAGGAAAAAGGGTACACAGATAATGGACAAAGCCTTAGATGACTGACTATAGTACCACCTGTTATCTGCTGACACTGACATACAGGCTGAGAGTTTACTCATTGATGGAGATCATTGGTTGCTACTAATGAATTATGTTACTTGAAGCAGCCAGGCAGAAAGCTGGAATACCAGCACTGAACAACACAACCTGTCAGCAACACAAGATGCTTTTACAAGCCCATGCTCGGCAGCTGGAGGTAAAATAAGCTTCTGCCACCACATTAAGAATGCAATGGAATTGTACATGTATAGATCTGTACAGGCTTATTTTAGTTACATAAACCTGTGACACAGTATATCTCGTAGAACAGACCCAAGTGCAGGAATTTAAAGTAGCTGACATAGAGAAGGAATCATTCACATGGAAATTAAATCTTCATCATTTTACTAAAGCCCTATCAAAAGGCTTGGATCAAGATAATGATTCCAGATCTCCAGGGTTGAGAACAATCCATAGTAAAGAGGTGGCTCTAGTGGCTCTAAATATTTTTCCAACTTCTGCCTTGTTTACAAATTACCATTCTCGGGCAAAACTATTAAGAAAAGACCAGTGCTAAGTTCCAACAACCTGGTATTCCAGAAATGAACTCCAAATTCCAGCATGTCATGTTTGTCAACACCCTGCATACAATTAGTGTTTCTGACTCTGTCAAAGCATCAAGGTAGCTCTGATGGTTGTAAAAGATTCAATAGGGAACAGTCACTAAACACAAAAAATTCTTCAGGTATTTTAAGCAAGATCCAAGAAATAACTCTGTAGTATGTAGTATGACATTTCTTTTTATTAACTCTTGTGCACTGGACACTGAACTAGAGCTGGAACCAAGCTCAGCCAAATCCTTAGCAGTGACAGAGAAAAAAAAAAAACCACTTCCCAACATCTTTGAGTGCAATAGCTCAGATATGAGCATTAGCATGCTAATAACATCACTATTTCTTATCAGTCCTAAGACTGGGTTTACCTTCATGCTGAATAATAGCAGTGATAAAAGTGATCCTATAAGACTCTGCAGAGGGGTGCACTAAAGGTTGATTGCATATCATCACACAGGCTTAGGGATGCATTATTTAGACACGTACAAAAGGAAGGATACCACAGGATATTTGTGGAAAAAGTACCACTCCTAACTTCCCTATGGACTGTCCTCCCTTCCCTTGTGCACATCTGCATGCAAGAGCACAGGGAGGTGGGGACAGGAACCAACCTTGCATGGCTCACATTATGTCAAACAAACACAGCAGTTAACTTTAGGGCACATGGGAGCTACTCTATTATTAATCCAATTTAGGAGCATGGATCTTAAATTGAGATGTGGAAAGAGGTAAAGAAGAGCTTGGTTTAATCTCTCCCTAACATCATGCAATATTGACAGCTTTTTGCACAAGGAAAACCAAGCTGTACTCCAAAAAAGGGTGTAGGGATGGATTCAAAGAAGAGCAATCCTTGAAAGCAGGCAACAAAGACCTTCCCACTGCTTTTCCTGAGGTTGTATGCTTCAGTATAGCCCCTGTCCTGGAGAGCTGCCAGCAGCACTATGTAGTCAATGGTATTTTGGAGAAGGAACAAGTAAAAGGACGATTATTTTACGTAGCTACATAATGCTGTGCTTCAAGGACAGAAAGAATGAGAAATTGAAGGAAAAGTTTATGTTAAAAGATAGACATGCTAAATATCTATAAAATTTGATGGAAAATGCATGTAAGTGAAAGAAAAATGAGAAAGAAATATACAAAATGCATGTTCATCCATCTATAAGAGCTGTAAAGATGTACATAAAATATATGGAATGGTAAGACGCGAGAATGGCAGACATGTATTTAATATGGCTACTAGTGCAGGAAAGTACAGAACTCCAAGAGAAAGAAATGTGAGGAAAAGAAAGGAAAGCAAAACTGGTAACACCTGAAGGTGATAAATTTTTTTAAAGCACCATAGTAAGACAACATTTAGTAAGAAACTCTTTCTCTTGAGAGGAAATGAAGCTTATAACTGAGTGAAAATACTTTAACTCAAGCCTGCATTCATTCCTTCATTCAAGAGAGAAAAAGTTTTTCCTTGGTAGTGTTTTCAGTTACAAGAATATGTTTCTAATACTTTTCCTTGTAGTAACATCTTTTCTGTGAATAAATCTGCCAAACAGAAGACTGCTTCCAAGCAAATCATAAAAGCTGCAAAGGTATGCATGTCTTTCATAGCAGTAAGGTGTTCACATCTCAAAGTAATTGGGACTGTTCAGGTGCTAACCTAATTAAGGATGTCTATCTCAACTTAACTTTAGACTAGATGCAAGTTGGGACAGTAGTTATCAGCAGATCATCTTCTTTCAGATCAGTTTCCTTTAATGGTTTTCATTAAAGGCCACAGAATCATTAGAACATAGGCATTGTTATTAAGCTCCACACTAATTTATTCAGACAGGGTTCTCCATTTACCTACCTATTTCCTTTGCAGGAATTTCTTGATACACTGCTTCAAGTTAAAAAAAGGATTGAGACATCTTCTTGGCTTTTTTGCCCTTTCTTTAGCAAATTTCCCATTCCTTAGTGTGACTACACTTTACTACTGTAAACACAGGTGTCAGCAAGTACCTTCCACAAATCCTAGACTTTGGGCATTATTTCCTCAAAGGTTGTTAACTTAGTCATAATAATTGAACAACTAATTTCATTAAAAGCTTTTGTTTCTTTCCTTTAGCGATCCAGTTTTAATCTGAATTATCTATTGAGCCTATTTTACGTAAGGACTGGTCTGTCTGTGATTTTTCTGTCTGTTAGTTCACCTGGTGTCCTCGTTCCCTCTCCACCCCTACAGTACTATTAATCTGTTGGCCAACTGCACACAAACCTGCAGGTGACACCTTCTTAAATTGCTGTGGATTTCATTAACACTGATTTCTGGGGAGGGAAAAGGAGCCCAGATTAATGCTCTTCCTGAGCAAAAGCCTCCTGTGTGCTCCGCTTCCCTGCCTGAGTGGCCTGGCCAGTCAGTCGGAAGCATGTGCTGATCTTGCCCTGACAGTCTGCACAGTATGATAAAAAAATCTTGAAGCATGCGGTCTTCAGAAGGGATCTGAGGTTGTTGCATCAGATCGAGGCTTACATGGGACATATGTAAGGAGCCTTACATGGGACACATTTCCACTAAAAAATAAGAGTTGCAAGAAAATTATTCTAAAGAGTCATTCATAAGAAAATAAGACAATTGCTTTTGATTCATGGACAGGTTCTGTTCACACTGCTGATCCTTTCAACACCAAAATTGAAAGACTTAAGTATGGGACACCATGGTCAAATCAATCGTTCAAACACACGTGTGATTCTGAAGTCTTCCTTAGAGGTCTCATGAACAGCTCTAGGTACAGACATTGCTGACCAGCATCTCCCCTGGAAAGACCCTAATTTCAGTTGCTTCCAACCTGGTCAATCTGGAATCTCTTACCTGAGCTATCTCTCTTGTTGATCATTTTTTACCTTCCCATGTCTGGTTGTGCACTGCCCAGTGGAGAAAGCTGCCTCCCTGTGCTTCACCATGACGAGGCAGCTCTGAGGAGGCTGCAGCTAAAGGATGAAACCAAACTCACATGCCAGCTGGCCAGCTGGAAGGTGAAGTGGAAAGTGTTCTGAGCAGAAGCACATGAGCTCTTTCAGAATGGCAATGGGAAGGAATTGCTGCTGGAGCCGGAAGGAATGGGCAGGAAGGGATGGAAGAGGAAGAAGGTGGAGGGGACAGAGGGGCTGGCTAGACTTGGATGTTCCACAGGACTGGAGCAAGAAGCCACTGAGCATTAGTGGAAAACTGAGACCAGAAACAGAATAGGGCGCACGGAGAGAAAATCAGCTTGACAGGACTCTGATCACCTGTAATGGTAGAGAGGGGCATGAGTTCTGGAACTAATGGAAAACTGGGAGGCAGGACTACAGACACACTGCTGGAACAGAACAGGAACAACGGAGTGGCAGAAGTCATGATTAGGGAAAGCAGGCACAGATATTCCTATCGGCAGCCTACCCTCTTAGCAGAGTGAGACAAGTGAGCTGGCTCCACAACAAGGTAACTATTGCCATTAAGTTACTGTGTATGAACTAATTCGTCCATCTGAAAATTGGGGCTTGTTACTAGAGGTGTGTCACCATGCTGATATAAAGACACCACTTACCTGATAGCACAGGATTAGTGCTTGTATTTCCTAATATGTATAGCATCATGTGAACATTTCAGCTCAAGTGGCACTAGCTTAGTATCTCTATAATCCACTCCATACAAACAAATGTGTGCCCAAAACTGTCAGAGCACACTGCCTTCCAAAGCCTAGAACAGAACTGAAGCACCACTTTCCTCTTCTGGCAAGGCATATTTGCGACACTCGGTGTACCTCCTCTCTCAGATACAGAGCTATAAATGCATTTGCTAAACATCCAATCTTGGTCTCTCCAGGCTGAGAGACAGCTACAATACTGTTCTTAAAGTCGATCAACTTCAAGTTGATTAAAGCTGTGCTTTGAAGATAAAAAGTGTGATAAAAGTATTACGTACTTTGAAAATGAAGCATGAGACATCTCCTCTTGGGCATCCAAAATTAAGGGATGCTTTTGACAATTCTGACCTTAATCTTTGTGTGTCTCAATTTCTCAGTTATAAAATTAGGATAATAGTGGCACTTAATTTTGTGGGGAACCATAGATTAGCTAATATTGTGAAGCACTTACATGCTATGCTGAAAGCACAGCACAATCATACATGAAGATATCAGATAATTTTACATTTGATGCAGGATCTGCCTGTTGGATGTTGAATAAGAGCTGATACCAAATATTGAAGGAAGAAGAAATATTGAGTAACTACCCCTTTATTGAATATGGCAGGATTTCCCAAAGAGGGAAAAAACAATACCTATAAAATCATGTGATTAAAAGCTGTCTGATAACGTGTATACATAAAAAGGGCACAATGAGAAGCCTTTATTTTTACATTCCTCACATTTTAAGCACCTGACTTTGCAATTCTCATCACTGTTTTCGTATGGTTTCTCCCTGTAGGCAACTCTATTTTAATTACATACTGAGTTTATTGCATAAACTAGTTAAGCAGTTTAAAAGTTTGAAAGTTCTGGTTTTCATACACAATCTCATTAAAATTATTCCTTTTTATCTTTAATATGTATTTCTGATTCCTTTGTAAGTATTTTTATATTATGATAAAATAATTTATTGTTTTCATTATTGTTACTGAAATCTTATCAGGAAGCTTAGCAGTTCATTAAATTACATAATGCATGAAGTACGTGGAATCAGTTAAATTAATGGAAAAATAGACTCCTGACATTTTATTAAAATAACACCTTTCATTCATAAAAGATCCAACTGGTATCAAAAAGTTGTAAATGAGATTTGTGGTTCAATACAATGCTTTTATGAATTGATGTGCACAACAGTCCAACTTTCTGCCTAAGGGTAAAGTGATTCTCCAAGAGAAGGAATTCTTTGTAGGTCATTCCAAGAAGCGTAAAATTATTTTGGACAGAAAATAATAACCATTGCATGTTTAGCAATTTGCACTTCAGATGCAAAGCACATCTCTTCAGTCTTAAATTTTCTAGTAAAAACATGAGGTTTTTGTTTGCTTTATCTGTTTGTTTATTTTTTAAATCCCCCAACTCTTCCTGCAAAAAATCCTACAAAACCAAGCAGTATAAAATGTAAACAACTTTTCTTCTGAGGGAAAAGGAACAGAGTGAACTGTATCTGCTGTTTCATATACCACTGGCAAGCCTTAGCCAAAACTTGGTGGGGTATGGATAAAATGGTGAAGGATAAGAAATAAGATCTGTATTGATCAAAATCTGTTTTTTACTGTATTTAAGAGTACTTAATGCAGACTGTAGTACATATGCATTCAGACTATGTGTTTACTAGCACTAAATGTCATTTAATGTCACAGAAATTCCATTACAATCAGGGCACAATAGCTGAAATATAAAGCTGCCCTGTGTAAACAAATACACCTAAATATTGACCTTAATTCACTACAGTCTTGCCTGCATTACAATCTTTGTTTCTCCTCTTAATAACTAATGTTAATTTGAAGAAGAACTATATTCCAAGTATAAGCACCAGCATATTCTAGACAAATGTGTTCATTTCGTTCTACGAATAAATTAATTAGTGTTTCTCATGAAATAAACCATCACTGTCATACAATTTCCTCTTTTTTTCCCTTCCTTTTCAATACATGTGCTATGCGCCTCATTTTTGTGTTAAATTTGCTGATCTGAGTATTTTAAGCTCCACCCTGAATATTTTAAGCTCCGTATGGATTATTTGTATTTTCCGCTGTATTTCCATTTACTATGTTGCCGGTAATTCGTTGGAGTAATCTATTCAGATCCACCGTGAGAGCTCTCCTCAAAGTTACACATTTCTCAGCATTCTGGTAAATGCGTGTCCAGAATGTACTTGCTAATAAAATAGATTCCAGTAGCTGTTGTGAATTATAACACTAAATTAGAACTTTAATTTTACACTACACAGAATTAAAACTTGTATGAATCTCCTTTCTCCCTATCTTTGTATTTCCAGTCTCAAAGGCCAGGATCACCCTTACAGCCAGGCATTTTCAGAGATCTCTCAAGGCTTCTTCTAGGGATAGTGTGACTCCTGTGTGTCACTTGGCAACATGATGATCTCCACTGTACTGTTTTCTATCTGGCAATGGAGTAAGAAGAATTCAGTCAAACACATATTCACTCAAGCACTTCTTACCATAAATATTATTGATGTTTGTTGTATCTGGCTTTCTGCAATGCCCAATCTGGAATTAAATCAAATCAAAGCTTATAGACAAGGTATGGAGACTCAGTGCTTTGTGCATTTTTTACTTTATTAGGCTATGGAGGAATGACTTTGTTTTGGGTTTGTGTGGTGGGGTTTTGGTAGCGGGGCAGGGGCTGCAGGGCCGGCTCCTGTGAGAAGCTGCCAGAAGCTTCCCCGGCTCCGAGTCGGACCCGCCGCTGGCCCAGGCCGAGCCCGTCAGTGACGGCGGTAGCGCCTCTGGGAGAAGAGAGTTCAGAAGGGGAAAAAACCTGCAGTGAGTGAGGGGATCGGAATGGGAGAGGAACCCCTGTGCAGATCCCGAGGGGAGTGAGGAAGGAGGGGAGGAGGAGCGGGGGAGAGAGGAGCCCACGCCGGAGCAGGGGGATGGATGCCCCCCAAGATGGCCGGGACTCCATGGGAAAGCCTGCGCTGGAGCAGGCTGTGCCTGGAGGACTGCGGCCCGTGGAAAGGACCCATGTTGGGAGAAGTTAGTGAAGGACTGTCTCCCATGGGAGGGACCCCCCGGTGGAGCAGGGGATGAGTGAGGAGTCCTCCCCCTGAGGAGGAAGGAGCGGCAGAGACAAGGGGTGAGGAACCGACCCCAACCCCCATTCCCCGTCCCCCTGCGCCGCTGGGGGGAGGAGGGAGAGGAAATTGGGAGTGGGGTTGAGCTGGGAAGGAGGGAGGGGTGGGGGAAGGGGGCTCCAACGTTGGGTTTTACTTGTCAGTATCTCTGTTTTGATTTGATTGGTAGTAAATTAAATTGATTTTGTTTCTTCCTGAAGTTGAGCCTGTCTTTTACCCGTGATCACAAGTGGTGAGTGATCCCTCCCTGTCCTTGTCTCGACCCACAAGATTTCTTTATATTTTCTCCTCACCCCCTGGGACTGGGGGGCAGGGGTGAGCGAGCATCCTCATGGTGCTTTGCTGCCAGCTGGGCTCAAACCACAACAGTCTTGCAACAATATTGGACATACCCACAGGGGAAAGGAGAATGAAAATTTATTTTTTTCAGGAATAGCAGGCTTTATTAGGAAACTGAATGACGACAAAGAAAAGAGCAAAATTCTGTCAGTGAAAACTACATTGCTAAGAAGGTATGTTACAACAGTATGTATGTGCACATTCAGGTAAGGGGATAAAGGAGATTACACAGGAGGCTATTAAGTCATTTGCCTATAAAATAGCCCTCAAGGAACACTTTTCTTCTTATCACATCTGCAATTGCTTATATTGATATTTCTCACTCATCCTTTTGTCTCTCTGTGTTACTTTTGACATAGGCAGTAGTTTCCCAAATTCAGACCATGATTCATTATGACCATCCCTCACAAAAAACCTGTTTCTGCTATGAATAATATAGCAATTAAATGCCTAATGTTACTGCCAATTTGGAATTTATTGATCAAAATCTAATTGTTGTTGTTGACTTGTATTCCAGCTGCACTATTCTTTTTTATTGCTTCCTACTACAAGGATATGCACAATAACAACTGGACATAACCTTGTATTTGTTGTTCTTCCTGTGGGTGTGGACATGTTGCATGCTGGTTCATGATGCAAAAGGTCACCAGCACTGCATGTTTCTGAGGTCACCGGAAGCCTTACTTACTCACTACAGTCTATGCACGAGTCTTTCACGTGCTCTGCTCATGTCTCTGCTGAGATTTGTGCTGTTTGTTAAGTGCCTGAACTAAAGCTGATTGACGAAAATTAAAATGGGAGCATTTTCTTTCATTGCATGGCAAATCACAGTAAATGAAAACTGAAATATAGCTGAGAAGACTAGAGCCACCAGAAGACCTATGTACCTAAAAACCTTTTGATCTGAGCATCACGTGGGATGCAAGAGGAGGAATTCAAAGATTCTGGATGTTGATCAGGCTTATGAGTTAGGTGTGAAGCTGCCCAGAGAGGCCAAGATCTGTGTATACACAGGCACAGAATGCCAGGCACCCTGGAACTTTAAAATGGAAAAGTAAGACCCTGTGGAGTCAGTTTAAGTAACAGTTGAGAAGGGCTTATTTAGTGAGCAATTTTCAACACAGGTGCCTGAGGTCTTGTGTTAGTCATCAAAGGTCCTTGTTAGAGTTGAAATCATTTTGGCTACTTCATTCAGAAGTTGCTTAGGCTTTGCTAAAAAATGAAAGGATAGCATTTACTTCATTTGGAGAAGGTTTTTATGCTGCCTTACACTTTTATGAGAGTCTGCCTCATTCTACCCTGACATATATTTATAGTTCAGCATGACTGAACTTTAGATATTTTCTAGCTTCAAAACACTTTTTTTTTTCTGTATAAATGATTCCATTTTAAAACAAGTTTAATTCTTGGCAAGGGCAACTGCCAATTTCCATGTTCATAAGCCAGCCATTTTTACTGAATTACTCCTTAGTCTATGTATTTTTTGTCCTGAGTTGAACTACCCTTATTCATTTACTAATTAAGTACAAGTCAGATTAGGATTGCCACTTAAATGTTAATGTATTTTTTTGATCAAAATGAATTGCAAGCACATGATGTCTCATAATTGGTAAACATAAGATAATAGCTCAAATTCACCTCTAGGCCTTTATCACACAGGTTAACAATTTTCCATTTCAGATAGCTGAAGGGAATGGAGACAATCCACAAACGTTTGAATTTATGAGTATGTTTTACCCAAGATACTATTCAGGAACTTGACTATTTCAGATTAACCATCAAGTATCATAGAGGACTCAAAGTTTTGAATTATTTCAAGGTTTGATGCACAACACAATCTCTTGCAGGCATATCACTGTTATTGATAAAGTACAGAACCTTTTCAGCTTGTTGTAAACATTTGACATAAAATTTCTCTCTGACATGAGACAGTCCAATAATAACCAGTAGAATCTCACAGTATTTGTTTTGCTTGACTTGCAGTTTCACAAGTGATAATCGTGTATAGTCCATATACAAGGAATCCACATAGCACCACAATATAATGGGTTTAGATCTATTAAAAATAATACATATTTCTGGGCTTCAGAATTTCAGGACAGACCCTAAGGACTTTAACAGAGCTAAATGAAGACTCTAGTGTTGGGAGTGAACGGTCTCCATTACTCTTGCTGTTTTAACTCCAAAGCCAATTTAAGTATCAGAGAAATTAGCCATTTTGTTGCTGATAATATTAGTAAACATAACCAGGTAATAACATAATTTCATGATCTCAAGCTATTACTTCTCACTGTTTCTCAGTTGCTTCTCTTATGAACTGGCAAACTCTTTAGTCTCCAAGAGGTAACTTCTACAGTGCTCTTATGTGCTGAAAATATAAAACAAAGTTGTAAAACCAAAATTTTGATTACCACCAGGTAATTCCAGTTAAAGACTGGGGACTATAATCGGACACACAACAGAGAGAGAAACATAAAGAAAAAATTGCCTTTTAGCGAAAGTCTGGTGAGGACTTTACTGTTCTAGTGATGGAGTAAAGTCTGTCAGAATTACAGCTGTTACAGGAAGGAGAGTAAGTATAGAATCACAGTATCATGAAAAAATTAGGTTGGAAAGGGTTTTTGGAAGTCATCTAGTCCAACCTTCGGCTTCAAGCTGCTCTAACTGAAAAATTAGAAGAGGATGGCCAAGGCCTTGTCCAGTCATGTTTTGAAAATCACCACGGAGGCGGATCCCACAGGCTGTCCGGGAAGCACATCCCAGTGCTTAACCACCCTCACAGAGAGGAATTTTTCCGGTGTGCAATTAGAATTTCCCCTGCTGCAACTTGTGATTGTTGTGTCTTGTTGTCTCATTGTCATGGAGAGCACTGCCTAAGTGCCATCACAACATCTCTCCTTCCTCCCACGACCTTACAGCAAGAGTTTTTAAAACTTTAAATTGAAACAAGTGACTCCTCTGTCTTTTCTCTACTTGAGATTTCAGTTGTGTTTGGATTTTCAGCATACCTTATCCATCATCTCCAACTCGCCTTTCAGATGCCTCTGAAAGACCTGGCAACTGAAGATGGGAGACTACAAATGTGCCCAAATCTTTTATTCTAACCACTTACTGTCAGAGACATGATGTTGAATTAAATGGATCTAGTCTTGCTACTTCTGTATTTCTTCTTCTGTACCTCAAACATCTCTAATTCAACTCAGAGCAACTGTTCACAATTTGTAGTTGGATTTGAAGTTTGCTGCCTCTGTTTCAGACCTGGAGAAGCTTGAGCATCCATAAGCTTGTCTACTTTATACAATTATTAGCTAATTTGATGAAAGTCATTATCTCTTCGTAAAAGTCTGCATAATCTATAACCTTATGTCGTGATTTAACCCCAGCCAGCAACTAAGCACCACCCAGCCACTCACTCACTTCCCCCCCACCCAGTGGGATGGGGGAGAGAATCGGGAAAAGTAAAATTCGTGGGTTGAGATAAGAATGGTTTAACAGAACAGAAATGAAGAAACTCATAATAATAACACTAATAAAATGACAATAGTAATAATAAAAGGATTGGAATATACAAGTGATGCACAATGCAATCGCTCACCACCCGCCGACTGACGCCCCATTAGTCCCAGGGGGCGATCCCCCCACTCCCACCTCCCCCAGTTCCTATACTAGACGTGACGTCCCATGGTATGGAATACCCCGTTGGCCACTTTGGGTCAGGTGCCCTGCCTGTGTCCTGTGCCAACTTCTTGTGCCCCTCCAGCTTTCTCACTGGCTGGGGATGAGAAGCTGAAAAACCCGTGACTTTAGACTAAACACTACTTAGCAACAACTGAAAACATCAGTGTTATCAACATTCTTCTCATACCTAACTCAAAAACATAGCACTGTACCAGCTACTAGGAAGACAATTAACTCTATCCCAGCTGAAACCAGGACACCTTACTTTATCATGGTCGCAGTAACACTACTTCTACATTAATTTCGAAGACAGTTTGATAAATGTTTCATTAATTCTATGTATAAGTTTAACAACTTCACACTGATTGTAAAGCACCAAATTAATGAGAAAGCATTTGCTAAGCTCATGTGTGAATTCCAGCATCTGCTTTGTACCACTCAGCCAATAAATGATCCCTAATCATAGGCCATTTGTGTTTTCTGGACGGGTATGTGGACAGTTAAGAAAACCTTGTCTTTAAGCATGGAATATTTTTGGAACTTATTTACAGCTTATAATTCTGTGGTTATAACTTCACTGACAGTTCATTAATTTACCCAGAAAAGAATCAGCCTGCCATTTCTTAGAAGCCGCATTCAGAGTATAATGTTGTTAATACTTTGGAACATCAATATAACTTTCTATGCCGCTGAGACTTTTATGTGATTTTATTGTTTGATAGAGGTTGCTCTATTCCCTGGTTTCTTTTTCCTTTCTACTTCTGCCAGTATCACTATTGATGGCCAGAGACCTCCCAAAGGCATTGTGAAACTTTTAATCCTTCCCAAATTTTAGCATTAGAAAAAGGTTACAGGAAAGATGGGCTTGGGTTTACAAAGCTCATTAGGACCATAAGCACCCAAGCAAACACTAAGGTAACACTGCAGGCTCCAAGCATCAACCGTAACCAGCAATGGGAGGAAAACTAGCTTCAGGCACTTCTGGGATTGGAAGGAGACAAAGACCTTTCATCCTTTTGCCAACCTCACCTCCAAGCAGAGAGCTGAATACTAGGCCAAAAGCGGGTCCTTGGAAGTGCCAACACAGGCCTGTTATAAGTGGTTATAGCTTTGAAAAGAAACCATGTGCAAATCAAGCAACAATTTGTTCCCTCTAGCTCTATTTCATTTTTCTCTTTCTATGCAGTTATTTACAGGGCTCACCTTTCTTCTCAGTCAGAAGCAACATAGGAGCTGTGAATTCTCCTTTTGACTAGAAGATCCTTATGGCTATGTAGCGAGCATCTATACGAACCCAGCATACTTATTTCAGGTCCCTGGCCATGCCCTAATGCAGGATTTGGGTCTCCAGTTCATTAAAAAAATTAAGATCAAACAAGAGCGGACAGCTTGCCATTCCATAAGGGAATTATTGTCTCTTCCTATGGGGAGCTGTAGACTCATGGAATCTATACCGAGAAGACATAGCTTAAACAGGAAGAGGTATTTTCCATTACTAACGTATCAACAGTAAATTGGACTTTGATGTACTCAAAATCTTGGTCAAACTGGGGTATACTGGGTCTAAAGCTAGCTTTTAATAATTTAATTCTTATTTATACACAATGCAAAGTTGTATATAGTAGTCTCTATAATATTAAAAATGTTGACTATACAAAATTATCTGTAAGTTTACCTTTTACTATATTAATACAAAATTTTCATCATTGATCTCCACATTACCCCAAAGTATGTCTGGCTTCAAGAGACAAGCATATTCACCCCTTACCTCTAAAGCCTTAAGCCCTGAGTCCAGATCACAAAATACACGGTTAGGATTTTGTCATTCAAACTCCAGCAGGGCGCCAGCCCTTAGGAAGATGTGATCAGAAGAACAGGTTAAGCCCAGTAAGGAAAACACTTCAGCGAGTTTAGTTTCCTGGGAAAGTGAGCAGGTGGAGAGCAAGATATAAGAGAGCTTTCCAACCAACTAGAAGAACAGATGTATTTATTTTTTTGCTTTATTTTCTGGTCAATTTTGTATTACTGCCTGCTTGTAATAATAATAGTACAATGAGTCCTATTTCCAAATTAAGGCAAGGGTGGATGTTAAAGTAAGGCCAAGTGAGAAAAGAAAAAATAATTACAAGAGTCAGCCTGAAGTATGTATTTTGGAAGTTATGACAACCACATGGATACTACCTGAGCAAAAAGATTTCTAAGACCGAGTCTGAATCACAAGGATACATAAAGTCTCAGAAGACCTAAGAAAATATTAAAGGTTAGGTAAGCTTGAAGAAGATACCTAACTGGGTAACTGAAAAACTCAACAAGCCATGAAAAAAACAGGCAAACCGGGCTACTTGCTGCTAGCTGTGCAGCTATCATTCCGAAGGGCCAGGGGTGGAACCACATCTAAGGGCATACGCAGAGGTCTAGGAGCCTGTAAGAAGCTCAAAGGGAGCTACCTCTCTGACCCATAGGGAAGGAAGTTAATCTCAAGTAAGGAAACGGTACTCTTCTCCCTTTTTTATACATTGGCCTTAGCATGCACTGAAGGAATTCAAGAACAGCTCTATGAAGTCAGAGCAAAGGTCTAAGTAGCCCTGTATCTGCCCTCCAATGACTAGCAGCGCACGTAAACATGTGGCAAAGAGGAAAAGGAGAGGAACGAAGCATAGGGGTGGAGAATACATTGTCATCCTCCATCAGTTTGGAGCTTCTTGTCTCAGAGCCTCCTGAGCCAGAGGTGTTGTCTTCATATTAGAGCAGATCTCAGAGGAGTTTCCTTCTCTGTATTCAGCCCTGTTTTACAGTGGAGCTACACGTTGTGTGACAAACCACATCAGGAAGCCTCAGTCATCAACTCCATTCCACCCTGAACAGTCCCAGTCTGTGTGGTTCTTCCTCAGATGGCAGCTGTTCTTCACCCTCAATCATTTCTCTCACCCTGCTCTTTTGCCCTATCTCTCATTTATATATAGTGGGGGCAGAAAATAAAGACAGGTGGATTTTTATTTGTGTCTCAAAAATAAGATGTTTTGCATAATTTTATATATCTCTTGCCATAAATTCCTTAAAGGAGACCCTCAGATTCTCTTCACAATTGAACTTCCTGAAGTCATTTCAGTAGGTTTGCACAAGGCTTTGACATAGGACCTGGCCTAGGACAAAAACTCTACCCTATAGTATATAGCATATATACCCAGGCGACCACATATGGGTTAGGAACCCGCTCTCAGTAAAAGATCTTGACTTTAATCCTTTGTATTTCAACTACTGGCCATTTTTTGATAGAAGCTGTGGGGGTAATTGCTAAAATAATTGGGTTTTGGACATTGCCAAGTATTTCCATTATGTCACTGTGACCAAATTAATGTATCCCTGATTAAAGAATATGATACCTGTTGCGGTTTAAGCCCAGCCGGCGACAAAGCACCATGAAGATGCTCGCTCACTCCTCCCCTCCAGTGGCATGGGGAGGAGAAAATATGAAGAAAAGCTCATGGGTCGAGACAAGGACAGGGAGGGATCACTCAGCACTTATGGTCACGGGCAAAAGACAGGCTCAACTTCGGGAAGAAACAAAATCAATTTAATTTACTAACAATCAAATCAAAACAGGGATAATGAGAAGTAAAACCAAATCTTAAAACACCTTCTCCTACCCTTCCCTCCTTCCCAGCTCAACCCCACTCCCGGTTTTCTCTCCCTCCTCCCTCCGGCGGCGCAGGGGGATGGGGAATGGGGGTTGGGGTCAGTTCCTCCCCCCTTGTCTCTGCCGCTCCTTCCTCCTCAGGGGGAGGACTCCTCACTCAGCCCCTGCTCCACCGGGGGGTCCCTCCCACGGGAGACAGTCCTCTATGAACTTCTCAGGCATGCATCCTTTCTGCGGGCAGCAGTTCTTCACGAACAGCTCCACCGGGGGTCCCTTCCCTGGGCTGCAGTCCTCCAGGCACAGCCTGCTCCAGCGCGGGCTTTCCCCCTGGAGTCCCGGCCATCTAGGGGGGCATCCGTCCCCCTGCTCCGGCGTGGGCTCCTCTCTCCCCGGGCTGCAGGTGGGCATCTGCTCCCCCGCTCCCCTCCGTGGGCTGGGGGGGGACAGCCTGCCGTCTGGCCTCCCCACGGGCTGCAGGGGCATCCCCTCCTCCCCCGCTCCTCCTCCCCTCCTTCCTCACTCCCCTCGGGATCTGCACAGGGGTTCCTCTCCCATTCCGATCCCCTCACTCACTGCAGGTTTTTTCCCCTTCTGAACTCTGTTCTCCCAGAGGCGCTACCGCCGTCACTGACGGGCTCGGCCTGGGCCGGCAGCGGGTCCGACTCGGAGCGGGGGAAGCTTCTGGCAGCTTCTCACAGGAGCCGGCCCTGCAGCCCCTGCCCCGCTACCAAAACCCCACCACACAAACCCCAAACAATACCAAATAGAGTAGGTTATGATTATTTAATTTGAAAAAGTATGTACTGAGAGTAGGACCACTGCTTTTCCATATTAATTTGTACTTTCCTGTGTCATTTTTCTCTCTGCTACTTCATGAAAGGTGGGGGTTTTGTGTCAGTACTCATCAAGCTGTGTGTAAATGCAGTGCAGCTCCTTTTATATCCCCATCTGTAATAGCACATTTCCTCTAATTTTAAGATTAGTGTGTGGAGTCTCTGTGCTCATGCTTTAAATGAGATGGCCTTTGATTTGTAAATAGTATGAATCTTCAGGACTGTACTCTTTCTTCATGTGTTTAAAATCTAATAAAGCTCAACTCATAGATGTCATGAAATGTATAAACATCCACTGTTTCCAAATCAATGTCCCCTTTAGTAAATCTAATTTAAATCTTAGTGAGCAAGCAGTAGGCATATAAGTATCATTCATATAAGTATTTATGCTTAATTTTTCATATCATAAACTTATGGACTGGTGTCATTGTATATGTGACAACAATCTTTTATCTTCTGCTTGCATTCAGCTAGACCTGTACATGGCAAGATTATCTGTCAATGCAAAAGAAGGTCTCAGAACTGACAAGTGGAAACTGATGGAAGTCACAGACGTGATCATCCATCAGCACCATCATCTGAGTACCCAGGTCACTGAAGACAAGCAGTGTTCTTTCTGATTACATTCTCAAGATGGTGGTATCAAACATATGGAGTTGATTTGTTTTTCCCATGAACAAGCTATGTCTACAATAACAACTTCTTTTGTAGTTCTGAGGCTTCATAAATCAGTGGGATTCCAGTAAAATGATTCCAATCAATAGGATGCTTCAACTGGTCTTGCCCAATGTTACATTTCCAATGGCAAAAGGAAAGGCTGTTTAGGCAAATGAGAGCCTGGCCAGTTTCTGCAGTCCATTCCCTCCAAACTGCTGCAGCTCCACAACTCTAGGAGTAAAGATGCTGCAGGATGATCCCTGCCTCATTCTTTTAGAATCCAGTTTTATACCTATTGCTTAAGAATTTGTCTTACTGCTTATTGAGCTTGCTCATACTGTCTGCCTCCACTCTCTCCTGTGGCTGCAAGACCCAGAAGTTTACTACCTGCAGAGTAAAAACATTCTTTATTTTGACAGTTGACTGTGGATAGCTGGTTTCCAAAACACGTGATCCAAGCTAGGTTTTATGAAATGTCTGGTCTGGTATAGCTACTGGTGGGCTTCAGCTGATAAACTCAGGCAGCCCCCAACTGCTTGGAAGGATCTCCAAGAGCATTTGCCATCCCCTTTTTCTGTCTTCTATGCAAGGGCTTTCTCAGTATTAAAAAAGATCTGTTTAAGTTTTCTTCACCTCTTCTCATCGCCCTGTTTACCCGTTAAAGTTGGCACAGTGTACTGGCTATTCAGAGAGCACATAGTTCTCCTTATTAAAACAGCAATAGTAATGCTTTACTATTACTGATATTATTGTTGCTGTTTTATACTATATTGTTCATTTCTAGTGCATGTGTGTTGCTTAAGATCTCAGTACTAGATCAGTTTCCCACTGAGCTGGGCACTGTAAAAGCACAGAAAAAAACCCTTTGATTGTACAGATACTAATGTAGCAAAAAACCCTAGGTCCTTTTTTTCATGCAGATTGCCTTATTTAGAAAGCTATTTCTGGTCTCATTACAGCTTTTTGTTTATGCTAAGCTGGTACTCAACCACTGACTTCTCTAAAAGAAAGACCCAGTAATACTTGTAAATTTTATGTAATAAAAGTCCAACCAAATCAGTCAAGGTCAAAAGTGCTTTTGTGATCACCCATCTACCTTGCTACCCTTTCAAAAATAATTTTAGAAAATAGATCTGCTCTTTTAAAAATTTACATGGCCCCACCTCTTTATGGACAAGTTTCCACAGAAACACATTCTCCTTCCTGACCACACATTTTCATGGGATAAAAACTGCTGTGTACTAACCAACTATAAAGTACTAGGTACATTTTAAAAGTTTGTTTGTTTTTTTTTACAGCAGTTTTTTCCCTTCATTTTTCATCAAAACCAGGGAAATTCTTTTTTTGGCTGTCAGAAGAGCCTAATCATTTAATCCAGGTGATCCTAAAGGGTAGTCCATGAGTATATTGACACCAACTATTTCCTCTTTTGCATTCCATTGCCTGAATTAACTGTACAGAAAAAGTCACTGCCTGGTGGCCACCTGACTTATACATTTATACATGTATATTGTTGTATAGATGCTGCATATTTTTACTTTTTTTTTTCCTCAGAGAACGGTCATCAAAAAGTTAGAGTAGAACCACGCTTAGCTTCAGAAATAGGATATACCCTGCACTTATGATTGGGCAGTAAATGTTAGAAAAAAACTTTGTACTTAAGGCCAGACTGGATGAATTATTGCTGATAAAGCATATTTGTCAGGGTTACACTGCATCGTCTTAAAAGGCTAATGAAAAAGTTACGGAGTAGGATATGGACAAACCCTACAAAAAGTTTTCTATCTAATGCCATTAATTTAAAATGACAAAGCAAACTTGGTGTGCTTAAGTCATGCACACGTGTGATGCGCTGATCCGTCGGCCGTCGCATGGTCCTACTAAAAAAGATGACCGCGTTTTGGAAGGGCCTTCCAGAGAGGGCTCTCCGGCGTTTCCACGCATGGGATCGTCACGCTGGTGCGCCCACCCTGCGCCAAGTGAGGAGGATGACGCCAGCTGCAGGAAGGCCTGGCTGGGGGCTCTGCCTTCAGGTCTGTTCCTCTAAAACTGAGACACGACGAGGGAAAGAAGAACATTTTAAAGCAGCTGAGCTACGGAGAGGGGGCTCAACCCACATAACCTAATTTAAAGGTCTCCAACGGGTATCGCTCCCCAGGAGTCAACCTGGAAACCGTGACTCGAGGCTGACGGGTTTATTTTTCTTCTTCAAGCCAACGTTTGCTTGGAGTTTTCATCTCCCGCGCACACGCACGCCCCGCAGCCGGGGGCCACCGATGTGCGTGGACCGGGCCGGGCCGGGCCGGGCCGGGGGGGCCCCGCCGCGCCCCTGGGAACGCGGTGCCCTTCACTCCACGCGAGGGCCGGGCTTCCCCAGTTCAGACAAGTCCTCGCCCCGCTCCCGCGGCGGCGGGTTTAGGTGCGACACCGTCCTGACATGTTGTAACTGGTTTCCACACCCACCGCGCCTGAGAGAGACGGGAAGTAACCTGCGATGAGCCCTGCGCCGCCTTGACTCGCCGCCGCGATCGCAAGCAGCCGGATCGAACCGCTCCGGAGGTGAGACCCCCCCCACACACACACACCGCGGGGCACCGGCGCAGTGAGTGGGTTTCCCTTCTGTCTCCTCCCCCCGGGACCGGCACCGGCACCGGGGACGGCTCTACCCCCGCCGACCCCCGCGCTCTCGACGGGGAGGGTGAGGCGGCCTCCCCCCCGCCCCCCC